>NW_028160098.1:132500-509964 GCF_964263955.1 Coregonus lavaretus
TTGACTCACTTGAGCCTTCTCTTGGGCTCTGATCAGCTCCTTCACCTCAGAGCGCCTTCTCTCAATGGAGCGGATCAGCTCAGTAAAGATCTTATCACTGTCCACCACTGCTGCCTGTGCAGAGCTCTGTTAAGAGAGAGAGAGAGAGAGAGACTTGTCTTACTTTAATGAGCCATCCTCATTACACTAACACCCCTACCCCTAAAAACACATAGCGTGCCACCACAACCTCCACACAATCACATTATCCAGTACCCAACACCACAGTACAATACACCATCCAGCACCACATTCCAACCGTCCATCCAACCCCTCCTCTCCAGCCGTACAGACAGCCCCCCTGAGCCCCCATACCTCCTGAAACATCTCCACACTGTTGATAATTTTGTACAACTCAAACTCAACCCTAAGGCGTCAACAGTAATGGCATTACCCTGGCAACACAGAAAAAACATGATGAACAGTCTGTCATTGCAGAAAACGGACACCCCTCCCCAACTCCCAGGTCAACCCGAGCCAACCAGCTATTGGTGTCCAGGGCTCCATGTAATACACTCCACTGGAGGACCCCTGACCTTTCCAGCACTGGGAGCTTATAGAGCACCCTCCACATATACCCTGCCATGCTCTCAGCCCCCACAACCCCCTGCCACTGATGCCCCTTCACTCCCGCTAAGCTCCTGATGTGTCTAACTTTGACACTGAGGGTGTACAGCACCTTACCCCCCACCTCCTCAAACTCCCCCAGGCTCAGAGTGTTAAAAGTCAGTAAGTCCTCCGGACTCTCCTGCCAGTCCCCAGTCTCTGCTGTCACTTGCAGTGGTGGAAACGGTGGTGGCCCCTCCTCAGGCTGCTCCAGCCCTCAGTACTGCAGCATAGAAATCAGAGACCCCTGCTGTATTGAGTCTCTCCAGCAGCATGATGAAGAGCTGCTGATCCAGCCCCAAACCACCAGCCCTCCTCAACAGAGCACATGCTGGTTCCCTCCAGCCCACCTCCGTACGGTACAGTAGCCTCTGTGCTGCTGAGTCAGAACGCTGCCACCCTGACCAGAAAAAATTCACTAACTTGCGCTGCAGGTCCACAAGCAGACCACCGGGGGCGTTGAGAATGGCCAATTTAAGCCATAGAGAGGATGCCACCAATTTGTTGATGATCAGCACCGTCCCTCTGTATGCCACTTGGGAGATGAGCCACCTCCACTTCGTCAGCCTCGACACCACCACTTGTGACACTCCTTCCCAGTTCTTCCTATCCCAACCCTCCGAGCCCAGATACACCCCAAGCATCTTGAGCCACTCACAGCCCCACTGCAACCCCCCTGGAAGCTGCGGAGGTGCCCTGTCCCTCCATGCCCCACATAACAGAGCCTCACTCTTGCCCCAGTTTACCTAAGCAGAAGATGCCCCCTCGTACACCCTCAAACTATTCTCCAGGGCCTGTAGGTTCTGCTCATCCCTAACCAACACAGACGTCATCAGCGTATGCTGACACTGCTATGCCTGTCCCCAACCCTATGCCTGGCTCCCACACTCCCTGTAGCCTCCTGCGTAGCAGGCCCAGAAAGGGCTCAATTCAAGAGTGTATAGCTGCCCTGACAGAGGGCATCCCTGGTGAATGCCCCTCCCTACCCAGACTGGCCTACTGAGCCCTCCCCACACCTTGACCATACATGAAGCCCCAGCGTACAGCATTTGAACACAGGCCACAAAATTCTCCCCACAACCAAAACAACACATTGAACAGATATTCATGGTCCACCCTATCAAAGGCTTTCTCCTGATTATGAACAGATTGTCTGTGTTTGAGCGTCCTGGTACACAGTACGTTTGGTCCTTGTGTACAATAGAGTCCAGGTGGGACTTGAGTCTGTTAACGAGGACCTTGGTAAAGACCTTATAGTCCAAACAGAGCAATGACACAGGCCTCCAGTTCCTTAAGTCGCTCAAATCTACTTGTTTGGGCAGGAGAGTCAAAGCCTCCCGTCTACAGCTTAGCGACAGCTCCCCCACCCCGACGCACTCACACAACACACGTCCTGTAAAATAATTCCCCAGAACTTTTTATAAAAATCCACAGGCAGACCGTCTGAGAGACAGCAGCTGAAAGTTTGTGAAAGGCCAGGGAAATGTCTATTTGATTTATCTGTGACAAAGAGAGTTTGGAAAGGTCTGTGAGCAGAACCTGAGAAAACCCAGGATAATAATAATAATATGCCATTTAGCAGACGCTTTTATCCAAAGCGACTTACAGTCATGTGCATACATTTTTACATATGGGTGGTCCCGGGGATCGAACCCACTACCCTGGCATTACAAGCGGCATGCTCTACCAATTGAGCTACAGAGGACCACAGAGTTCTGCCCTCTATAAATCAGAGTACAACTCCACAGCCTCATCACCTCACAACAGAAGTTACCCACCCATCAGGCTCCCTCATCTCCCCCACAACAGAAGTTACCCACCCATCAGGCTCCCTCATCTCCCCCACAACAGAAGTTACCCACCCATCAGGCTCCCTCATCTCCCCCACAACAGAAGTTACCCACCCATCAGGCTCCCTCATCTCCCCCACAACAGAAGTTACGCACCCATCAGGCTCCCTCATCTCCCCCACAACAGAAGTTACCGACCCATCAGGCTCCCTCATCTCCCCCACAACAGAAGTTACCCACCCATCAGGCTCCCTCATCTCCCCACAACAGAAGTTACCCACCCATCAGGCTCCCTCATCTCCCCACAACAGAAGTTACCCACCCATCAGGCTCCCTCATCTCCCCACAACAGAAGTTACCCACCCATCAGGCTCCCTCATCTCCCCACAACAGAAGTTACCCACCCATCAGACTCCCTCATCTCCCCACAACAGAAGTTACCCACCCATCAGGCTCCCTCCTCTCCCCCACAACAGAAGTTACCCACCCATCAGTCTCCCTCATCTCCCCACAACAGAAGTTACCCACCCATCAGGCTCCCTCATCTCCCCCACAACAGAAGTTACCCACCCATCAGGCTCCCTCAACTCCCCACAACAGAAGTTACCCGCCCATCAGACAAACGTAAAACAAGGGATTTTCTTGGTTTCCCCACTCTGTTTTTCCAACCCCTCTGGTGAAACAGAGAACTGAGCCCTGTACTATAATATAATATAAAGTGCCATTTTGCAGACGCTTTTATCCAAAGCGACTTACAGTCATGCGTGCATACAGTGGGGAAAAAAAGTATTTAGTCAGCCACCAATTGTGCAAGTTCTCCCACTTAAAAAGATGAGAGAGGCCTGTAATTTTCATCATAGGTACACGTCAACTATGACAGACAAAATCAGAAAAGAAATTCCAGAAAATCACATTGTAGGATTTTCTATGAATTTATTTGCAAATTATGGTGGAAAATAAGTATTTGGTCAATAACAAAAGTTTCTCAATACTTTGTTATATACCCTTTGTTGGCAATGACACAGGTCAAACGTTTTCTGTAAGTCTTCACAAGGTTTTCACACACTGTTGCTGGTATTTTGGCCCATTCCTCCATGCAGATCTCCTCTAGAGCAGTGATGTTTTGGGGCTGTCGCTGGGCAACACGGATTTTCAACTCCCTCCAAAGATTTTCTATGGGGTTGAGATCTGGAGACTGGCTAGGCCACTCCAGCACCTTGAAATGCTTCTTACGAAGCCACTCCTTCGTTGCCCGGGCGGTGTGTTTTGGATGATTGTCATGCTGAAAGACCCAGCCACGTTTAATCTTCAATGCCCTTGCTGATGGAAGGAGGTTTTCACTCAAAATCTCACGATACATGGCCCCATTCATTCTTTCCTTTACACGAATCAGTCGTCCTGGTCCCTTTGCAGAAAAACAGCCCCAAAGCATGATGTTTCCACACCCATGCTTCACAGTAGGTATGGTGTTCTTTGGATGCAACTCAGCATTCTTTGTACTCCAAACACGACGAGTTGAGTTTTTACCAAAAAGTTCTATTTTGGTTTCATCTGACCATATGACATTCTCCCAATCCTCTTCTGGATCATCCAAATGCACTCTAGCAAACTTCAGACGGGCCTGGACATGTACTGGCTTAAGCAGGGGGACACAGCAGGATTTGAGTCCCTGGCGGCGTAGTGTGTTACTGATGGTAGGCTTTGTTACTTTGGTCCCAGCTCTCTGCAGGTCATTCACTAGGTCCCCCCGTGTGGTTCTGGGATTTTTGCTCACCGTTCTTGTGATCATTTTGACCCCACGGGGTGAGATCTTGCGTGGAGCCCCAGATCGAGGGAGATTATCAGTGGTGTTGTATGTCTTCCATTTCCTAATAATTGCTCCCACAGTTGATTTCTTCAAACCAAGCTGCTTACCTATTGCAGATTCAGTCTTCCCAGCCTGGTGCAGGTCTACAATTTTGTTTCTGGTGTCCTTTGACAGCTCTTTGGTCTTGGCCATAGTGGAGTTTGGAGTGTGACTGTTTGAGGTTGTGGACAGGTGTATTTTATACTGATAACAAGTTCAAACAGGTGCCATTAATACAGGTAACGAGTGGAGGACAGAGGAGCCTCTTAAAGAAGAAGATACAGGTCTGTGAGAGCCAGAAATATTGCTTGTTTGTAGGTGACCAAATACTTATTTTCCACCATAATTTGCAAATAAATTCATAAAAAATCCTACAATGTGATTTTCTGGATTTTTTTTTCTCAATTTGTCTGTCATAGTTGAAGTGTACCTATGATGAAAATTACAGGCATCTCTCATCTTTTTAAGTGGGAGAACTTGCACAATTGGTGGCTGACTAAATACTTTTTTTCCCCACTGTATGTATATATATATATATATATTATTTTATTTTTTTGTGTATGGGTGGTCCCGGGGATCGAACCCACTACCCTGGCATTACAAGCGCCGTGCTCTACCAGCTGAGCTACAGAGGACCAGGTGCAGACACATTTATGAAAGCAAAGACAAGGTCATTATTTGGGCTCTAAACACTAACAACCTACCCTTACACACCGCTTTTGCTACCCCTGCACTAAGATTTCTGCCATGGCATTTAAATGTTTTTGGTTTACATATTCCCCCAGTCTTTGCTGCCGTTCATGTTAAGGAAGTCTAACCGTGAAATCTCCATAAGAGGTGGGAGGGAAATCACCACAATCAGAAACCAGTAGAGAAGCCCATTAAGCAGCCATGCCAGAAAAAAACATCAATTTAAGCAGATTCTGAAGACATGCCCTTAAGAACCCATGACCCATTTTCTCAGCCTATACCGCTTCCTGGGTGAGAGGACACTAAACCCCTCATTCTTCATCACGTGTTGTACTGACCTTACAAACCTTCCAGGATCAATCAAATAAGACTCCAGCAGAACCTTCTTTTTCCCCTTTAGTCTCCATCAGGAACCTAGAAAGTTCTCTCACCGTATATACTGGGCCCTCAGCCTGACTGGCTGTCAGCTCTGGATCCAATGAGCCGTCTGAAAACGAGACACCTTGTCCTCCGCTCCCGCAGACTCACCTCCCCCTCTTCCTCCTCCTCCACCATTGGCACGGTACCGTCCTCCTCCTCCCCAGTCTCTGCCCCCTGCACTTCCCCCCTGATCAGAGCCTCTTCCCCAATGACAGGCAATATTTCCTGGGATGAGCCCACCAAGCCTTCGCCCACCGGAGTCTCTGTTACTACAGAAACCTGCCTCAGCTCATGTAGCCCAGCTGCAACCCTCCCCACCACCGCTTTCTCCACGGCCTGCGCACCACCACTTGGCCCTGCTCTACTCTCCTCCCTCCTGGTACCCCCTCCATATATTCTGCAACTCTAAGTAATTACTACTTTAGTAAGGATATACACTTAGTAAGGATATACACATTATTACTACTGCAGTTGCTTAATAATTCCAATAGATGGCAGCATAAGACCATGAATGACATTTCAGAAGATTAGTTTAGTTCTCTCCCTGGATACACCACCACTCCGCCTCACAGGAAAACTCCTGCCTGAGCTTTTTACTGTCCCTTTCCACACTGCTAACGCAAGAGGAAGGACTGAAAAAGCATTTAACACATTACTGTGAAGTAATATAATGATGATTCATGTTTATTATTACCTGTTTTTAAGTGGTCCTCTGTAGCTCAGCTCTGTAGAGCGCGACGCTTGTAACGCCAAGGTAGTGTGTTCGATCCACGGGACCACCCATACACCAAAAAAAAAAAATATACACGCATGACTGTAAGTCGCTTTGGATAAAAGCGTCTGCTAAATGGCTTGTTATTATTATGCTCATGTTTTTAAATTATACTTCATTACTATAACGATTATCAATAAGCCTGAACATTAATTCAGTCACCTCTGCTTGACAAAAACATATTTTTCTAGTACATTCATTGTCAAATTCATCAACCAGCATCGAGCCACTCTCCCTTCTCGAACAAGTAGCCATATCAACAAGCCCCGACAAAAGCTTGAGCCGTCAGCGACAGCGAGCACTCTGTACTATAACGATTATCAATAAGCCTTCTCGCACAAGCGAGGGGTATGTTGAGGTAGATTTGCTAACCACGAGGGTTGCATGACGTAATTGATTGGCGGGCTGGAAGATGCAGTGTTTTGTCTTTTCTATTCCGAGACTGTTTACTCCCAAAATCAGATATTAAGAACGTTTTTATATAATGCATGTTTACTAGGGTTGAGGTTAGCGCATCTGACTAGTGATTATTTGGCCGGGGTTCAATACCTGCTAGAGTTAATATTTTGTTGCTCTCCCAAAAGCAACACAGGCCTAATACGAGGTATATAGCTAACTGTAAAGTAATGAGTGACCTTTTTAGAAAATCATAGGACATAGTCTTTGGTTGCATGCTATTTTATGCTTGTAGCCTATAACTGATGCTTTGTGGTTTTATGCAGCCATTTATTGGAAACATTTAGCAATTAAAAGTTATTAATTCACGTAAAGACATTGGTGAGGCAGCTGAGAAATAAAGTGTATTGTTCTTATAAATTCTGTAGATCAGTCTCAAACCTGCCCCACCTATGACATGCCAATTGCTAGACTTTCACATAGAGGTTACTAGGTCACACCCAGTTCAAACCACATTTAAAAAATAAAACAAATGTGTTGTTTATCAAGTGTTTTGCCTTGCAATAATACATACAGTGAGGGAAAAAAGTATTTGATCCCCTGCTGATTTTGTACGTTTGCCCACTGACGAAGAAATGATCAGTCTATAATTTTAATTGTAGGTTTATTTGAACAGTGAGAGACAGAATAACAACAAAAAAATCCAGAAAAATGCATGTAAAAAATGTTATAAATTGATTTGCATTTTAATGAGGGAAATAAGTATTTGACCCCCTCTCAATCAGAAAGATTTCTGGCTCCCAGGTGTCTTTTATACAGGTAACGAGCTGAGATTAGGAGCACACTCTTAAAGGGAGTGCTCCTAATCTCAGTTTGTTACCTGTATAAATGGCACCTGTCCACAGAAGCAATCAATCAATCAGATTCCAAACTCTCCACCATGGCCAAGACCAAAGAGCTCTCCAAGGATGTCAGGGACAAGATTGTAGACCTACACAAGGCTGGAATGGGCTACAAGACCATCGCCAAGCAGCTTGGTGAGAAGGTGACAACAGTTGGTGTGATTATTCGCAAATGGAAGAAACACAAAACAACTGTCAATCTCCCTCTGCCTGGGGCTCCATGCAAGATCTCACCTCGTGGAGTTGCAATGATCATGAGAATGGTGAGGAATCAGCCCAGAACTACACGGGAGGATCTTGTCAATGATCTCAAGGCAGCTGGGACCATTGTCACCAAGAAAACAATTGGTAACACACTACGCGATGAAGGACTGAAATCCTGCAGCACCCGCAAGGTCCCCCTGCTCCAGAAAGCACATATACAGGCCCGTCTGAAGTTTGCCAATGAACATCTGAATGATTCAGAGGAGAACTGGGTGAAAGTGTTGTGGTCAGATGAGAACAAAATCGAGCTCTGTGGCATCAACTCAACTCTCCGTGTTTGGATGAGGAGGAATGCTGCCTATGACCCCAAGAACACCAACCCCACTGTCAAACATGGAGGTGGAAACATTATGCTTTGAGGGTGTTTTTCTGCTAAGGGGACAGGACAACTTCACTGCATCAAAGGGACGATGGACGGGACCATGTACCGTCAAATCTTGGGTGAGAACCTCCTTCCCACAGCCAGGGCATTGAAAATGGGTCGTGGATGGGTATTCCAGCATGACAATGACCCAAAACACATGGCCAAGGCAACAAAGGAGTGGCTCTGGAAGAAGCCCATTAAGGTCCTGGAGTGGCCTAGCCAGTCTCCAGACCTTAATCCCATAGAAAATCTGTGGAGGGAGCTGAAGGTTTGAGTTGCCAAACGTCAGCCTCAAAACCTTAATGACTTGGAGAAGATCTGCAAAGAGGAGTGGGACAAAATCCCTCCTGAGATGTGTGCAAACCTGGTGGCCAACTACAAGAAACGTCTGACCTCTGTGATTGCCAACAAGGGTTTTGCCATCAAGTACTACGTCATGTTTTGTAGAGTGGTCAAATACTTAATTCCCTCATTAAAATGCAAATCAATTTCTAACAATTTTGACATGCATTTTTCTGGATTTTTTTGTTGTCATTCTGTCTCTCACTGTTCAAATAAACCTACCATTAAAATTATAGACTGATCATGTCTTTGTCAGTGGGCAAATGTACAAAATCAGTAGGGGATCAAATACTTTTTTCCCTCACTGTATAATAAAATGACTAATAAAGGTTACATAGGTTTTATTTAAAAAAATAACAATAAATGCTATTTAGTACTATAATGGTATTTACTAACATAAAATTATTACTAAAATAGTTTCTAAACGTGTTCTAGGCTACCCTACCCTAGAATTAGGGTTAGGGGTTAGAGTTAAGGCTAAAATAGGTTATAAGTAGGGTTAGAGTTTCTGTATAGCACTTTGTGACATCTGCTGATGTAAAAAGGACTTTATAAACACATTTGATTGATTGATTGTTAGGTTTAGGGTATTTAAAGCAAAAAAAATTAATAGGTTTATAGCTCTCTTGCTCCTCCCTGTGGCCTTCTGTGGGTACTACATACCTCATTCACGACACTTGCTAGGCTCATTATCTGAGGTAGCAACTGTGTCAGATCTATAAATCAATGAGCTACACCTATCCATTTAGTTTACAACTCAGTGAACCTGCGCAGCATTAGCTCAATTCAATGCCAACGATCTTACAGATTTCGACGCATATCAAATTACCCAGCAGTAATATAGAAACAATAAATAAATAAAACAATTAAAAGGTTATTTCTAAATTGATATAAAATGTATTCTGGCTGTTTAAATCGACCACATCTTGAAAAAGAGGACGGATATGCGTTTTGTTTAGGTTATACACCTTTTTCTGAAAGAAAATATGATTAACTGTGACCAGAAAATGTTAAATATTTGATTGCCTCTGCGCCAACCATACGTAGCACTGTGGGTCACCACAACATGTACCCAGGTGAACAGTGAGTTTGCTCACCAAGTAGTCATAACCTTGTTAATAATAAGTTACCTGAGGTGAAGCTACAATGTTAATACAGGCTGGTCTCATTATCAACAATAGTGAAGCTGGCATTGTGACGCAGAACAATGGGCTGGGAATATAACTTTCATTAGGCGAGTTGGTGCCACAGAGCTCAAAACAACTAATAGGAGCTGGTAGGGTGAAACATGCCCTATTATTTCTAAACTACGGCAAGCATCTGGGACATATGGTAATATTATGAAACTGGACTCCATGGCGGATGTAAATAAGTAGCTTTATCAGAAAAAAAGGCGTTAAACATGTATTGTGTCCAGCCTAGCCCTAGCCCCCGCTGCTGGCTGGTCGCGCTTGTCTGCACTAGCATTATGTCCTACATCCCCACACTAGAACCACCCAAAACTATCTGTGCTAGCAAACCCTGCATTCCACCCCTCCCCTGCGTAACCTTGAAGATTGTTAAGAAACAAATATTGGTCTACGAAAAGAGACAACATGTTTAACGGACTACACTTGCCACCCAGCCGAGAGCACACGAAAACCACTTGCAAAATTACCAAAACGAACCAACTACTTGCGGTCTGTTCGTAAGTAATAAACGGAGGCAGATTAGCCACCACAACTCTTATAGAAAGAGGCGACATCTGCACCAACACACCCCTCACAAAAATCCCACTCGCAACAAGACAAACCTTTTTCATTAACACAACCACCGCCTTGTTCATTCTGGATGCAGATGTTCCGCTCCAACCTGTTCGCCGACCATGAGCAAAACTTCCTCCACACCTTTCTCCGGAACGCACCCGAAGCGACAGCGTTTCTTCTCCTCTCGGTTGAGGCCATCACGCCGCCCTAACAAACTACCCCTACTCCCCCCTCAACTCTAAACGATAAACAGTGGAAACCAATAAACAAACCCTCCACCATGAGAAAATAAATCCAGAAAATACGCAAGAACCAAAAGAAAAAATAATAGTAGCCCTCCTCACGAACCACAAAACACTCACACAACCAACTTCTTCTTCTATGATATAATGGCGGTCCACAAACCAACGTTAAAGGTGCATGCCGCCACCTACTGTGCTGGAGTGTGTGGTCAATCACGGTTTCCAACATTTCTAAATCCTCCTACCTTACTCAGTACTTCTGAGAAAATAAAGAAGAGCCCTACTAACTTCTAATAGACCCTCCCCCATCCCCAAAATCCATTCCAAACCCCACCAACCCCGTCCAACCTCAATGACCCTACACTTCAATCTTTCCCTCTCTTCAACATACTTACAACAATATAACAACACATGCTCCACCGTTTCATCGACCATACCCTCCACACTCAAACTATTCACATGCTTGCCAACCAGATGTAATGACGAGTTCAATGTACAATTTTCTAAGCGCAATTGAGTAAACACCACCTCTTCCTTCCTAATCTGACCTTTGAATCTTGGTCCATCGACCTTTCTGTAAAACTGTAAACTATTCATATAAATGCCGGCCCTTGTGCTCAGAGTACCATCTCTTCTGCCACACATCTATCAAAATGGCTCTGATCTTACATTTGGCCTCACCTCTACCCAGTGGAACATTAATATAAATTATATCTCGTTTCAAAGCTCTTTTAGCTAACTGGTCTACAATTTCATTCCCTTCCACACCAGAATGTGCTGGGACCCAGCAGAATGTCACTACTACCCCCATTCTCTCAATTCTCCATAATAACATTAATAACTCCAATAGTAGGTCACTCCTATTAGATTTACCAGATGATAAACTATTCAATACAGACAAAGAATCTGAGTATACTATAATTCTAACAGGTTGTACGTCCTCCACCCACTGGAGGGCAACTATTATCACCAACAGTTCAACTGAGTATACTGACAGTTCATCTGTTAGTCTTTTACATATCTGCACATCAAATTCAGGAACGTAAACGCCTGCTCCTGTGAGCCCACTATCTGGGTCCTTGGATCAGTCTGTGAAAAGCATTAAAAAAGCATAAAAACTTTTACCAATGTAATTGTCAACCAGTTTCACTATATCACTGACTTCAAACCAATCTTTCCTTTTCTCTACCAAGGTTAGATCAACAACAGGGTCTGGGAGTAACCATGGAGGAACATCCCCTATCACCACAGAAGGGTCAACCTCCAACTCCCTCAAACCACTCTCATCAGCAAGCTTTCCAACTGTCCAACCAAAACCACTGCCTTGTCTACTAGTATATTCCCAACAGTCATCTAGAACAGTAGCAGTGGGATGCTCAACCTCACAGCCTTTCAACCCAATAAGATAATGACCATTTTTTACGCTGTATATCCAAAGGCATCTCACCTGCCTCCACCAGTAAGACACATACAGATGTTGATTTAAATGCACCAGTACATATCCTTAAAGCTATATACTGGATTCTGTCCAGCTTCTGAAGCCAAGTCTTTACCTCTGTTCCATAAACTGTACACCAGTAATCAATTGTCGTCCTGATCAGAGCTCTATAAATATTCATCAACGATTGTCTGTCCGCACCCTATTCATAACCAGAGACCCACACAACCAACTACCGCGAAAGTTAATGAATGAGAGAGACAGAGACATCGTTACAACACTGTACATAGCCATAATATAACGGTTCTTCTTCTTTGGAGTTTAACGGCGGTTGGCATCCAATATGTTGCATTACCACCCCAACTGGACTATAATATAAATCTATTTTACTTTGTGATACACAATGGGAAAAGGGGAAAGGAACATTTAATTAAAAACCTTCCAACTAACCCTACACTCATTAAATACCCCCTACCCCATTCCACTACTTTGAACCTATCTGCTCCTGCACCATGCCAACGGCCTGGGAGGACGGGACACCACCACTCAACACACCCTGTAACTCTTCTGAAGTCTAATCTTGTATGCCCAAATACTTCTTTACAGCTGCCATCACAATATCCATTTTCTGTGATTGACAATCCATTTATGCGGTATAGTTGATAACCATTGCTATGAACTCTAAGAAGCTAACTTTACTAAAGTATATATCACTCGTTGGCCTATCCCTCTGTGCTGGCACAGATCTACTACTCACAGGGATCCTCTCAGGATCTCTCACCCTTGACCCATCCTCCTCTACTTCCTTCACTGTCTCAGCATACGACACCTTCTGCGCTACTCTGACTCTAGCCACCTCAACCTGCCTCTCTCGCACCGGACACTTCCGATCCCCAGCAACATGGGCATCCCAACAGTTGACACACACAACTTTATCCACCGAAACTACACAATCCTCTATCCCATGCCCTCCTGCACACTTCCCACATCTTGGATCTCCCTCCTACAAACTGCTGCAACATGACCATAAACGTTGCACCTGAATCAGCGCAGTGGATTCGGCACAAAGTTCTAACATGATAACTGATATATCCTAACATGACTTTGTTGGGTAAAGACTCAAAACTCAAAAGGACTGACAGTGACTACTCTGTTTCACCACGCTCACCACCGGGTCTGTGTTGCACCAAACGGCGGGCATCACAAACACCAGGAAGCTTAAACTTGAATTGCTCCACCTCCACACTTAACGCTACCCCAGAAATCACTCATTTCAATGGTGCCCTTTTCCTAAGAGCAAAGCAAGAAACAGATCTTGACCCAAGTTGCGTGACACGGAGCGCCCACTCCCTCTGGTCAGAAGAAACACAAACAAATATCACAAGTCCACTACAGGTTACCTTCACTGATTCAACTGCACCCAAATCCTTTCCCACCCACCCTGAAACCACAAATGGATCTACCAAAAGGTATGGATCCACTTTCTACAACAATGTAACTGCTACTGCACCAGATTCTTCTTTATCATGTCCATTGATGCCAGGCTCTGGTTCTGAGCTCTTCACCACACCTTCTACCTCACTTAACTCTCCCTCATTCATTTCCATTTCACCTCCAGAACTCAGTCTGGCGAATGGCTCACTCTGTTTGCACTTGAATTATAACATTTGATTTAGATTTAGATTTATTTTTATGTCTCTATTCCTTTGAAACTTTTGTGAGTGTAACGTTTACTGTTAATTTCTGATTTGTTTATTATTTATTTCACTTGCTTTGGTAATGTAACATATGTTTCCAATGCCAATAAAGCCCATTTAATTGAATCGAGAGAGAGAGCTCCCTGTTAATGTATAGCAGACATGAGTCGCTCATGGTTACTCATGGTTATGTGAAGAGGTAGAGCCGCTTGCGACTTAAAATCAGTCAGAACAATAGGGAATGTCCTTTTGGTCAAGATGATGGTTTCTCCGGCAGTAGACCCGGGTTCATAACCAGTCAGTTACATTAAGCAGTCTATTCTCTGAAAGGGGTCCAGACAGCCTGTTCCCAACAGTGGAGCCAGTGGGATTGGATAGGGGCCCCTCTCTCTCTCTCTGACTGGAGGAGAGAAGTGAAATGGTGTGTCTCCTCTGGTCAACAATACTCACCTTGAGAGACTCCACAGCCTGTTGGAGCTCCTTCAGGTCCTTCTCTCTCTCCTGGAATCTCTGCTGGACTTTCTGCTGACTCATCCCCAGCTGCCTCTGTGGAGAATCACTCTTCAATAAGCTATCAAGCTTTATTTGTCCAGTAGATCAATAGTATAGTAATGGGACATAGGGCCCATAGAAGATAGGGATTAAAATGTTGAGGAAGTGTGTGTGAAATTATATTATTATGTTGTTATGTGAATGATTATAGTTTTAACAGTGCACAAAACAGGGGAGCTGATTGGGTGTTTGATAACGAATGATAATGGTGTTTGATAATGAATGATAATGATGTTTGATAACAAATTACAATGGTGTTTGATAATGGTGTTTGACTTTAGAAAATGGTGATACATTTGGAGAATCTGGGTTAACATATCTATATACTCAAGGTTTGTGTTCATATTTGTTCTGCTGTGGATCGATATCACTTGAATGATCTCATATTCAAACAGCCTTAGTTCCTACTGTATCTTTAATTCTTTGTTTATCAGACAGTCACCAACAAGTAGTTCTGGTCTTACCTGTTTCTCAGTCCTCTCTGCTGCAGCTGACACTGTATCATGGCCTTTATGTTCATCCATCACACACTGATAACAGATACACTGCTGATCGGTACGACAGTAAACCTCCAGCAGTTTGTCATGATGAGAGCAGATCTTCTCCTGTAGTTGTGCGGTGGCTTTGACCAGCTTGTGCTTCTTCAAAGCAGGAGATTCATAGTGAGGTTGGAGGTGAGTCTCACAGTAAGAGGCCAGACACGCCAGACAGGACATGAGGGCTTTCTGCTTTCTGGTCCCAGTGCAGACATCACACGCCACATCTCCAGGTCCAGCATAGCACAGAGCAGGAGGGGGAGCAGCCTGGAGTCCTGTCTTCTTCAGTTTCTCCACCACTTCAGCCAACATGTTACTTTTCCTCATAGTAGGCCTTGGAGTGAAGGTATGTCTGCACTGAGGACAGCTATAGACCCCTTTCAGAACATCCTGATCCCAGCAGCCCTCAATACAGCTCCTACAGTAACTGTGTCCACAGGGGATGGTGACCGACTCCTTCAGTAGATCCAGACAGACAGAACAACAGAACTGGTCCTGGTCCAGCAGAACTCCCTGCTGAGCCATTTGGACGGTTGTTCACTCTCACACAGACAGACGACACAGAGACTCAGATCAGTTTCGTTTCCTCAGAAGAGAGTTTGTGGCAGGGGGATGGACTTCCTGGTTCAGCCAGAGGTCTGGGGTTAGAAGTAGGGAGGGAGGGGTTAGAAGAAGGGAGGAAGAGAGAGAGGAACTGCATGCAACAGCAAGAGGGAGACAAATAGTTTTGTTCCTAGGTTAGAGGCCTTAACATGGAACAAATGAAATAATGAATCTTAAAATGTGAGTTGTTAGAATATATAAAGGATAACAGTTTCTATGAAGAACATATGTATAATTATTTGAATGACCTTTATAATGCCTTATAATACACTAATGTGTTCTATTTAAGCAATAAGGCCTGAGGAGGTGTGGTATATGCCAACATACAGTACCACAGCTAAGGGCTGTTCTTAGCCACAACGCAACGTGGATTGAGAATGATGTAACACTTTCAAAAATCAAATCAAATTATTGGTCGCATACACATATTTAGCAGATGTTATTGCAGGTGTAGCGAAATGCTTGTGTTCCTGGCTCCAACAGTTCAATAATAACTAACAATACACACATCTAAAAAGTAAAGGAATGTAATTAAGAAATATATAAATATTAGGACGAGCAATGTAGGAGTCTGGAGTGTAAATATATTTATAAACTGGGTAGTTCAAGCCCTGAATGCTGATTGGCCGACAGCCGTGGTATATCAGACCGTATACAAAACATTTATTTTACTGCTCTAATTACGTTGGTACGTTAATAGCAATAAGGCAGTTTTAGAACACCTACTCATTCAAGGGTTTTTTCTTTATTTTATACTATTTTCTACATTGTAGAATAACAGTGAAGACATCAAAACTATGAAATAACACATATGGAATCATGTAGTATCCCAAATAAGTGTTAAACAAATCAAAATATATTTTATATTTGAGATTCTTCAAATAGCCACCCTTTGCCTTGATGATAGATTTGCACACTCTTGGCATTCTCTCAACCAGCTTCATGAGGTAGTCACCTGGAATGCATTTCAAATAACAGGTGTTCCTTCTTAAAAGTTAATTTGTGGAATTTCTTTCCTTCTTAATGCGTTTGAGCCAATCAGTTGTGTCGTGACAAGGGAGGGGTGGTATACAGAAGATAGCCCTATTTGGTAAAAGACCAAGTCCATATTATGGCAAGAAGAGCTCAAATAAGCAAAGAGCAACGACAGTCCATCATTACTTTAAGACATGGTCAGTCAATACGGAACATTTCAAGAACTTTGAAAGTTTCTTCAAGTGCAGTCACAAAAACCATCAAGCGTTATGATGAAACTGGCTCTCATGAGGACCGCCATAGGAAAGGAAGACCCAGAGTTACCTCTGCTGCAGAGGATAAGTTCATTAGAGTTAACTGCACCTCAGATTGCAGCCCAAATAAATGCTTTACAGAGTTCAAGTAACAGACACATCCCAACATCAACTGTTCAGAGGAGAATCAGGCCTTCATGGTCAAATTGCTGCAAAGAAACCACTACTAAAGGACACCAATAATAAGAAGAGACTTGCTTGGGCCAAGAAACACAAGCAATGGACATTAGACTGGTGGAAATCTGTCCTTTGGTCTGATGAGTCCAAATCTGATATTTTGGGTTCCAACCGCAGTGTCTTTGTGAGACACAGAGTAGGTGAACGGATGATATCCACATGTGTGGTTCCCACCGTGAAGCATGGAGTAGATGGTGTGATGGTGTGGGGGTACTTTACTTATGACACTGTCTGGGATTTCTTTAGAATTCAAGGCACACTTAACCAGCATGGCTACCACAGCATTCTGCAGCGATACGCCATCCCATCTGGTTTGGTCTTAGTGGGACTATCATTTGTTTTTCAACAGGACAATGACCCAACACACCTCCAGGCTGTGTAAGGGCTATTTGACCAAGAAGGAGAGTGATGGAGTGCTGCATCAGATGACCTGGCCTCCACAATCACCCGACCTCAACCCAATTGAGATGGTTTGTGATGAGTTGGACCGCAGAGTGAAGGAAAAGCAGCCAACAAGTGCTCAGCATATGTGGGAACTCCTTCAAGACTGTTGGAAAAACATTCCTCATGAAGCGGTTTGAGAGAATGCCAAGAGTGTGCAAAGCTGTCAAGGCAAAGGGTGGCTACTTTGAAGAATCTAAAATCTAAAATATATTTTGATTTGATTGAACACTTTTACTACATGATTCCATGTGTTATTTCATAGTTTAGATGTCTTTACTATTATTCTACAATGTAGAAAATAGTCAAATAAAGGAAAACCCTTGAATGAGTAGGTGTTCTAAAACTTTTGACCAGTAGTGAAGGTATACAAACTTTTGACTGGTACTGTATACAGGCTCTGACTGTCTGCTCTATATCAGCATTAATCTTGGGCCAGAATAACACTGCTTTAGCACCTCGTTTTGACTTTTCCATCCCTAGATGGTCCTTGTGTATTTTGATCAGAATGTTTTTCTGTAACACACTTGATTTCACAATTCTTGAACCCTTAAACAGAATTCCATCAAGTCCAGATAGCTCATCCCTGTATTGACCATAAGGGTATGGTATAGCTTGTACAGACTACCTGCATGTTATGGCTTGAATCACCTTTTGCAAACAATCATCTTCTGCAGTAGCACGTGAAATAACTGTCCACATTTCATCTGAGACTGGGCAACTCTCTCTGATAAGGTTTACATGTATGGTCTCGTCCGGCTCATATATATCTGGTTTGGTTCTGAGCTGTCAAAAGCTCTGGACAATGTGTCTGCCACTAACAATTCTTTCCCTGGCCTGTACTCGAGTTGCAAGTCATATTTCTGAAGTTTTAGAAACAGTCTCTGTTCCCTTGGTGGTGTGTATGTTAGACCCTTCTTTACAATAGTAACTTAAGGTTGATGATCTGTTTCAGCCCACACTGTTTTACCACAGATAAACACACTGAATTTCTCACATGCATATGACAGTGCCAATGCCTCTTTCTCAATCTGAGCATAGTTACACTCAGAAGTTGGCAGAGCCCTGGAGGCATATGCAACTGGGCACCATCTAGTGCCATACTGCTGTAACAACACTGCACCTTAACCTGCTTTAGAGGCATCTGCTGAGATTTTGGTTTTGAGCTTTTTATCATAGAACCAAAGTACTGGAGCATGCATGATCAATGCCTTGAGCTCCTCAAAACTATTTCTGATGATTACTGTTCCAACACCACTCTGTAGTTTTACACAGTAGACTTCTCATCTGACTAGTGTGAGTTGCCAGATTAGGTACACATTTGCCCACATAGTTAACCATCCCTAAGAACCTTTGTACGTCCTCTTGATCGGTAGGCAGTGGCATGTTCTTGATGGCAGTCACTTTGCTCTGGTCTATCTGAACACCTTCACATGTTAGTTTTTCACCCAGGAAGGTTATATTCTGAATTCCCATTTGTCTGCATTTAGCTTTAGCACATTATCTCTGGCTAGATCAAGTGCTGCTTTCAACCTGGTGTTGTGCTCTTCAAGAGTCTGAGCCCATATTAGCACATCATCAATGGACACTGTGGTGCCTGACACACTCTCAGATATCTGTTGGACTGTCCTGTGAAAGACTTCTGTTGCTGAAGTGAGACCAAACGGGAGCCTTTTAAATGACTAGCTACCAAAAGGAGTATTGAAAGTACAAAGCCTTGTACTCTCCTTGTCTAGACTGATCTGCCAAAACCCTGATGAGGCGTCTAGCTTTGAGAAGTATTTAGCCCCTGCTATGTCCCTGAATATCTCCCCTCTGGTAGGCAGTTCAAAGTGTTCACATTTTTACATGCTTGTTTAGCTCTTTTGGATCCATACACAGTCTGAGCGAGCCGTCTTCCTTCTCAACTATTACTAGTGAGTGGACCCATTCAGTAGGCTCTTCTACTTTGTCTAGGATATCTAAGGACTCTAGCCTCAGCAGCTCTGCTTTTAGCTAGTCTCTTGGTGATAATGGTACCTTTCTAGGTGCATGGATCACTGGTCTATTTGGCTGATCTAACTCCATTTTGTACTGCACCTTGAGTTTTCCTATTCCCTGAAAAACATCAGCATATGCATCCTCAACATTAGTCATTTCACAACATGAACCCATTTCACTAGACCCAGTAAGTTACATGACTTTAACCCAATGATGGGTGTTGTTTCTCCCTTTACTATGACAAACGGAACCTTGTGAGATTCATCATCTACCTCCAGCACCAACCTGCATGTCCCTGAAGACCACTGGTTTTACCTGTAACCGTAACAATTCAGTCTCTGGAATGATGTTGACCTGTGCTCCAGTGTCAAGTTTGAACACAATATCAGTTCCATTAGTCTTGTAGGTAGCAGTCCTCGTCTAGTCCTGCAAGTGCGACTGTTCCCACAAAGAGGTCACCAAAAGACCCCTCACTGTACTCGTTGTCACCACTGTTGTCCTGGTCCTCGTTGACACAGTGTACTGTATTTTGTTGTCTCCGCTGCCTGCATTTGAGTGAGAAGGGATTCTTCATGCCACAGTTGTAACACTCTTTTCTATATGCTGGGCACTGGCAAGGTCTGTGCTCTCCTCCACAGCTGCTGCAGGAGCGCTGGTTCCCTGAAGTGTGCTGCTGTCCTTTGAAGTTAGCCGTAGCTCTTCCTTTGCTAAAATACTCCACTTTGCATTATGTTTCACTAAGACCACCACTGTCCATTGACCGTATGCTACTCTGAGTAACCCCTCTTGCTTGTCTCTCACCACCATGACAATTCGCTCTCGTATCAGCGAGTCTGCAATTTGACCGAAATTACACAACTGACATTTCAGTTTGATGTCCATAATAAATTCCTCAAGTCTCTGTTTCATTCTGACATCTACTGTTGAAAACATACCTCATTTCTTCTGGGAGTACAAAAAGACAGAAATTTGGCTAACACCAGTTCATAATCTGCTTGCTCTTCATCCATTAGCTGAAAGCTGTTGTAGACATCAATGGTGTCCTAGACTGTGAGAAACAGTGCGACCTTCTGTGTGTCGTCTTTTCCAGCCGCTCCTATCGCCGTCAGATAGAGGGTGAAACGCTGCTTGAATCGCTTCCATTGCTCTTCAACGTTGCCGTTCAGTTTCAGTTCTGTTGGAGGCTTTAGCTGCTCCATGTCGTTAGCCAGCTAGCACTGCAAAACGACTAGCTACATGCACTGCATGCTCCGTTAGCTCCGGCGTGGTTATTTTTTACCTCAGTCTCATTAGCCCAGTGGCTAGTTAGCTAACGTTAGTCAAGTTTGCTAGTTGATATATGTGTATGCGCCATTCAGCATTTTCGACCAAAACTCGATGATGGATGAATCAAAGGCGAGTTATTTCACTCCTGGTACCATGTTGTATCTTCTTGTCTAAGAAATACTAAAGAAAAGAACTGTTCTTTAAAACATAAGTACTTCTTTATTGAAGTTAACCGGCGCCATACAAGTATCGTGCATTGAGATGAGATCTCCCGCTCTCCCACTCCTCTGCGCGGGCTGCTCCTCCCCTAAGTGGTGACGTGGCCTCCGATACAAAATGCCACAGAGGTGTTGTTGCCGACCTTCACCACCTTGGGGCCCGTCAGGAAGACCAGGACTATGAAGGTAAATTAATGTCATAAGTGTACAAGCATGTAAAGTATGATTTGAAATGTAAAATATGAGTTGTGCCTGTATAATCAGGCAATTTTGTAGTTCAATTATAGCCTTGGTTTCTCAAATGACTGCCTCGCCTGGTTCACCAACTACTTCTCAGATAGAGTTCAATGTGTCAAATCGGAGGGCCTGTTGTCTGGACCTCTGGCAGTCTCTGTGGGGGTGCCACAGGGTTCAATTCTCGGGCCGACTCTATTCTCTGTGTATATCAATGATGTCGCTCTTGCTGCTGGTGACTCTCCGATCCACCTCTACGCAGACAACACCATTTTGTATACATCTGGCCCTTCATTGGACACTGTGTTAACAAACCTCCAAACGACCTTCAATGCCATACAACCCTCCTTCCGTAGCCTCCAACTGCTCCGGATGACTATGTGATCACGCTCTCCGTAGCCGATGTGAGTAAGACTTTTAAGCAGGTCAACATTCACAAGGCCGCAGGGCCAGACGGATTACCAGGACGAGTACTCCGAGCATGTGCTGACCAACTGGCAAGTGTCTTCACTGACATTTTCAACATGTCCCTGACTGAGTCTATAATACCAACATGTTTCAAGCAGACCACTATAGTCCCTGTGCCCAAGAACACTAAGATGACCTGCCTAAATGACTATCGACCCGTAGCACTCACATCTGTAGCCATGAAGTGCTTTGAAAGGCTGGTCATGGCTCACATCAACACCATTATTCCAGAAACCCTAGACCCACTCCAATTTGCATACCGCCCCAACAGATCCACAGATGATTCAATCTCTATTGCACTCCACACTGCCCTTTCCCACCTGGACAAGAGGAACACCTACGTGAGAATGCTATTCATTGACTACAGCTCAGCGTTCAACACCATAGTGCCCTCAAAGCTTAACACTAAGCTAAGGTTCCTGGGACTAAACACCTCCCTCTGCAACTGGATCCTGGACTTCCTGACGGGCCGCCCCCAGCTGGTAAGGGTAGGTAACAACACGTCTGCCATGCTGATCCTCAACACAGGGGCCCCTCAGGGGTACGTGCTCAGTCCCCTCCTGTACTCCCTGTTCACCCATGACTGCATGGCCAGGCACGACTCCAACACCATCATTAAGTTTGCCGACGACACAACAGTGGTAGGCCTGATCACCGACAACGATGAGACAGCCTATAGGGAGGAGGTCAGAGACCTGGTCGTGTGGTGCCAGGATAACAACCTCTCCCTCAACATGATCAAGACAAAGGAGATGATTGTGGACTACAGGAAAAAAAAAGAGGACTGAGCACGCCCCCATTCTCATCGACGGGGCTGTAGTGGAACAGGTTGAGAGCTTCAAGTTCCTTGGTGTCCACATCACCAACGAACTATCATGGTCCAAACACACAAAGACAGTCGTGAAGAGGGCACGACAAAACCTATTCCCCGTCAGGAGACTGAAAAGATTTGGCATGGGTCCTCAGATCCTCAAAATGTTCTACAGCTGCACCATCGAGAGCATCCTGACTGGTTGCTTCACCGCCTGGTATGGCAACTACTCGGCCTCCGACCGCAAGGCACTACAGAGGGTAGTGTGTACGGCCCAGTACATCACTGGGGCCAAGCTTCCTGCCATCTAGGACTTCTATACCAGGGAGTGTCTGAGGAAGGCCCTAGAAATTGTCAAAGACTCAAGCCACCCTAGTCATAGACTGTTCTCTCTGCTATCGCACGGCAAGCGGTACCGGAGCGCCAAATCTAGGTCCAAAAGGCTTCTCAACAGCTTCTACCCCCAAGCCATAAGACTCCTGAACAGCTAATCATGGCTACCCGGACTATTTGCACTGCCCCCCCACCCCACCCCATCCCCCTCTTTTACGTTGCTGCTACTCTGTTTACTATTTATGCATAGTCACTTTAACTCTACTCACATGTACATATGACCTCAATTACCTCGACTAGCCGGTGCCCCCGCACATTGACTCTGTACCGGTACCACCTTGTATATAGCCTGCTTACTGTTATTTTATTTTACTGCTGCTCTTTAGCTATTTGCTTTTATATTTTACTAATTAACTCTTTTTTCTTTTACATTTTTCTTTAAAAAACTGCATTGTAAGTAAGCATTTCACTGTAATGTCTACACCTGTTGTATTTGGCGCATGTGGCAAATACAATTTGATTTGATTTGATTTGATTTAAACACTAGTAAAACTAAATGCATGCTCTTCAATCGAACGCTGCTTGCAACCGCCCGCCCGACTAGAATCATTACTCTCGGCGGGTCTGACTTAGAATATGTGGACAACTACAAATACCTAGGTGTCTGGTTAGACCGTAAACTCTCCTTCCAGACTCACATTAAGCATCTCCAATCCAAAGTTAAATCTAGAATCGGCTTCCTATTTCGCAACAAAGCCTCCTTCACTCATACTGCCAAACGCCCTTGTAAAACTGACTATCCTACCGATCCTTGACTTCGGCGATGTCATTTACAAAATAGCCTCCAACACTCTACTCAGCAAATTGGATGTAGTCTATCACAGTGCCATCCATTTTGTCACCAAAGCCCCATATACTACCCACCATTGTGACCTGTACGCTCTCGTTGGCTGGCCCTCACTACATATTCGTCGCCAAACCCACTGGCTCCAGGTCATCTATAAATCACTGCTAGGCAAATCCCCGCCTTATCTTAGCTCATTGGTCACCATAGCAACACCCACCCGTAGTCTGCGCTCCAGCAGGTATATCTCACTGGTCATCCCCAAAGCCAACACCTCCTTTGGCCGCCATTCCTTCCAGTTCTCTGCTGCCAATGACTGGAACGAACTGCAAAAATCTCTGAAGCTGGAGACTCTTATCTCCCTCACTAACTTTAAGCATCAGTTGTCAGAGCAGCTTACCGATCACTGCACCTGTACACAGCCCACCCAACTACCTCATCCCCATATTGTTATTTATTTTGCTCATTTGCACCCCAGTATCTCTATTTGCACATCATCTTTTGCACATCTATCTCTCTAGTGTTAATACTAAATTGTAATTATGTTGCACTATGGCCTATTTATTGCCTTAACTCCATAACTTACTACATTTGCCCACACTGTTTATAGATTTTCTATTGTGTTTTTGACTGTAGTTTTGTTTATCCCATATGTAACTCTGTGTTGTTGTTATTTTTATCGCACTGCATTGCTTTATCTTGGCCAGGTCGCAGATGTTGCATTCATTCTCATTCTGGTCCCAGTTCCAGGGACATCACCAGATAGAAAATCCAATATGGCTGCCAACGCAATGCCATATATGGACATCTGTGTGTTACATCTGAACTCAGTAGCTCTACTCTCATTGGTCCTAAGGATTTGTTTAAATATTTTTGCATTTAGCTTGCGACACAGCCCTCAAGACATCATGGATGAGATCAATGGATCATCAGAAATGGGTATAGATAGATAGCTGAATAGATATCTACTTAGTCAGTTTGCAACAAATAATACATTTTATAAATAAAATAAAAAAGCAATTCTGAAAGCGATGCTCACGAGTTCTGTTCAAAAAAACGATCAGCTAGCTAGCTTGGTTAGCTAACGTTAGCTAGCTACGTTTAGCTAGTTACAGATAGCCCGATAAACGGGTAATCGCCCATATTTAAGGTGTTAAACAGGGGAAATACGCATTTGATATTGCACAAGTTCAGATAGTATTCTACCTCCTGTTTCACTGGGTTTTCTTCTGTGTTGTGCCTTCTAAACATTACCCTGTTCTTTATTGACTCCTTCTCTGTCCGTCTCTGTAGTGGCCTGTTGTTGTTATTGTTGTATTGACCATGTTGTCTTCTGTTCTTATTTCCCCAGTGTCCTGGCTGTGAGGTGGTGCTGGTCTCTGGGTGCTGGTCTAGGCAGGAGGAAGCTGCAGTGGAGGAGTGGCTGTGGGTGTTGAGGTGGTGCCCGTGCCAGGCCATGCCTGGGTGTCACGCCCTGACTCATGGGACTCTTGTATGTTGAGTCAGGGTGTGGATATTCTATGTTCGTTTTTCGATATGTATATTCTAGGGTGTGAATATTCTATGTTGTGTTTTCTATGTTTCAGTCTAGGTGTTGTATTTCTATGTTTGGCCGGGTGTGATTCCCAGTCAGAGACAGCTGTCGCTCGTTGTCTCTGTTTGGGGATCATACTTAGGCAGCCTGTTGGCGTGCGTTAGTGGTGGGATCTTGTTCCGTGTGAAGGCTTGTTTAGTGTTCAGCCTTAGGACTTCACGTTTCGTTGGTTTGTTGTTTTGTCGTGTGTTTATCATTTTAATAAACATGTACCTGTAGTCCCCCCTGTCTAGGAGCAGTAACACACGCTAACCCACTACCTGTAGTCCCCTCTGTCTAGGAGCAGTAACACACGCTAACCCACTACCTGTGGTCCCCTCTGTCTAGGAGCAGTAACACACGCTAACCCACTACCTGTAGTCCCGTCTGTCTAGGAGCAGTAACACACGCTAACCCACTACCTGTAGTCCCCTCTGTCTAGGATCAGTAACACACGCTAACCCACTACCTGTAGTCCCCTCTGTCTAGGAGCAGTAACACACGCTAACCCACTACCTGTAGTCCCCTCTGTCTAGGAGCAGTAACACACGCTAACCCACTACCTGTAGTCCCCTCTGTCTAGGAGCAGTAACACACACTAACCCACTACCTGTAGTCCCCTCTGTCTAGGAGCAGTAACACACGCTAACCCACTACCTGTAGTCCCCTCTGTCTAGGAGCAGTAACACACGCTAACCCACTACCTGTAGTCCCCTCTGTCTAGGAGCAGTAACACACGCTAACCCACTACCTGTAGTCCCGTCTGTCTAGGAGCAGTAACACACGCTAACCCACTACCTGTAGTCCCCCCTGTCTAGGAGCAGTAAAACACGCTAACCCACTACCTGTAGTCCCCTCTGTCTAGGAGCAGTAACACATGCTAACCCACTACCTGTAGTCCCCTCTGTCTAGGAGCAGTAACACACGCTAACCCACTTCCTGTAGTCCCCTCTGTCTAGGAGCAGTAACACACACTAACCAACTACCTGTAGTCCCCGCTGTCTAGGAGCAGTAACACACGCTAACCCACTACCTGTAGTCCCCTCTGTCTAGGAGCAGTAACACACGCTAACCCACTACCTGTAGTCCCCTCTGTCTAGGAGCAGTAACACACGCTAACCCACTACCTGTAGTCCCCTCTGTCTAGGAGCAGTAACACACGCCGACCCACTACCTGTAGTCCCCTCTGTCTAGGAGCAGTAACACACGCTAACCCACTACCTGTAGTCCCGTCTGTCTAGGAGCAGTAACACACGCTAACCCACTACCTGTAGTCCCCTCTGTCTAGGAGCAGTAACAAACGCCGACCCACTACCTGTAGTCCCCTCTGTCTAGGAGCAGTAACACACGCTAACCCACTACCTGTAGTCCCCTCTATCTAGGAGCAGTAACACACGCTAACCCACTACCTGTAGTCCCCTCTGTCTAGGAGCAGTAACACACGCTAACCCACTACCTGTAGTCCCCTCTGTCTAGGAGCAGTAACACACGCTAACCCACTACCTGTAGTCCCGTCTGTCTAGGAGCAGTAACACACGCTAACCCACTACCTGTAGTCCCGTCTGTCTAGGAGCAGTAACACACGCTAACCCACTACCTGTAGTCCCCCCTGTCTAGGAGCAGTAACACACGCTAACCCACTACCTGTAGTCCCCTCTGTCTAGGAGCAGTAACACACGCTAACCCACTACCTGTAGTCCCCTCTGTCTAGGAGCAGTAACACACGCTAACCCACTACCTGTAGTCCCCTCTGTCTAGGAGCAGTAACACACGCTAACCCACTACCTGTAGTCCCCTCTGTCTAGGAGCAGTAACACACGCTAACCCACTACCTGTAGTCCCCTCTGTCTAGGAGCAGTAACACACACTAACCCACTACCTGTAGTCCCGTCTGTCTAGGAGCAGTAACACACGCTAACCCACTACCTGTAGTCCCGTCTGTCTAGGAGCAGTAACACACACTAACCCACTACCTGTAGTCCCCCCTGTCTAGGAGCAGTAACACACGCTAACCCACTACCTGTAGTCCCCTCTGTCTAGGAGCAGTAACACACGCTAACCCACTACCTGTAGTCCCGTCTGTCTAGGAGCAGTAACACACACTAACCCACTACCTGTAGTCCCCTCTGTCTAGGAGCAGTAACACACGCTAACCCACTACCTGTAGTCCCCTCTGTCTAGGAGCAGAAACACACACTAACCCACTACCTGTAGTCCCCTCTGTCTAGGAGCAGTAACACACACTAACCCACTACCTGTAGTCCCCTTTGTCTAGGAGCAGTAACTGTGTGTCTCTCTCAGCCCTCATCACAGCGGAACCTGTACATCAACATCTAAAAGGACCCTATAGTCATCCTGCTGTCTCTACCTCTCTGGTGGGTTGTAGTACAGACACACAGTACATTAATATATACAGGAGTGTTTGGTGGTAACCCTATAGTCATCCTGCTGTCTCTACCTCTCTGCTGAGCACACACACACTCATTCCTTCAGTGTGTTTATGTTGTCTCATGTCTCTGCAGAACTTCCGTCTGATGGACTATCACCTCACTGTGATGCTGGCCAGGAGACTGGTGTGGACTATAGAGTCATGGGTACTACCCCTTCTATCTGTCTCCATCACGCTATCACTCTTTCTCTCTCTCTCTCTCTTTCTTTCTTTCTCTGTCTATCGCTAGGGGCCAGGAGACTGGTTATTACATTAGAAATGGAAAAGCTATTACATTATTGTCAGTTATTACATTATGGACTAGTCGTAAATGGGCCTAAGATTGTCCACTCCTGGTTAGGGCTGGGAATTGCCAGGGACTTCATGATGCGATATTATCACGATACTTAGGTACCGATATGATATGTTTTGCGATTCTCATTCTCTCATTTATATTGTGATTTGATGTTCCAAACATATTGCTCACCACATGTCTGCTGCAGAGGGACAAGAGAGAGCCATGAGAAAACAAGTTTTGATCAGTCATGGAAATAAAAGTGCTGAAAACGAATTGGCTCCCTGTTTAAAAAGATGATGGAGAACAAGCTATGAAGGAAAAATACTGGAGTTTTGGTTCAGGTACAGCCAACTAGCACAAATATAATATTGCGATATTGTCAAAATGACACGATGTGATATTTATAATTTATATGAAAAATAATATCCCGATATGTAACTACACATGTGACCAGGCTCTTCAGCAGTCCTGGTACAGTGCATGCACACGCATACACACACACACCTTCTGGTACATATTGTTGTGCCCCCAACAGAGCCTGGCCCTCATGTCTCTCCCTCCCTCAGGATTGATGGAGACACAGCCCTGGATGAGAACATCCATGAGTCTGTCAGCGCCCAGATCAAGAAGAACTTTGCCAAGAGCAAATGGAGGGTGGGTTACTCTTACTGTCCTATGCTGCTGTCAGCTGTTATACCTTCATGGAACATTTTGGGAGCTTTATGGTGCAAAATGGCCTTTTACAATAAGGGTCTCTTTACAAGAAGTTTATAAAGGGTTTATAATTTGTTTATTAATGGTTAATGAATCATTTATAAATGCGTAAGTCTCTGATGGAAATGTGTTTGGTCCTGCAGCAAGCGCTTAATGCCACAGTGGTGGTCCGTCAGGAAGCGTCTCCAGCTGGGGACCAGTCAGGAGGCTCCCAGCCAGACCACCCTACCCAGCCCTGTAGAAGAGGCTCCCAGCCAGATCACCCTACCCAGCCCTGTAGAAGAGGCTCCCAGCCAGATCACCCTACCCAGCCCTGTAGAAGAGGCTCCCAGCCAGACTACCCTACCCAGCCCTGTAGAAGAGGCTCCCAGCCAGATCACCCTACCCAGCCCCTGTAGAAGAGGCTCCCAGCCAGATCACCCTACCCAGCCCCTATAGAAGAGGCTCCCAGCCAGACCGCCCTACCCAGCCCCTATAGAAGAGGCTCCCAGCCAGACCGCCCTACCCAGCCCTGTAGAAGAGGCTCCCAGCCAGATCACCCTACCCAGCCCCTGTAGAAGACACCTGCTGCTGCCTGAGGAACACACAGGTCAATGGCTCCCAGCACCACCCATCAGGATGACATGTAGTGGAATAGCAAAACAACTGTCTCACTTACTAAAACTATGATAGTTCTCCCTCACTAGAACTAGTAACGTTTGAGTCTGACATGGAATATCATGCCTAACCCTAACCTGTCATAAATGTATTTACTGACACAATATCCTCCCTACCCCCAATTCAGTAGTGGTCTTCAGTGAGGTGCACAGCTGCATGTTTCTGTCCTCCATGACTGGGAAAGGCCCAGAAGACCCTACATCCATCTCATTAGATCAGAACAGTATGGATCATCAGTGATTCATATTTCTGGTTTACATCCCAAAATATATTGTGTTCATTCTTTTCACAGCCCTTTATGTGATGAGAACAAGGACAGGTGTCACATGACGGATTAAAGATGTTTGCAGAATTTGACATAGTGATTCCCAACTTGACTTCTTTGACACATGCTATAGAGTGGCTTGAGAAAGTATTCACCCCTCTTGGCATTTTTCCTATTTTGTTGCCTTACAACCTGGAATTAAAATTGATTTTTTGTGGGTTTGTATCATTTGATTTACACAACATGCCTACCACTTTGAAGATGCAAAATAATTTTTTGGGGTGAAACAAACAAGAAATAAGACAAATAAACACAACACTTGAGCGTTCATAACTATTCACCCCCCCAAAGTCAATACTTTGTAGAGCCACCTTTTGCAGCAATCACAGCTGCAAGTTTCTTGGGGTATGTCTCTATAAGTTTGGCACATCTAGCCATTGGGATTTTTGCCCATTCTTCAAGGCAAAACTGCTCCAGCTCCTTCAAGTTAGATGGGTTCCGCTGGTGTACAGCAATCTTTAAGTCATACCACAGATTCTCAATTGGATTGAGGCCTGGGCTTTGACTAGGCCATTCCAAGACATTTAAATGTTTCCCCTTAAACCACTCAAGTGTTGCTTTAGCAGTATGCTTAGGGTCATTTTCCTGATGGAAGGTGAACCTCCGTCCTAGTCTCAAATCTCTGGAAGACTGAAACAGGTTTCCCTCAAGAATTTCCCTGTATTTAGCGCCATCCATCATTACTTCAATTCTGACCAGTTTCCCAGTCCCTGCCGATGAAAAACGGATGGTGTTCTCGGGGTGATGAGAGGTGTTGGGTTTGCGCCAGACATTGCGTTCTCCTTCATGGCCAAAAAGCTCAATTTTAGTCTAATCTGACCAGAGTACTTTGCATAGGCAGGATACCCAGGATGTAGACCACAGTTATCTAGCTGCTGTGGTGATGGTAGTAATACTGGAGGATGTCCTGGGTAAACCCCAGGATGTAGACCACAGCATATAGAGTTAGTATTTTGTCAGGCCTTATCTATTCAGATGCATTCACTGAGTATATACAGTGGGGGGAAAAAAATATTTAGTCAGCCACCAATTGTGCAAGTTCTCCCACTTAAAAAGATGAGAGAGGCCTGTAATTTTCATCATAGGTACACGTCAACTATGACAGACAAATTGAGGGGAAAAAATCCAGAAAATCACATTGTAGGATCTTTAATGAATTTATTAGCAAATTATGGTGGAAAATAAGTATTTGGTCACCTACAAACAAGCAAGATTTCTGGCTCTCACAGACCTGTAACTTCTTCTTTAAGAGGCTCCTCTGTCCTCCACTCGTTACCTGTATTAATGGCACCTGTTTGAACTTGTTATCAGTATAAAAGACACCTGTCCACAACCTCAAACAGTCACACTCCAAACTCCACTATGGCCAAGACCAAAGAGCTGTCAAATGACACCAGAAACTAAATTGTAGACCTGCACCAGGCTGGGAAGACTGAATCTGCAATAGGTAAGCAGCTTGGTTTGAAGAAATCAACTGTGGGAGCAATTATTAGGAAATGGAAGACATACAAGACCAATGATAATCTCCCTCAATCTGGGGCTCCACGCAAGATCTCACCCCGTGGGGTCAAAATGATCACAAGAACGGTGAGCAAAAATCCCAGAACCACACGGGGGGACCTAGTGAATGACCTGCAGAGAGCTGGGACCAAAGTAACAAAGCCTACCATCAGTAACACACTACGCCGCCAGGGACTAAAATCCTGCAGTGCCAGACGTGTCCCCCTGCTTAAGCCAGTACATGTCCAGACCCGTCTGAAGTTTGCTAGAGTGCATTTGGATGATCCAGAAGAGGATTGGGAGAATGACATATGGTCAGATGAAACCAAAATAGAACTTTTGGGTAAAAAATCTACTCGTCGTGTTTGGAGGACTAAGATTGCTGAGTTGCATCCAAAGAACACCATACCTACTGTGAAGCATGGGGGTGGAAACATCATGCTTTGGTGCTGTTTTTCTGCAAAGGGACCAGGACGACTGATTCGTGTAAAGGAAAGAATGAATGGGGCCATGTATCGTGAGATTTTGAGTGAAAACCTCCTTCCATCAGCAAGGGCATTGAAGATGAAACGTGGCTGGGTCTTTCAGCATGACAATGATCCAAAACACACCGCCCGGGCAACGAAGGAGTGGCTTCGTAAGAAGCATTTCAAGGTCCTGGAGTGGCCTAGCCAGTCTCCAGATCTCAACCCCATAGAAAATCTTTGGAGGGAGTTGAAAGTCCGTGTTGCCCAGCGACAGCCCCAAAACATCACTGCTCTAGAGGAGATCTGCATGGAGGAATGTGCCAAAATACCAGCAACAGTGTGTGAAAACCTTGTGAAGACTTACAGAAAACGTTTGACCTGTGTCATTGCCAACAAAGGGTATATAACAAAGTATTGAGAAACTTTTGTTATTGACCAAATACTTATTTTCCACCATAATTTGCAAATAAATTCATTAAAAATCCTACAATGTGATTTTCTGGATTTTTTTTCCTCATTTTGTCTGTCATAGTTGACGTGTACCTATGATGAAAATTACAGGCCTCTCTCATCTTTTTAAGTGGGAGAACTTGCACAATTGGTGGCTGACTAAATACTTTTTTCCCCACTGTAAGCTGTAATTTCAATCAAATTGAGATGTATAAAGTCACACATGATACCGCAGCTATGCATCAGCACACTGAACCCTCAACCTCTGATCCCTGATTGAGAGAAGAACCCAACAGTCTGCCTCCAGTTTGACCATCATCTCCTCCAGTCTTGCAGTATGTTTGGCTTAGAGTCTTGCATAGGCAGTTATCTAGCTGCTGTGGTGATGGTAGTAATACTGGAGGATGTCCTGGGTAAACCCCAGGATGTAGACCACAGTTATCTAGCTGCTGTGGTGATGGTAGTAATACTGGAGGATGTCCTGGGTAAACCCTAGGATGTAGACCACAGGATATAGAGTTAGTATTTTTTTAGGCCTTATCTATTCAGATTCACCAATGTCCCCCTTTCTGAGAATATGAAGACACCAACAAAAGGTTGGTTGAACCTCACAAAGTAGTCGGTCTATGAAGGAACAATATGTTTCTCTCATGATATTTTGACTATCAGGGAGGGATTCAACAGTCTAAGTCAAGGGTTTCATAAAATGTGTGTTTATTTAATCAGGTACTTTTTCATATAGTACATTAACTGTTCTCTCACACACACACACACATACACACAGACACACAGATACTTGTTAATATGGTTAATGAGGACAATCAGTTTATAACATGGTTTATGGGAACCCACCTTTCCCATGGTCCTATCAATTAAATGTAATGTTTTATGTAGAAGACACATCTGACTAACATGCCTGTAAACACATGAGTTGATATAATTCTCCTCACTCCTACTCTTGAGTGCGGCTGGATGGAGGGCAACTTCAACCTGAAAACAAACACATATTGTCCACATACCCTCTCAGGTTGTACAATGCATTTAACACAACAGTTGTTTGGAACAAAATATTTACACAACCGTTGTGTCAAATGCTTTGTATATCAGTGGTACAACCTGAGTCTGTATGGGGCCATTAAGGGGAAAATGACACTGAGTATACAAGCTGGAATTTCAATAAGTTGGAGATTTATAAAGTCACACATGATACAGCAGCTATGCATCAGCACACTGAACCCTCAACCTCTGACCCCTGATTGAGAGAAGAACCCAACAGTCTGCCTCCAGTTTGACCATCATCTCCTCCAGTCTGACAACAGGAACTTCCTACCACAACCAATCATCACAACCTCTGAAAGTAAAACACGCCCCTCACACAAACTCAGACCCGTCAGAGCAAGAACTGAACGATGTCAAAGATCATCCATCCCCCACATGACTCAATTACTGAACGATGTCAAAGATCATCCATCCCCTACATGACTCAATTACTGAACGATGTCAAAGATCATCCATTCCCTACATGACTCAATTACTGAACGATGTCAAAGATCATCCATCCCCTATATGACTCAATTACTGAATGATGTCAAAGATCATCCATCCCCTACATGACTCAATTACTGAACGATGTCAAAGATCATCCATCCCCTACATGACTCAATTACTGAACGATGTCAAAGATCATCCATCCCCTACATGACTCAATTACTGAACGATGTCAAAGATCATCCATCCCCTACATGACTCAATTACTGAACGATGTCATAGATCATTGTATTATATTATATGATAATATATTATATCCATAGGCTACACTCAGTATAGTGTTAATGATGACTTTCAGCTAATTATCTTCAGTTTGGTGCCTAGTGAATATGACTCAGGTCTCTATGGAAACATCAATGTAAATCCACCTTAGGTTTTTACTCCTCACATTCCCTTTCAGGTCTATAGGGTTTTGCTGCCCCCTGCTGGAGACTGGAGCACAAGGCAGTCCCTGGCTTTCTTTGTGCAGCTGGAGGATGAGGCCCTCCTCACCTGTTGTGACGGGTCCAACAAATATCCCCTGGTGAAGGCAGGGTCCTATCTCATCCAACGCTTCAATGACTCTTATGGGAGGCAGTGAGCATTTCCCATGTTAAGCTATGGAATTAATTGTCAATTAATTGTACAGCATTGGATTGGTGTTGGCATGGGGTAGAGGGAGTTTACATATACCAGTCATTTCCTTTTAAATCCATGAAGGGAAGTGGACAAGTTAAAACTTAGAAATGAGATAATAGTTACACACCCCATGTGTCCTGATAACTACAGGAATGGAACCATATTGTGGTTGTCTGCTTTCTATACGGTTTGAGGGGAGAGAGAGAGAGAGGCACAGAGAGAGAGAGAGAGAGAGAGAGAGAGAGAGAGAGAGAGGCAGAGAGAGAGAGGCAGAGAGAGAGAGAGAGAGAGAGAGAGAGAGAGACCAAGAAAGATGTTGAGTAGAGAGAGCGAGAGAGAGAGAGAGAGAGAGCGCGCGAGAGAGAGAGAGAGAGAAAAAGAGAGAGAGAGGACATCAGGTAAAGTTCTGGAGATGAGGGAATATGTGTGCAGAAAGAAACCCTCAAGTATGGTTAACCACAGATAGGCCCAGTATGGACTATCAATACAAGTGACCATTTAGAATGTGACCCAGTTCAATGGGTCTTAACAGAACTGGGGGATGTCAGCCATGAAGTTGTCTAAACACAACTGGAATATCATTTGTTTGTGGTTCATTGTTAATGGATTTTCAATTAGGAACACAGGGGGAAAACCTAACACAACAACACACATAACACACAACCAATAAAAACAAAGGGGGAGGAAACCACTAAAGTCATGACCATATTGTCATTTTCTAATGACAGGGAGATGAACATGTAAAATCTAGAAGACTACTTTAGATCTGGTCAAAAGAAGCCTAGTGCACTAAGTAGGGAACAGGGAGAGATTTGGGACAGAGACAGTAACTCCTGTATGGAAATCTTCATTCTAATGACAACCACTAACATAGCAGTATGATATTCTAATATTCTAATGCCAGTGAGCAAATCTCCAATCTCCACCCTATTCCCCATGTAGTGCACTACTTTAGATCTGGTCAGAAGTAGCCTAGTGCACTACGTAGGGAACAGGGTGTCATTTGGGCCAGAGTCAGTAACTCCCCTGGGTATGAATTCTCTCTCTATCTTATCTGTCTTCTATATTATGTTCTCCTCTCCTCCTCTCTTCTCTCCTCTATTCACTATATTCTATCATCCACACCACATGCCAGCTTCAACACAATCCATTTACAAGTTAAAGACACACCTTGGAATAAATAGCAAAGGAAAACTACTACTAGATGTATTTTTTATTTCCCATCACCATGAATCATATTTAATAACTGAACAGTAGCAGACCTAACTGCATCTGTTCCTGACTCTGGGTAGTGGATTAAAAAGACCATCAATCTCCAATGATATTAAAGTACAATTCTGAACATTACTGATATACTGAGTGACAAGTCAAAATATCTGCTGTATTTATTGTTTGGTTAATAACACCACCTGCTGGACAGGTTTAATGTTGCTTGACTGAGCAGTATCGGAGAATAAATTATACCAATCTCCATTGAACATGCTTTTTAGTCTAGGACTAGGCTTCATCTGTGTCCGGGAAACTGGCCCATATAGTTCAATTAGCAAGTAAGTAACACTACCTGTTCCATGATACTGAGGAAAATGACATTGAGACAGAGAACCAATTGAGAAAACATATCAATGGTTCTGAATGACAACCAACATACATTAACAGCATACATCATGATTAATGTAAATGTATAAGATTAAAACGTTGCACTTAACAAAATATGAATGCATTACATTTTAATTCATAACATCTTCTGTAGATCAAATCAGTCAAATAATTGTACATAAAAACAGAGCAGAATGAATCATCACATCTGGGGACCATCACCACCAGTATGACTAGTATCTATGTGGACCCTACTACAGTTTAACCAGCTCAGCTATAGACTACACCAGCATGACTAGTATCTATGTGGACCCTACTACAGTTTAACCAGCTCAGCTATAGACTACACCAGCATGACTAGTATATATGTGGACCCTACTACAGTTTAACCAGCTCAGCTATAGACTACACCAGCATGACTAGTATCTATGTGGACCCTACTACAGTTTAACCAGCTCAGCTATAGACTACACCAGCATGACTAGTATCTATGTGGACCCTAATACAGTTTAACCAGCTCAGCTATAGACTACACCAGCATGACTAGTATCTATGTGGACCCTACTACAGTTTAACCAGCTCAGCTATAGACTACACCAGCATGACTAGTATCTATGTGGACCCTACTACAGTTTAACCAGCTCAGCAGTACCATTGAGAGAAACCCCAGGATAGAGGGGCTGAGTGAATGTGGTCTGGACTCTGTGGAGGAGGGTCATTGTGTCAGAGACACTGTAGAAGGACAGAGTACCTGCCTTGTGATCCAGGTACACTCCTACTCTGGAGGACTGAGGGCCTGGTACTTTAGTCACAACATTATTGTGTCTGAACCAATAACCACCTCTAGAGCACACTAAACTCCAGGACTTGTCATTGAGTCCAAATGCACAATCTGTCCCTGTTCTGCTGATGTCTTTATATGAGACTGCTGTATAAACATCCCCCCCACTCCACTCCACCTCCCAGTAACAGCGTCCAGACAGACCCTCTCTACACAGAACCTGGTAGTTGGTGAATCTGTCTGAATGTGGTTGGATATGGTTGGTCTTGGTCCACCTATGTAGATTGACAGGATATGGTTGGACTTGGTCTGTATAGGTCACCTTTATGTTCCCTTCAGATAGAGAGAGGCGTTTGTCTGCTGTGTTTGGGTCCAGTGTGAGCTGACAGGAATCTGGGAGAAGAGCAGAGCAGACACCAATGAGGGGAGTTAGAACAATAAGTTAGGTCAGATACTGTATCTACCCTGTCTTTGATTAGAGCACATCAGAGATCAAATCAGAGAAATATGAAGAGTCAAATAGATACCCAGTCTTTGATTAGATCTACTATTGCTATATATTTCTAGAGGGATTGTTAGGAGTGTCAGTAAAAAGAGACTGTTAGTTACTTCAGAATAAAGAGACTCACATTGTAAAAACTGTTCTCTGGTCTTGGGCTCTGGAGGCAGTACAACCTCCACTATATTCACTACAGACACACAAACACATTCACAGAGAGAGGGAATGTTATCATCACACCATATTCCACATGTATATGACTAGTAGGGAACTTTCAATGGTCTAAAGTTGATGTTCTTATTATTTTCAACACACCTGTAGTGGAGATCTTGGTCCATTCTCCTTTAAGGACGTCTTCTAGTTTCTCTCTCAGTTCAGACACAGTCTTACTCACATCTCCAAAGTACTGAAGAGGACAGACAACGATGCTGGGTAAGTCTGAAGGTACACTGGTACCGGAGAGAGACTGATAACTCTGGAGACAGAGACAGAGACAGAGACAGAGAGAGAGAGAGAGAGAGAGAGAGAGAGAGAGAGAGAGAGAGAGAGAGAGAGAGAGAGAGAGAGAGAGAGAGAGAGAGAGAGAGAGAGAGCAGAACCAAATGATTGAGAGTTTTAATTTCATATCACATGTATCAAGGCAGTTGAGTTACCTGGAGGAAATGGATGTGATCCTCTGTGTGTGAGAGCTGCTCCAGCTCAGTGCTTCTCTTCCTCAGCTCAGCTATCTGCTGCTCCAGTTGCTCCAGGAGTCCTTCAGCTTGACTCACTTGAGCCTTCTCTTGGGCTCTGATCAGCTCCTTCACCTCAGAGCGCCTTCTCTCAATGGAGCGGATCAGCTCGGTAAAGATCTTATCACTGTCCTCCACTGCTGCCTGTGCAGAGCGCTGTTAAGAGAGAGAGAGAGAGAGAGAGAGAGAGATTGACTTGTCTTACTTTAATGAGCCATCCTCATTACACTAACACCCCCCCCCCTCCTAAAAACACATTGCGTGACACCACAACCTCCACACAATCACATTATCCAGTACCCAACACCACAGTACAATACACCATCCAGCACCACATTCCAACCGTCCATCCAACCCCTCCTCTCAGCCGTACAGACAGCCCCCCTGAGCCCCCATACCTCCTGAAACATCTCCACACTGTTGATCATTTTGTACAACTCAAACTCAACCCTAAGGCATCAACAGTAACGGCATTACCCTGGCAACACAGAAAAAAACATGATGAACAGTCTGTAATTGCAGAAAACGGACACCCCTCCCCAACTCCCAGGTCAACCCGAGCCAACCAGCTATTGGTGTCCAGGGCTCCATGTAATACCCTCCACTGGAGGACCCCTGACCTTTCCAGCACTGGGAGCTTATAGAGCACCCTCCACCTATACCCTGCCATGCTCTCAGCCCCCACAACCCCCTGCCACTGATGCCCCTTCACTTCCGCTAAGCTCCTGATGTGTCTAACCTTGACACTGAGGGTGTACAGCACCTTACCCCCCACCTCCTCAAACTCCCCCAGGCTCAGAGTGTTAAAAGTCAGTAAGTCCTCCGGACTCTCCTGCCAGTCCCCATTCTCTGCTGTCACTTGCAGTGGTGGAAACGGTGGTGGCCCCTCCTAAGGCTGCTCCAGCCACCTCATCACTGGGTCAGGCAGAGCCTCCTGGACCTCCCCCATGACTCTCTCCAGCAGCAATTCAGTCACCTCTGGTCGACAAAAATGTATTTTTCTAGTAAATTAATTGTCAAATTCATCAACCAGCACAGAGCCACTCTGCCTTCTCGAACAAGTAGCCAACTCAACAAGCCCAGCAAAAAGCTTGTGCCGTCAGCGGCAGCGAGCACTCTGCCTTCTAGCACAAGCAAGGGGCATGTTGAGGTACATTTTCTAACCGCGATGGTTGCATGATTTATTGGTGGGCTGGAATATATGAGATATTAAGATGATGTCATAATGCATGTTTACTAGGGTTGAGGTTAGCACATCAGACTAGTGATTATTTGGCCGGGGTTCAATACCTGCTAGAGTTAATATTTTGTTGCTCTCCCAAAAGCAACACAGGCCTAATACGAGATATATAGCTAACTGTAAAGTAATGAGTGACCTTTTTAGAAAATCATAGGACATAGTCTTTGGTTGCATGCTATTTTATGCTTGTAGCCTATAACTGATGCTTTGTGGTCTTATGCAGCCATCTATTGGAAATATTTAGCAATTAAAAGTTATTAATTCACGTAAAGACATTGGTGAGGCAGCTGAGAAATAAAGTGTATTTTTCTTATTAGTTCTAGGGTTAGAGTTTCTGTATAGCACTTTGTGACATCTGCTGATGTAAAAAGGACTTTATAAACATTTGATTGATTGATTGTTAGGTTTAGGGTATTTAAAGCAAAGAAAATGAATGGGTTTATAGCTCTCTTGCTCCTCCCTGTGGCCTTCTGTGGGTACTACATACCTCATTCACAACACTTGCTAGGCTCATTATCTGAGGTAGCAACTGTGTCAGATCTATAAATCAATGAGCTACACCTATCCATTTAGTTTACAACTCAGTGAACCTGCGCAGCATTCGCTCAATTCAATGCCTATGAACTTACAGATTTCGACCCATATCAAATTACCCAGCAGTAACATAGAAACAATAAATTGAAACATTTCTTCATTGAAAAAATTTATTCTGGCTGTTTAAATCGGCCACATCTTGAAAAAGAGGACGGATATGCGTTTTGTTTAGGTTATACACCTTTTTCTGAAAGAAAATATGATTAACTGTGACCAGAACATTTTAATTGTTTGATTGCTATGCCCCAACCATATGTAGCACTGTGGGTCACCACAACGTGTACCCTGGTGAACAGTGAGTTTGCTCACCAAGTAGTCATAACCTTGTTAATAATAAGTTACCTGAGGTAAAGCTACAATGTTAATACGGGCTGGTCTCATTACCAACAATAGTGAAGCTGGCATTGTGACGCAGAACAATGGGTTGGGAATATAACTTTCATTAGGCGAGTTGGTGCCACAGACCTCAAAACAACTAATTGGAGCTGGCAGGGTGAAACATGCCCTATTATTTCTAACCTACGGCAAGCATCTGGGACATATGGTAATATTATGAAACTGGGCTCCATGGCGGATGCAATTAAGTAGTTTTATCAGAAAAAGGTGTTAAAAATGTATTGTGTCCAGCCTAGTCCTAGCCCTTTTCTGCACTAGCATTATGCCCTACATCCCCGCACTAGAAACACCCAAAATTATCTGTGCTAGCAAACCCTACGTTCCACCCCTCCCCTGTGTAACCTTGAAGTTTGTTAAGAAACAAACACTTGTCTACGAAAAGAGACAACATGTTTATCGGATTCCGCTTGGCACCCAGCCGAGATCACACGAAAACCACTTGCAAATTCACCAAAACGAACCAACTACTTACAGTCTGTTCGTAAGTAATAAACGGAGGCAGATTAGCCACCACAACTCTTGTCGAAAGAGGCGACAAACCCCTCACAAAAATCCCACTCGCAACAAGACAAACCTTTTTCATTAACACAACCACCGCCTTGTTCATTCTGGATGCAGAGTGCAGATGTTCCGCTCCAACCTGTTCGCCGACCATGAGCAAAACTTCCTCCACACCTTTCTCCGGAACTCACCCGAAGCGACAGCGTTTCTTCTCCACTCGGTTGAGGCCATCACGCCGCCCTAACAAACTACCCCTACTCCCCCCTCAACTCTAAACGATAAACAGTGGAAACCAATAAACAAACCCTCCACCATGAGAAAATAAATTCAGAAAATACGCAAGAACCAAAAGAAAAAAGAATAGTAGCCCTCCTCACGAACCACAAATCTCTCACACAACCAACTTCTTCTTCTATGATATAATGGCGGTCCACAAACCAACGTTAAAGGTGCATGCCGCCACCTACTGTGCTGGAGTGTGTGGTCAATCACGGTTTCCAACATTTCTAAATCCTCCTACCTAACTCAGTACTTCTGAGAAAGTAAAGAAGAGCCCTACTAACTTCTAATAGAACCTCCCCCATCCCCAAAATCCCTTCCAAACCCCCCCAACCCTGTCCAACCTCAATTACCCTACACATCTTTCCCTCTTCAACATACTTACAACAATATAACAAAACATGCTCCACCGTTTCATTGACCATACCCTCCAGACACAAACCATTCACATGCTTGCCAACCAGATGTAATGACGAGTTCAATGTACAATGTCCTAAGCGCAATCTAGTAAACACCACCTCTTCCTTCCTAATCTGACTTTTGAATCTTGGTCCATCGACCTTTCTGTAAAACTGTAAACTATTCATATAAATGCTGGCCCTTGTGCTCAGAGTAAAATCTCTTCTGCCACACATCTATCAAAATGGCTCTGATCTTACATTTGGCCTCACCTCTACCCAGTGGAACATTAATATCAATTATATCTTGTTTCAAAGCTCTTTTAGCTAACTGGTCTACAATTTCATTCCCTTCCACACCCGTATGTGCTGGGACCCAGCAGAATCTCACTACTACACCCATTCTCTCAATTCTCCATAATAACATTAATACCTCCAATAGCAGGTACCTCCTATTAGATTTCCCAGATGATAAACTATTCAAAACAGACAGAGAATCTGAGCATACTATAATTCACCCACTGGAGGGCAACTATTATCGCCAACAGTTCAACTGAGTATACTGACAGTTCATCTGTTAGTCTTCTACATATCTGCACATCAAATTCAGGAACGTAAACGCCTGCTCCTGTGCGCCCACTATCTGGGTCCTTGGATCCATCTGTGAAAAGTGGTAGAAAAGCATAAAAACTTCTACCAATGTAATTGTCAACCAGTTTCACTATATCACTGACTTCTGACCAATCTTTCCTTTTCTCTACCAAGGTTCGATCAACAACAGGGTCTGGGAGTAACCATGGAGGAACATCCCCTATCACCACAGAAGGGCCAACCTCTAACTCCCTCAAACCACTCTCATCAGCAAGCTTTCCAACTGTCCAACCAAAACCACTGCCTTGTCTACTAGTATATTCCCAACAGTCATCTAGAACAGTAGCAGTGGGATGCTCAACCTCACAGCCTTTCAACCCAATAAGATAATGACCATTTTTTACGCTGTATATCCAAAGGCATCTCTCCTGCCTCCACTAGTAAGGCACATACAGATGTTGATTTAAATGCACCAATACATATCCTTAAAGCAATATACTGGATTCTGTCCAGCATCTGAAGCCAAGTCTTTACCTCTGTTCCATAAACTACACACCAGTAATCAATTGTTGTCCTGATCAGAACTCTATAAATATCCATCAACGATTGTCTGTCAGCACCCTATTCATAACCAGAGACCCACACAACCAACTGATGGAATGAGAGAGACAGAGACATCGTTACAACACTGTACATAGCCATAATATAACGGTTCTTCTTCTTTGGAGTTTAACGGCGGTTGGCATCCAATATGTTGCATTACCGCCCCCAACTGGACTATAATATAAATCCATTATACTTTGTGATACAAAATGGGAAAAGGGGAAATTATAATAATACAGAAAAACACCCTTCCAACTAACCCTACACTCATTAAATACCCACTACCCCATTCCACTACTTTGACGCTATCTGCTCCTGCACCATGCCAACGGCCTGGGAGGACGGGAAACCACCACTCAACACACCCTGTAACTCTTCTGAAGTCTAATCTTGTATGCCCAAATACTTCTCTGCAGCTGCCACCACAACATCTATTTTCTGTGATTTACGTTCCATTTCTGCGGTACAGTTGATAACCATTGCTATGAACGCTAAGAAGCTATCTTTACTGAAGCATATATCACTCGTTGGCCTATCCCTCTGTGCTGGCACAGATCTACTATTTACAGGGATCCTCTCAGGATCTCTCACCCTTGACCCATCCTCCTCTACTTCCTTCACTGCCTCAGCATACGACACCTTCTGCACTACTCTGACTCTAGGCACCTCAACATGCCTCTCTCGCACCGGACACTTCCGATCCCCAGCAACATGGGCATCCCAACAGTTGACACACACAACTTTATCCACCGAAACTACACAATCCTCTATCCCATGCCCTCCTGCACACTTCCCACATCTTGGAATCTCCCTGCTACAAACTGCTGCAACATGACTATAAACGTTGCACCTGAATCAGCACAGTGGATTCACCACAAAAGCTCTAACAGGATAACTGATATATCCTAATATGACTTTGTCGGGTAAAGACTCAAACCTCAAAAGGACTGACAGTGACTCCTATGTTTCACCACGCTCACCACCGGGTCTGTGTTGCACCAAACGGCGGGAATCACAAACACCAGCAGTCTTCAACCTTAATTGCTCCACTTCTACACTTAACGCTACCCCAGAAATCACTCCTTTCAATGGTGCCCTGTTCCTAAGAGCAAAGCAAGAAACAGATCTTGACCCAAGTTGCGTGACACGGAGCGCCCACTCCCTCTGGTCAGAAGAAACACAAACAAATATCACAAGTCCACTACAGGTTACCTTCACTGATTTGTGTATGGGTGGTCCCGTGGTCCTCTGTAGCTCAGCTGGTAGAGCACGGCGCTTGTAATGCCAAGGTAGTGGGTTCGATCCCCGGGACCACCCATACACAAAAAAATAATAATTTATGCACGCATGACTGTAAGTCGCTTTGGATAAAAGCGTCTGCTAAATGGCATATTATATTATTATAACTGCACCCAACTCCTTTCCCACCCACCCTGAAACCACAAATGGATCTGCCAAAAGGTATGGATCAGCTTTCTCCAACAATGTAACTCCTACTGCACCAAATCCTTCTTTATCATGTCCATTGATACCAGGCTCTGGTTCTGAGCTCTTCACCACACCTTCTACCTCACTTAACTCTCTCTCATTCATTTCCATTTCACCTCCAGAACTCAGTCTGGCGCACGGCTCACTCTGTTTGCACTTGAATTATAACATGTGAAATGTCTCTATTACTTTGAAACGTTTGTGAGTGTAACGTTTACTGTTAATTTCTGATCATTGATTTCACTTTTGTTTATTATTTATTTAACCTGCTTTGGTAATGTAACATGTTTCCCATGTCAATAAAGCCCATTTAATTGAATTGAGAGAGAGTGAGAGAGAGAGAGAGAGCTCCGTTTTAATGTATAGCGGACATGAGTCACTCATGGTTACTCATGGTTATGTGATGAGGTAGCCCACTTGTGACTTTAAAATCAGTGTCGGCCCAGTAGGGAATCTCCTCTTGGTGTAACATAATAATATATAATATGCCATTTAGCAGACGCTTTTATCCAAAGCGACTTACAGTCATGTGTGCACACATTTTTACGTATGGGTGGTCCCGGGGATCGAACCCCCAAGATGTTGGTTTCTCCCGCAGTAGACCCGGGTTCATATCCCGTCAATTACATTAAGCTGTGTGTTCTCTGAAAGGGTCCGGTTCCAGTCAGTGGGATTAGATAGAGGCCTGTCTCTCTCCCTCTCTCTGACTGGAAGAGAGAAGTGAAATGGTGTGTCTCCTCTGGTCAACAATACTCACCTTGAGAGACTCCACAGCCTGTTTGAGCTCCTTCAGCTCCTTCTCTCTCTCCTGGAATCTCTGCTGGACCTTCTGCTGACTCATCCCCAGCTGCCTCTGTGGAGAATCACTCTTCAATGAGCTATCAAGCTTTATTTGTCCAGTAGATCTATAGTATAGTAATGTGACATAGGGCACATAGAGAGGAAGGTATATAATCTTGAGGAAGTCCCTTTCCCATATTATATTTGTTTATCTTGCTATGTGAAAGATTATAGTTTTTATGGTAGGCGTACACGTATCAAAGGGTTAAGGCTGAACTTTGGACTTATAAAAGGGCATTCAGAATGATAATAGTGTTTGACTTTAGAAAATGGTGATACATTTGGATCAAACTCAATATACTCAAGGTTTGTGTTCATATTTGTTCTGCTGAGGATCAATTTCATTTGATTTCTCTCATATTTAAACAGATTTAGTTCCTACTGTATCTTTAATTATTTGATTATCAGACAGTCACCAACAAGTAGTTCTGGTCTTACCTGTTTCTCAGTCCTCTCTGCTGCAGCTGACACTGTATCATGGCCTTTATGTTTATCCATTGTACACAGATAACAGATACACTGCTGATCGGTACGACAGTAAACCTCCAGCAGTTTGTCATGATGAGAGCAGATCTTCTCCTGTAGATGTGCGGTGGCTTTGACCAGCTTGTGCTTCTTGAAACCAGGAAATTCATAGTGAGGTTGGAGGTGAGTCTCACAGTAAGAGGCCAGACACACCAGACAGGACATGAGGGCTTTCTGCTTTCTGGTCCCAGTGCAGAAATCACACGCCACATCTCCAGGTCCAGCATAGCACAGAGCAGGAGGGGGAGCAGCCTGGAGTCCTGTCTTCTTCAGTTTCTCCACCACCTCAGCCAACATGTTATTTTTCCTCAGAGTAGGCCTTGGAGTGAAGGTCTCTCTGCACTGAGGACAGCTATAGACACCTTTCAGAACATCCTGATTCCAGCAGCCCTCAATACAGCTCCTACAGTAACTGTGTCCACAGGGAATAGCCACCGGCTCCTTCAGTAGATCCAGACAGACAGAACAACAGAACTGGTCCTGGTCCAGCAGAACTCCCTGCTGAGCCATTTGGACGGTTGTTCACTCTCACACAGACAGATGACACAGAGACTCAGATCAGTTTCGTTTCCACAGAAGAGAGTTTGTGGAGGGGAGGGACTTCCTGGTTCTGCCAGAGGGGTGGGGTTAGAGAGAGAGAGAGAGAGAGAGAGAGAGAGAGAGAGAGAGAGAGAGAGAGAGAGAGAGAGAGAGAGAGAGAGAGAGAGAGAGAGAGAGAGAGAGATGTTAATAGAGACAAAGATTTGAGTTCCTAGGTTAGGGCCCTTAATATGGAATAAATTAAATAGAGTGGTTAGAATATATAAAGGGTAACAGTTTCTATGAAGTACATATGTATAATGCTTTTAATTAATTGTGTAATGCCTTAAATGTATGTGCTATGACACTAACTATAACCATCCATAATAACTCATACGTGGTTGTAAAACTGTACAATGTGTTATAGATAATTTGCTACAATGGCGGAGGGGGGACTTGAAATGGATACAATGTACTGTAGCTGAAATGAATACCGTATGTATTGACTGATCATTGAGAATGATGTAACACTTTACATTACAGTGTGTTTATTGGTGTGTAATTATTCCTGTTAGTACAGTGGTGTAAAAGTACTGTGATGCCTCATTCGTACACTGTACTAGCAGCAGTAACCCTAGCCAGTAATAAGGCTACTGTAATGGAAAGTGTTACAGGAAATATAAAGGAAGGATTTATACATGTCATCTATGATATACTCTATGTAATGATATGTCTATGTCTTCTATATGGTGTTCTATACTGTATGTAATGATATGTCTATGTCTTCTATGTGGTGTTCTATACTGTATGTAATGATATGTCTATGTCTTCTAGATGGTGTTCTATACTGTATGTAATGATATGTCTATGTCTTCTACATTGTGTTCCATACTGTATGAATTCTGAGGATTTAAATATGAATCTATAATCATACTTCCCTTTTCATGTCAATGTGTGTTTGTAACATTCTAACACAGTGTTATAATAGTACTTTGACGAAGAAGCTTTCTTCGGAACGCGTCAGCAAGTAATATCATTGAAGCTAATTAATCTGCCCTCCTGCACCTTATTTTACAATTTCACTATTTGAAACCATTTCAAAAGCTTGATTAAACTTGGCTGGTCAAATGGAGCCAATAGAAAAGTGAGAAAAGTCCAAAACCCCGCCCACCCGACACTCCAGGCAGGCAAAAGCAAACACTCAATGTATTTGAAAGATTTCAAATAGTATTTGAACCCAGCAGTGCTTAATTTGTCAATCGGGAGGTGCCGGAACAAACAGTGAGCTCGAGAGGGTGGTGACCTGGGGAGTTCTGAGGTACTGGAATGGATGAAGAAAGAAATCTCCTTCATAATAAAGCATTGCATTCATATCATCAAATTTGCGTAGTGGCATAGAGCAGTAGAGTAGAGGCACTTACAGAAGTTTTACACATGGGGTAAATTTTTTGTAGCTGTTATGATGAGTTCCTCTGGTATCAAGTAATTCATGATGCAAGAAGATATTTAACACTTTGATGGAGAGTTGATGCAAAGTATTTAATTGATTACGGTACCGGGTTCGTATAACAAACGGCACGTGCTTTGCCTCTTGTCATCCGAACTCTGGACAAAGGAAATCTCTCCGTTTATATATTTCATGTTACACGTTTCTTCAACAACATCTGGTAAACATCAGTGGGCACTCCCCACTCTGATGTTATTACCTTGTACCCCAAGTCAGTATATTCCATCGATCAATCATTCTAAGATAAACCCTAGTAAGCTCCCTAGACATACTGGAATCCTTAGCATTCAGACTCTGTGGCACCAAGAGTTACCTATCTAACAGAGTTAACATTGCTCATACAACACTATGACAAGACGTTATATCAATCCCCCATTTCTTTTTTTTTGTTGTAAGTAAAATTCCCCTTGTATAACATTACTTAAACCCAATAATTCACACAAAACTTCATATTAACTAAAATGTTCCCAAATCAGTAGTATATGTATATATGATTAGACCCTAAACTATGCTAGATACCGGAGAATTCATCCCCCTCTACTTTCTATACCTGAATCCAACCAGATTCTCCATATATTTCATCAACAAAGGTATAGATTCTCAGTCACCTGGCTCCTGCACGATCAAACATCTCAAACCTCTATGGAGTCAGTCCGAGTAAAAGATCGATACATGATCAACTGCTATATTCACGCTTAATATCTATGTAGGCAAAACCTCACTTATACATAAGGAAAAATCCCACATAGACCATACAAGAAAAACATACATAAAATGAATGTTGAACATCATGACATCATCCAACCAGATACATTGATTCATGACCATTTCTAAGTTACATGTAAACTACAATATTGGTATATGAATATATCCCAATAAAAACTGAATTCTTCATTTTCTTGATTCAGAGGAACCCCAAGCTTTTCTCTGGTTACTTGGGGCGCTATCTGATCTACTAAAATAGTCACGTTCCCCGTTACGCATCCTGTAAACCTTATATTCAACGTCATACAATTCCCACATCACATTCCCAAATCCTCAGTCAACAATATCAATGGACTCTACACTTGAATAAGATGATATAGATGATGAATTTGTACTTTTCCTCCTTGCATTAATATTGACTGATACATTTATTTTTATTTTATTTTATTTTTTATTTAACCTTTATTTAACCAGGTAAGCCAGTTGAGAAAAGTTCTCATTTACAACTGCGACCTGGCCAAGATAAAGCAAAGCAGTGCGATAAAAACAACAACAACACAGAGTTACACATGGAATAAACAAAACGTACAGTCAATAACACAATAGAAAATCTATATAAAGTGTGTGCAAATGTAGTAAGTTATGGAGGTAAGGCAATAAATAGGCCATAGTGCAAAATAATTACAATTTAGTATTAACACTGGAGTGATAGATGTGCAGAAGATGATGTGCAAATAGAGATACTGGGGTGCAAATGAGCAAAATAAATAACAATATGGGGATGAGGTAGTTGGTTGGGCTAATTACAGATGGGCTGTGTACAGGTGCAGTGATCGGTAAGCTGCTCTGACAACTGATGCTTAAAGTTAGTGAGGGAGATAAGAGTCTCCGGCTTCAGAGATTTTTGCAGTTCGTTCCAGTCATTGGCAGCAGAGAACTGGAAGGAATAGCGACCAAAGGAGGTGTTGGCTTTGGGGATGACCAGTGAGATGTACCTGCTGGAGCGCATACTACGGGTGGGTGTTGCTATGGTGACCAATGAGCTAAGATAAGGCGGGGATTTGCCTTATACATGTCTAGCTGTAATCACTGGCATGTTCGTAATCGTTTGTACAGATCTCAAAATCAATCCCCGAAATATGGGAAAACAACACCCCATAACTATGGCTACAATAATTACTATGGCAACACCCCATCACTATGGCTACAATAATTACTATGGCCACTAGGGGATCTAGAATGCTTGCCATCCATGTTCCTATTGAATTACCACTAACAAACCTTGAAAAGACTTCAACAGCGTTCAAATTGCTATATCCCCTTAATATTTTTGCATATCTATTCGTATTCTTAATTCCATCCTGTATTTCTCTAATATTTCCCTCAGCTTCCCAAGACCTTCCTGATTCTGATGGCAAGTATGCCCAACATGTATCTCCTCCTACAATCGCACACACGCCCCCTTGAGCTGCTGTAATAGCATCCAATGCTATGCGAGTATCCATTACATATTGTCTAATGAGTGCCCTTTCAGACCCAATTGCTTGAAAACCCAATACTGTTAGTAGGTACCATGTTTAGTCTGAACTCTGTTCAACCCCGACTCCATTCCAGTAATATTCCTTAGATAGAGACAAAGGATAACACTCTGGTTCCAGTCCCTGATAAATCAGGACTGCCTTGGATTAGTTAGGAGCGAGGAATTCAACCCGAGGTCAGATCAGATAAAGATAGAAAACAAACATTCCTCTTTCACACACCAAACCCAATGATATTGTCACGGTTTCGGCCGAGGCTGCCTCTCTTCCCTGCTCGGGCAGGCTTCGGCGTTCGTCGTCTCCGGAATACTAGCTGCCACCGTTGTATGTTTTTATGTTCGTTTGCTTTTGTCTGATTGTTGTACACCTGTTATCGTTTAGTGTAATTAGTGTCCTATAAGTTCTCGTTTTGTTTGTCGAGTGTTTGTGTGTGATTGTTTTACTGTCGTGCCGGTAGGCTGGATTTCTACTGTTTGCTCGGTTGAGCTATATTCTCCATTGTTTGGAGTGTTTTGTCGCACCTGTTAGTGCGCCCGTTATTTTCGCCTACGTGCGGAGTCTCGCCTCAGGGCGTTTGTTTGTGTTTGTTTTCGTGTGCATCAACTAAAGTCTGTTGGACTAACGTTCTGCGTCCTGCGCCTGATTCCACCACCACACCCACCTACATCTACCTTGACAGATATGAACCCATTAAGTTCTAACAACACATATGTACCAATGTTTAAACCTTTCAATGTAAAAATACACCTCAATCCCCCCTCTCTGGGACTTCATAGGTCCCATATCAATACATCCCAATATAATAAGGTATATAGTGACCAAACCCAGTGAATCAACATGTTCCTGATATCAGGCACAATCCTTGCATCAACCTTACATGTTTCAAACAGTAATATTCCAAATTGTGTATCCTAACACATTATAACTAATGTAGCATTGTTTTAACCATAATATCTATTTAAGACATGTCTCTTGCGATTGTACCAGCACTGCCAGGGCATGCTGAGAATAGTTTCAACATCTTTAGCTCACATAACTTCTTTACCCATATCACAATTAGTATAACAATCAAAATAATCAATATCAATATCTAATACATTAATTGCAGTATCAACTTACTTAAATCACTCAGTCATCTTATAAATCATAACCAAAATCAAATTAATTATCCAACACAAATTTAGAATGACAATTCTTGGTGATTCACATTGTTCCTATCACTCAAAGTTAAAACGCTCAACTTAGCACCCATTGACACTGGCAGAATGTACATTAATATTAACATACAGTATAACTATCCAGAATTCTAGTATTACCTTCCTCATCATGATAATAACTACAGATCACAATGCATTCTTAGTACAAATTACTATACATTTAGCAGTGTATATACCTTCTACATCAACCTCATACCCAAATTATCAAATTTAGAGAAGTCCAAATTAATTATGGACACAGCTGACCAACCCCTGTCACGGTCGTTGAAGAACGGGTCAGACGAAGGCGCAGCGTGAAATGCATACATGTTTATTAAACTGAATAAACATACAAAAACAACAAAAGCAACGAAACGTGACGTCGGAAGGCTATACACTAACAAGACAAACTCACAGAGCACAAACAAGATCCCACAACCCAGGCAGGAAAACTGACTGCCTAAGTATGATCCCCAATCAGAGACAACGAGCGACAGCTGCCTCTGATTGGGAATCACACCCGGCCAAACATAGAAATACACAACATAGAAAGTCCACATAGAAAAACACACACATGATATTCACACCCTGACCAAACTAACTAGAGTTCTATAGGTAAGGGCGTGACAACCCCGTCCTTCCCCGGCACTCAATCTTCTGGCGTTTCTTCATTATGTTCTTCAGATAGCTTTATATTTCAACTTGAATTGCCCATAACAATGTCCCAATTTCAATGTCTCATCCGAGCAGCTACAATCTCTACCCCCCATTCTGTCTCGTTCATTTGTCAACCAGTACACCAACAACATGAGAAATGTTGTATTTGAACGGATCTCTCTCCATGCCCACTCCACATGGACTCCAGTCACACTCCACATGGACTCCAGTCACACTCCACATGGACTCCAGTCACACTCCACATGGACTCCTGTCACACTCCACATGGACTCCTGTCACACTCCACATGGACTCCTGTCACACTCCACATGGACTCCTGTCTCCCGTGAGAAAAGCATGAGATAAAAGACAGTTGATAGCTTCTACAGTGAGGAAAAAAATTATTTGATCCCCTGCTGATTTTGTACGTTTGCCCAATGACAAAGAAATGATCAGTCTATACTTTTAATGGTAGGTTTATTTGATCAGTGAGAGACAGAATAACAACCAAAAAATCCAGAAAAACACATGTCAAAAATGTTATAAATTGATTTGCATTTTAATGAGGGAAATAAGTATTTGACCCCCTCTCAATCAGAAAGATTTCTGGCTCCCAGGTGTCTTTTATACAGGTAACGAGCTGAGATTAGGAGCACACTCTTAAAGGGAGTGCTCCTAATCTCAGCTTGTTACCTGTATAAAAGACACCTGTCCACAGAAGCAATCAATCAATCAGATTCCAAACTCTCCACCATGGCCAAGACCAAAGAGCTCTCCAAGGATGTCAGGGACAAGATTGTAGACCTACACAAGGCTGGAATGGGCTACAAGACCATCACCAAGCAGCTTGGTGAGAAGGGGATAACAGTTGGTGCGATTATTCGCAAATGGAAGAAACACAAAAGACCTGTCAATCTCCCTCGGACTGGGGCTCCATGCAAGATCTCACCTCGTGGAGTTGCAATGATCATGAGAACGGTGAGGAATCAGCCCAGAACTACACGGGAGGATCTTGTCAATGATCTCAAGGCAGCTGGGACCATAGTCACCAAGAAAACAATTGGTAACACACTACGCTGTGAAGGACTGAAATCCTGCAGCGCCCGCAAGGTCCCCCTGCTCAAGAAAGCACATATACATGCCCATCTGAAGTTTGCCGATGAACATCTGAATGACTCAGAGGAGAACTGGGTGAAAGTGTTGTGGTCAGATGAGACCAAAATGGAGCTCTTTGGCATCAACTCAACTCGCCGTGTTTGGAGGAGGAAGAATGCTGCCTATGACCCCAAGAACACCATCCCCATCGTCAAACATGGAGGTGGAAACATTATGCTTTGGGGGTGTTTTTTTGCTAAGGGGACAGGACAACTTCACCGCATCAAAGGGACGATGGACGGGGCCATGTACCATCAAATCTTGGGTGAGAACCTCCTTCCCTTAGCCTGTTATTGAAAATGGGTCATGGATGGGTATTCCAGCATGACAATTACCCAAAACACACGGCCAAGGCAACAAAGGAGTGGCTCAAGAAGGAGCACATTAAGGTCCTGGAGTGGCCTAGCCAGTCTCCAGACCTTAATCCCATAGAAAATCTGTGGAGGGAGCTGAAGGTTCGAGTTGCCAAACATCAGGCTCGAAACCTTAATGACTTGGAGAAGATCTGCAAAGAGGAGTGGGACAAAATCCCTCCTGAGATGTGTGCAAACCTGGTGGCCAACTACAAGAAACGTCTGACCTCTGTGATTGCCAACAAGGGTTTTGCCACCAAGTACTAAGTCATGTTTTGCAGAGGGGTCAAATACTTATTTCCCTCATTAATATTCAAATCAATTTATAACATTTTTGACATGCGTTTTTCTGGATTTTTTTGTTGTTATTCTGTCTCTCACTGTTCAAATAAACCTACCATTAAAATTATAGACTGATCATTTCTTTGTCAGTGGGCAAACGTACAAAATCAGCAGGGGATCAAATACTTTTTTCCCTCACTGTATTGGATGCTGTACATCGGCTGCAGGTAGAAGTGGTGCTGTACAGGAACGTCTTCAACGCCTCTGATGCTCATCTTCAGACGGTTTAGAGGGGTTTTGAGGTTCACACTGTTCTTGACCTAATTATCTCTGCTATGCATTCCAGACACCATCTGTAGTTACCTCGAGAGAGGACAGATCATAACAGTTCAGCTGAGTTCATTTCTAATCCAATAAATCCATATAAGCATTGACTATATGACAAATTATTATGTTTTACCAATTATTCTTAATACCAATTTCTAATATACTCTCCTTATCACCCTGTGGAATCAGCCAGAGCACATAGCTCATCATTAGCCTTCCCATTGCCATCGTCTCCCATCTCCCGATTCTGATTCTGATCATCCCCAGCATCCTCATCTTCCTCCTCTCCAGGTCGTCGGTTTCCTCGTGGTACTCTGGGGCAGAGGCTTAGATGATACCAGGTCGATCTCCCCTCTATCCGTACAGCCGTTGGTGTAGCCTGGATGACGATGTACGGTCCCTTTAGTTCTGAACCTTCTTCCGTCACTAGGGTCTCGGATCAGTCAGAGTCCCTCTCAATCAACCGACATCGGTCTGTGGATAGTGTCCTTCTGTCAGCATACCAATAGGGAAGCTGAGAGTCACTACTGCAAAGACACACAGACACATACAGACACAAAAGAAAATAACGCTACCCAATGGCGAGGCCATCTTCCTCTTCCGGGGTTGGACCTCTCCTACAGTGAGAGACATGGATCTAGGTATCTCTCTCTGCTACTTTCCCCTCCATCGAGGTAGCCAGTAACACCTAGTACTGACCTCTCCACCTAGGGTTCGTCCATCTCTTACTTCTGTAATCCTTTACCGCCACAAAGCCTCCAGGGTGGCAGAAAATGCCCAGATTCTCCTGTTAGGTTGGGCAAAGTTGCCTTCACCCATGGGAAGAAAGTCTTAAGAACATTGTTAGGTGAGACACAGTATGCTACTGTACCATGTCTTCTCCTCAGTCAGGAGAAACCTTGAGATTAGGAAGTGCACATCCTTACAGCCTGTTGTAGTCCACTATTTTCAGACACAGGCCTCCTCTACACCCTGCCTCCTACCACAAATACACTTGCACATAAACATTTTATCTAACCCATAACACATTAATAACTACTGGTCACATTCTTAATATTAATTTGCATATTTACCAAAAAGGCCCCAGGAGACCAGTAATTCCTCCTCACATCGTGATTCATGTGTTCAAAAAACAAAACAACAACATTGCCTGTTAAACCAAAATAATAAATGAAATTAAAATGACAACCTTTGATAATATCTTAACTTAATTGTATCCCATAAAGTAATTCAAGAATAGTAAAATTGACTAGCGACAGGTATTCCTCATTCAGGGCTAGCACTCCCTCTCTGTCCTTGTCATAGTCTGAATCATATATACGATTATGAACCATAACCTTCGTCATAATTATCAGTATTACAAATTACCCTCAACTCGTTATAATAAATTACCTTAAATTCACCATCCTATGTCTCTCGGGTTTCCAGTGTGGGTGATCAAATCACACTAGAAAGTCAGGACAGAGGTCAGAGGTCAATCAAATCCTTCAAAGAAGTGCTTAATTCTATAGTAGACTAATCCTTAACAACAGTCAAAACATTTCATACATATCGTATCCCCAGTGTACAGTAAGACTTCATTACAGTTCTTATCAAAATAAATCACATATGATTAATTAAAACTCACTCAGAAAATACAACTTCAAAAAATTCCATGTGTGTGTCCCTTTAAGAGATATAATTTCTAACCCGTGAAAACCCCCTCAACGAAATTAAATAGTCCACTCAGTGAGACCACATACTCGGGAACATCTGAAAAAGATAATGAAACCCCCTTCTCCTGGAACAGAAAGTTGACTTGTTGTTAACATTCAGTTATAATCAGCAATCCCAAAAATAGTAATTACACACAAAACATGATGCAGATAATTCCACTGTACTACCTCATATCACTAATTGTTCGTTTCAATCCAATTCCTCGTTTCTACTCCAGAATAAGATGACCTAAAATCTCTCACAAGATGAAAACCACCCAATGTTCTCTGAGTTTGCAATGAGTATTTTCAACTGAGTACCCTTTAGATTCCACTTTCTGTAATTCTCGCAAGGATTATTCCACCCCAAAATCGGCTCATTTTTATCCCATGTCAAATTATCCTAGTATCATTACTTGATCAACAACATAGGAAATATTTGATTCCCCTTATATTGTTCCTGTCACCCCTCTAAATGTCATATTTTATTCATTTGCCAATATAATCAATTACTCCTCGTAAGAAAGCCGTGATATTTTATCCCAGGCATCTATTAAAAAAGTTGTTTGAGATGTTGTGTCCTACTTTTCCTTTAACATATACTGGAGGGGCCTTCCATCAATCCTGGGGAAAAAAAATCCCACTCAAGACAGATAATACCACGTTTCATTAATTGGAATAAACCTATAACCCCTTTCCGTTAATTTAATCATCGCTATCTGTTGCATTGATTTAGTAAAAATATAAACCTGTTGACCAACAAATCTAGAACCTTCAAAAAGTTAGCGCTGCCCGATCAGCGTAATAGTCGAAACTACCTGCCATCCCCTAATTTCAACGTAACAGAAACAGATGTTCGTTTTTAGAATTAATTAATTGTCTACATAACTCACTGGTGTTACGCAAACTATAGAATTGAATAATAATAATAAAAAATTGTCAAAGATCGTTTCCTATTCACCTATTCAGATCTCTGCTTCACATTACCCTCTGAGTCCTATACATCCTGATATAGCCCAACGAGCACGACTCTCTTTCACCCGTGGACTAAATCATGGCATTAGTAAATTCTATCCACAAACCACTACTACCTAATAACATATTTGCATTCACATTACTAGAAGGCATTATTTTAATACTAGTCTACTCAAACAATCCAATTCGACATGTCTCATTTCCCAATTAACCTACTTACTTTTTAACCCAGAAAACCCTCTACAATTTATATTATTCTCTACCGCTGTCTTTCCATCCAATGTTACTTTAGCAGGTGACAATTTATAGTTAAATTATAGTCAAAACAAACAAAACATCTATTCATAGTGAATCCACTTTAATTACTAGGTTATCCTAGGCCGCCATGGATTGGTAGGCCAATCCCTTTCCTATAATCTAATCAATGCAACCAGTGCTCCGGGTCAATAGCATCAATGTAACAGTTTTGCTTCCGTCCCTACATGGGCTTGAACCAGGGACCCTCTGCACACATCGACAACAGTAACCCTTGAAGCACCGTTACCCATCGCTCCACAAAAACCCTTGCAGAGCAAGGTAAACAACTACTTCAAGGTCTCAGAGCGAGTTACGTCACCAATGGAAATGCTAGTAGTTCTCACCGCTAAGTAGCTAGCCATTTCACACCGGTTACACTCACCCCCCCTTTGACTTCCTCCTTTTCCGCAGCAACCAGTGATCCCAATACACCAAACTGAACCCATTATGTCCCTTATAGCCCCCTGGAGTTCAGCGAGTCCCAGTCGCTAACACCCGCAGACAAAACCATGGAAACTCTTCCATTCTTACTAGTAGACAAAAAATAAAACCCATTCTCAAACAGCGTTCTGCGTTTACCTCTATCGTAAGGTTAAAAACTAACTTCACAACTTTCACAATCCTAGATTGCTGTTGTAGCTTTATGTTTTGGTTCAGTGTCTCTGTTAGGATGCAAGGTAAATTACTTCTGTTAGCTTTCTCAGCAAAAAGTGTTTCTAGCCCTCAGTTAATGGTATCTCTCTCCCTAATATATCTTCATACTCTGCTTCTTTTCAACAATGAGTTTTTATCCCTTGTTTTTTTAATAGTCTGTTTATTCTCTTTGTCCCCTTGCTTCACTTCCCATTAAGAAAACACACTCACTTTCCTGTGCTTTGGTATTACATTCTTTCTTTATCTTATCTCAAACCTATAAAACCACTTTCCTCTCCTGTGCTTAGGTATTTCCCCAATGATTTATTCAGCTTCGGGTCACTAGACCCCACCCTATTTTATCAAATATTCCTACGTTCTATTTTCTATCGGTGCCTACTTGCCTCCCCAGTACTGTAGCTCGTTTCAGAATAACCCACCTCAACACTCTCAACACTACAGCCACTGCTTTATATTCTGCCCTTTCCCTAGAATGTTGTCATGGCTACAGCTCTATCGCAATTACCAGTCCCCTATTATTAGAAGTCAGTAGATTTAGGTAACTGTCCCATCTAATTAGGCTACAGGTAGTAAAACAAACATCTACTCTTTTTGGACGATCATACATTCGATATATATCTACAGTGAGGGAAAAAAGTATTTGATCCCCTGCTTATTTTGTACGTTTGCCCACTGACAAAGACATGATCAGTATATAATTTTAATGGTAGGTTTATTTGAACAGTGAGAGACAGAATAACAACAAAATAATCCTGAAAAACGGATGTCAAAAAGTTATAAATTGATTTGCATTTTAATGAGGGAAATGTATTATTAATATTCAATCTATTGATTGACATTACGACACCATTTCTCAGTTGTTTAAGCTAGCAAACCATTAGGCAACTCAAAAAAATGACTATCTCGAAATCGTCACGCTATTTCTGTGGCATAAGTGAGTCTTTCAATTTGAACCAAACAAGCTGCTAAATCTTCCAGTCTACATCACAAAACAAACACTGGCTGCAGTATATGTCTAAGCAACACATACCAACAGTTTAATTACACTCCGAAACCCAGATGTTACTCTATGCCATTGACCCAATGCTATTGAACTGACAAAGAAATCCCGCAAATAGCCCAATTACAATGGTTTGTCGTCTTAACGTCTGATCAATAATGAAATTCCTTCACTTCCTCACCATAGCTCCTCAATGATAATATACACTGCTCAAAGAAATTAAGGGAACACTAAAATAACACATCCTAGATCTGAATGAATGAAATAAACTTATTAAATACTTTTTTCTTTACATAGTTGAATGTGCTGACAACAAAATCACACAAAAATTATCAATGGAAATCAAATTGATCAACCCATGGAGGTCTGGATTTGGAGTCACCCTCAAAATTAAAGTGGAAAACCACACTACAGGCTGATCCAACTTTGATGTAATGTCCTTAAAACAAGTCAAAATGAGGCTCAGTAGTGTGTGTGGCCTCCACGTGCCTGTATGACCTCCCTACAATGCCTGGGCATGCTCCTGATGAGGTGGCTGATGGTCTCCTGAGGGATCTCCTCCCAGACCTGGACTAAAGCATCCGCCAACTCCTGGACAGTCTGTGGTGCAACGTGGCGTTGGTGGATGGAGCGAGACATGATGTCTCAGCTCAATTGGATTCAGGTCTGGGGAACGGGCGGGCCAGTCCATAGCATCAATGCCTTTCTCTTGCAGGAACTGCTGACACACTCCAGCCACATGAGGTCTAGCATTGTCTTGCATTAGGAGGAACCCAGGGCCAACCGCACTAGCATATGGTCTCACATGGGGTCTGAGGATCTCATCTTGGTACCTAATGGCAGTCAGGCTACCTCTGGCGAGCACATGGAGGGCTGTGCGGCCCCCCAAAGAAATGCCACCCCACACCATGACTGACCCACCGCCAAACCGGTCATGCTGGAGGATGTTGCAGTCAGCAGAACGTTATCAAACGGCGTATCCGGACTCTGTCACGTCTGTCACATGCTCAGTGTAAACCTGCTTTCATCTGTGAAGAGCACAGGGCGCCAGTGCCGAATTTGCCAATCTTTGTGTTCTCTGGCAAATGCCAAACGTCCTGCACAGTGTTGGGCTGTAAGCACAACCCCCACCTGTGGACGTCGGGCCCTCATACCACCCTCATGGAGTCTGTTTCTGACCGTTTGAGCAGACACATGCTCATTTGTGGCCTGCTGGAGGTCATTTTGCAGGGCTCTGGCAGTGCTCCTCCTGCTCCTCCTTGCACAAAGGCGGAGGTAGTGGTCCTGCTGCTGGGTTGTTGCCCTCCTACGGCCTCCTCCACGTCTCCTGATGTACTGGCCTGTCTCCTGGTAGCGCCTCCATGCTCTGGACACTACGCTGACAGACAGAGCAAACCTTCTTGCCACAGCTCGCATTGATGTGCCATCCTGGATGAGCTGCACTACCTGAGCAACTTGTGTGGGTTGTAGACTCCGTCTCATGCTACCACTAGAGTGAAAGCACCGCCAGCATTCAAAAGTGACCAAAACATCAGCCAGGAAGCATAGGAACTGAGAAGTGGTCTGTGGTCACCACCTGCAAAACCAGTCCTTTATTGGGGGTGTCTTGCTAATTGCCTATAATTTCCACCTGTTGTCTATTCCATTTGCACAACAGCATGTGAAATGTATTGTCAATCAGTGTTGCTTCCTAAGTGGACAGTTTGATTTCACAGAAGTGTGATTGACTTGGAGTTACATTGTGTTGTTTAAGTGTTCCCTTTATTTTTTTGAGCAGTGTATTTAATGGAAACCCTGAATTGGCTTTGTACTATGTTATAAGTTACGTCTATAAATTCCAGTCCTTATGGGCAGTTTATTCCTTAAACCTTATCTCTATCACATGATCCATCAACGGCACCAACTTCTAAAACGTGTATTTATTGTTTCTCACACCCAACGTACGTCTAGGGGTTAACATATTGTATACTAATAATATTCCAATTATTACTTGATCAAATCTCTAGTAATCGCTTAAACACACATAAAATTAATCACATTTTCATGTATTCACATAATCCATATAGAACGCTAGAAATCCTTAGGTACTCACATCAAACAATCCCTTCTTTTTTTTTAAACGATTCTCAATTGACACAAATTAACTTCTCCAAACATACTCCCAGCGGAACCAAAAAACAGACTGTAGTTTCCAGGACCCTGCCCTGCCTGTCATGGGATCCTCCCAGAAAATACAGACTTTTCCACAACTCTCTAAAATAACCTCACGCTCTCCATACCACTCCTTGATATTCTATGACCTAACTCTGTGATATATCCAAACTTCTTACCCAAACGTATATCAAATTATCACACACATTTATATAATTTATTATGCACCCTTCAGATTAAAAGTACTTTCTGCTGTTTGTTCATAAAATAGCCGATGTTGTTCCATTCCACTACTTAACTTCGTTAGCAGACTTTTTCTCCTAATTAATTATATTTCCAGGTCATCGTGCGCTCATTAAATCGCATGCTTGATACGCCTCTTTCATATAATCTAAATCCCATTTCGTGTTGTTTACGGCGATATTGCCAATTATATATTTTCACGCTATCTGTAATTGATCCCTTTTAAAAATCCCTTCTTGAGGATACTCATTATCTGTCCATGCTGCTACATCACTGAGATGCGGTTCCCCATTTACAAATCCTAATTTACTTAACATCCATTCGCCCATTCTCTGATTTTCGATACTTTTAGTACAGACTTGTTTAAAATACTGATTTGTCTGTAATAATTTCGTCATTTCCTTTCTCTCTCTTCGAGTTAAATGAAGCTCTGATTTATTCTTGTGATTGTCTTGCCAGATTCCAGTCTACTGAGTTGACACTATAGTTTTTATTATTAGTTCATGCAATATTAGTAATCAAATACTTGAATCAAATCCTCCAACTTGATCTTTATTAAAATTTTGTTTGCCTGTTTTGTCATTGGTGCCATGATTCAACATGCTCGTTTTGAGTAATTCACAAAGGACTAATTCTGTACTTCTTTTTATGATGATTTACCACACCAAAGGCCCGTAACCTAACTCTTCATAATGTCTCTATACACTAAGGGATACCTGCGCCCAATCTTTTTATAATGTACTTTAAACATAATGGAATAACACCCACTCTGTTTATAATGCCATTACACATTAAGGGAAGTCCTGCGCCCACTCTGTTTATAATGCCATTACACATTAAGGGAAGTCCTGCGCCCACTCTGTTTATAATGCCATTACACATTAAGGGAAGTCCTGCGCCCACTCTGTTTATAATGCCATTACACATTAAGGGAAGTCCTGCGCCCACTCTGTTTATAATGCCATTACACATTAAGGGAAGTCCTGCGCCCACTCGTTTACCCTCTGTTGCTTTTTTACTCATTACTCTGAACACACCCTATTTTGAATCATAGCACCATGTCATTGTCTAATTTGATATTTCTCCTTACATATGTTTACATACTTGAAAACCACTAATCTATTCCCCTAAAAAAATATATTGAATTTGAAACGTTCGTTACAGCTCAGCTTTACCACAGATAAGCAGAATTTGACAATTAATATAATGAAAGTCTGCTTCCCTGTTATTTCAGCTGTAAACTACATCCTGTTCATTTAGACGCCAATCTGTTATGACGAGTTCCTCTGGTATCAAGTAATTCATGATGCAAGAAGATATTTAACACTTAGATGGAGAGTTGATGCAAAGTATTTAATTGATTACGGTACCGGGTTCGTATAACAAACGGCACGTGCTTTGCCTCTTGTCATCCGAACTCTGGACAAAGGAAATCTCTCAGTTTATATATTTCATGTTACACGTTTCTTCAACAACATCTGGTAACCATCAGTGGGCACTCCCCACTCTGATGTTATTACCTTGTACCCCAAGTCAGTATATTCCATCTAGCAATCATTCTAAAATAAACCCTAGTAAGCTCCCTCGAGATAATGGAATCCTTGGCATTCAGACTCTGTGGCACCATGTGGCACCAAGAGTTACCTATCTAACATATTTAACTTAGTTCCCACAACACTATGACAAGACGTTATATCACTTTACATTAGTGTGGTTATTACTGTTAGGTCTAGGGTCAGGGTTAGAGTTACTACATTAAGCAGTACCCCTAACCCTAGCCATATCTAGGACTAAAAAGAGAAGACGTTTTACAATCAGAGTTCTTTGTAATACTTATTAGTCAGACAGAAACCACCCACATCTTATAGGTGGATGGGGTTATGAACATATCCAATGAATTGTTTTCTGCAACCAGATGAAATGAAACTGCCTTTCAGCAGGAAAAGCTTCTCTAATAATCCTAACCATTGCTGGGTGTCTTCGGAGACTGAGGTATAGAGACACACTGTCAAGTCAAATCATCTGGCTGTGCTTTCATGTCTAAACAGTTATTCTATTATATTCTAAGATAATATATTATATCCATAGGCTCCACTCTGTATAGTGTTAATGATGACTGTTTGTTCTGTACATTGATTGAATGGTTAGGACTATCTCTCTGTATTCACAGATTAAATCCCAAGAGACCAGGAGACCTAAAGGAAGCCTTCAACACTGTATCCCTTCATCCAGTCATAGAAAACAACCTCTCTCTCTCTCTCTCTCTCTCTCTCTCTCTCTCTCTCTCTCTCTCTCTCTCTCTCTCTCTCTCTCTCTCTCTCTCTCTCTCTCTCTCTCTCTCTCTCTCTCTCTCTCTGTCTGTCTGTCTGTCTGTCTGTCTGTCTGTCTGTCTGTCTGTCTGTCTGTCTGTCTGTCTGTCTGTCTGTCTGTCTGTCTGTCTGTCTGTCTGTCTGTCTGTCTGTCTGTTAGTCTGTCTGTCTGTCTGTCTCTCTCTCTCTCTCTCTCTCTCTCTCTCTCTCTCTCTCTCTCTCTCTCTCTCTCTCTCTCTCTCTCTCTCTCTCTCTCTCTCTCTCTCTCTCTCTCTCTCTCTCTCTCTCTCTCTCTCGACAGATGTAGACACAGCCAACTTCTCTGTGGTGGTTGTTGTTGCTATCAGTGTTAAGGTCAAGGTACAAAGTGATTGACCTCACTCTGACCCATATACAGAGTTCAACCACTCTGATATACCTCCATCTTGGGACAGAACTCACTAGGCCACAAATTAGAATACATTTAAAGTTGTCAAAACATATCAACTTCTTTATCCTGTATTGTATATAGCTCTGATTTCACTGTCCTAACACAACTCTTCCTGGTCTATAGAAATTGCCATCATGGGAAGGAGTGAGTGGATTCTGTGAGATCCAGTCGTCGTTCTTCCTGCGCTGTAAAGACCTGAGTCTCCGGGTGCTCCATGTGATGGCCTACAGTCTGGGCCTGGAGGCTGAGGTCTTCCTGAGTGCAGACAGACACATAGGGAGTGAGTACAGCTCTCTCTCTCTCAGGGGGTTATCTATGTACAATCACACCTGGGTGAAGGGCTGCTCAGTCCTAGGAATGTAAAACTGAAGTTCCATGGTAATAGAGTGAAACTGACACTCAGATTTTTCAGTTTAAAATGGACGTCAAACAAAAACGAATGATTGCAAAGTTAAACAAACCTTACAACTTTATGCACAAGGACTACTTTTAACAATATATACACAAAAAATAACAAAAACACATTGACTTGAAGAACAGCGCAGATGCAAAGTTTGGTAACAGAATGACGGCACAGTACTGACAACATAGCAGACCTGATGCAGAGGTGGACCAGTGATGTTTTCCTCTTAGTGGTGAGACTTGCCCTTCCATTTGACACACCTTTACCTCATAAGATCATACAAGTTGTTACATGCTTATTGCATGTGGAAACAGACCTGCGTTCAAATAGTATTTAAAATAATGTTGAATACTTAATAAGCAGTGCTTGATTGAGTTTGCCTGTTGTAATGGAACCAATAGAAAAGTCCTAAAAGTACAAACATCAAAAACTTTTCTCGTTCAGTTAGTCCCTCCCTGTTTCAGCTAATTATCTTCAGTTTGGTGCCTAGTGAATACGACTCAGGTCTCTATGGAAACATCAATGTAAATTCACCTTAGGTTTTTACTCCTCACTTTCCCTTTCAGGTCTATAGAGTTTTGCTTCCCCCTGCTGGAGACTGGAGCACAAGGCAGTCCCTGGCTTTCTTTGGGCAGCTGGAGGATGAGGCCCTCCTCACCTGTTGTGACGGGTCCAACAAATATCCCCTGGTGAAGGCAGGGGCCTATCTCATCCAACGCTTCAATTACTCTTATGTGAGGCAGTGAGAATTTCCCATGTTAAGCTATGTAATTAATTGTACAGCATTGGATTGGTGTTGGCATGGGGTAGAGGGAGTTTACATATACCAGTCATTTCCTTTTAAATCCATGAAGGGAAGTGGACAAGTTCAAACTTAGAAAGGAGATAATAGTTACACACCCCATGTGTACTGATAACTACAGGAATGAAACCATATTGAGATTGTCTGCTTTCTATACAGTTTGAGGAGAGAGAGACCAAGAAAGATGTTGGAGAGAGAGAGAGAGAGAGAGAGAGAGAGAGAGAGAGAGAGAGAGAGAGAGAGAGAGAGAGAGAGAGAGAGAGAGAGAGAGAGAGAGAGAGAGAGAGAGAGAGAGAGAGAGAGAGAGAGCGAGCGAGAGAGAGAGAGAGAGAGAGAGAGAACACATCAGGTAAAGTTCTGGAGATGAGGGAATATGTGTCCAGAAACCCTCCATAATGGTTAACCACAGTTAGGCCCAGTATGGACTATCAATACAAGTGACCATTTAGAATGTGACCCAGTTCAATGGGTCTTAACAGAACTGGGGGATGTCAGCCATGAAGTTGTCTAAACACAACTGGAATATAATTTGTTTCTGATTCATTGTTAATGGATTTTCCATTAGGAACACAGGGGGAAAACCTAACACAACAACACACAACCAATAAAAACAAAGGGGGAGGAAACCACTAAAGTCATTACCATATTGTCATTTTCTAATGACAGGGAGAAAACTTGTAAAATCTAGAAGACTACTTTAGATCTGGTCAGAAGAAGCCTAGTGCACTATGCAGGGAACAGGGAGAGATTTGGGACAGAGACAGTAACTCCTGGATGGAAATCTTCATTCTAATGACAGTGAGCAAATCTCCAATCTCCACCCTATTCCCTATGTAGTGCACTACTTTAGATCTGGTCAGAAGTAGCCTAGTGCACTACGTAGGGAACAGGGTGTCATTTGGGCCAGAGTCAGTAACTCCCCTGGGTATGAATTCTCTCTCTATCTTATCTGTCTTCTATATTATGTTCTCCTCTCCTCCTCTCTTCTCTCCTCTATTCACTCTATTCTATCATCCACACCACATGCCAGCTTCAACACAATCCATTTACAAGTTAAAGACACACCTTGGAATAAATAGCAAAGGAAAACTACTACTAGATGTATTTTTTATTTCCCATCACCATGAATCATATTGAATAACTGAACAGTAGCATACCTAACTTCATCTGTTCCTGACTGTGGGTAGTGGATTAAAAAGACCATCAATCTCCAATGATATTAAAGTACAATTCTGAACATGACTGATATACTGAGCATCAAATCAAGTCAATATAGCTGATGTTTTTATTGTTTGGTTAATATCACCACCGGCTGGACAGGTTTAATGTTGCTTGACTGAGCAGTACGGGAGAATAAAAGATGCCAAATTTAGGGCCGGTTTCCCGGACATCTCCATTGAACATGCTTTTTAGTCTAGGACTAGGCTTAATCTGTGTCCGGGGAAACCGGCCCATATAGTTTAAGTAGAAAGTAAGTTATTCCAGCTTGTAGTGGGCTGACTAGTCCTTGGGAATTGTCCTTTTGTTCCTGGACCATTTTCCATGCAGCTCCAGGTGAAAGAACACATCAGTTAGGGCCGAGACTACAAGCTGTTCAATGATACTGAGGGAAATTACATTGAGACAGAGAACCAATTGAGAAACATATCAATGGTTCTGAATGCCAACCAATACACATCAGAAACATACATCATGATTAATGTGAATGTACAAGACAAAAACATTGCACTTAAATATATATGACTACAGATTTTAATTCATAACATCTTCTGAAGATCAAATCAGTCAAATCATTGTACATAAAACAGCGAAGAATGAATCATCACATCTGGGGACCATCACCACCAGCATGACTAGTATCTATGTGGACCCTACTACAGTTTAACCAGCTCAGCTATAGACTACACCAGCATGACTAGTATCTATGTGGACCCTACTACAGTTTAACCAGCTCAGCTATAGACTACACCAGCATGACTAGTATCTATGTGGACCCTACTACAGTTTAACCAGCTCAGCTATAGACTACACCAGCATGACTAGTGTCTATGTGGACCCTACTACAGTTTAACCAGCTCAGCTATAGATTACACCAGCATGACTAGTATCTATGTGGACCCTACTACAGTTTAACCAGCTCAGCTATAGACTACACCAGCATGACTAGTATCTATGTGGACCCTACTACAGTTTAACCAGCTCAGCTATAGACTACACCAGCATGACTAGTATCTATGTGGACCCTACTACAGTTTAACCAGCTCAGCAGTACCACAGAGACAAAACCCAGGATAGAGGGGCTGAGTGAATGTGGTCTGGACTCTGTGGAGGAGGGTCATTGTGTCAGAGACACTGTAGAAGGACAGAGTACCTGCCTTGTGATCCAGGTACACTCCTACTCTGGAGGACTGAGGGCCTGATACTTTAGTCTCAACATTATTGTGTCTGAAAAAATAACCACCACTATAGCACTCTAAACTCCAGGACTTGTCATTGAGTCCAAATCCACCATCTGTCTCTGTTCTGCTGATGTCTTTATATGAGACTGCTGTAACACACCACCCACTCCACTCCATCTCCCAGTAACAGCGTCCAGACAGACCCTCTCTACACAGAACCTGCCACCAGTTGGTGAATCTGCCTGGATGATCAGGATATGGTTGGTCTTGGTCTGTATAGGTCACCTTTCTGTTCCTTTTAGACAGAGAGAGGAGTGTGTGTGCTGTGTTTGGGTCCAGTGTGAGCTGACAGGAATCTGGGAGAAGAGCAGAGCAGAGACCAATGAGGGGAGTTAGAACAATAAGTTAAGTCAGATACTGTATCTACCCTGTCTTTGATTAGAGCATAGCAGAGATCAAATCAGAGAAATATGTCAGATAGATACCCAGTCTTTGATTAGATCTACTATTGCTATATATTTCTAGAGGGATTGTTAGGAGTGTCAGTAAAAAGAGACTGTTAGTTACTTCAGAATACAGAGACTCACATTGTAAGAACTGTTCTCTGGTCTTGGGCTCTGGAGGCAGTACAACCTCCACTATATTCACTACAGACACACAAACACATTCACAGAGAGAGGGAATGTTATCATCACACCATATTCCACATGTATATGACTAGTAGGGAACTTTCAATGGTCTAAAGTTGATGTTCTTATTATTTTCAACACACCTGTAGTGGAGATCTTGGTCCATTCTCCTTTAAGGAAGTCTTCTAGTTTCTCTCTCAGTTCAGACACAGTCTTACTCACATCTCCAAAGTACTGAAGAGGACGGACAACGATGCTGGGTAAGTCTGAAGATACACTGGTACCGGAGAGAGACTGATAACTCTAGAGACAGAGAGAGAGAGAGAGAGAGAGAGAGAGAGAACAGAACCAAATGATTGAGAGTTTCACATTGAGTTTTAGTTTCATATCACATGTATCAAGGCAGTTTAGTTACCTGGAGGAAATGGATGTGATCCTCTGTGTGTGAGAGCTGCTCCAGCTCAGTGCTTCTCTTCCTCAGCTCAGCTATCTCCTGCTCCAGTTGCTCCAGGAGTCCTTCAGCTTGACTCACTTGAGCCTTCTCTTGGGCTCTGATCAGCTCCTTCACCTCAGAGCGCCTTCTCTGAATGGAGTGGATCAGCTCGGTAAAGATCTTATCACTGTCCTCCACTGCTGCCTGTGCAGAGCGCTGTTAAGAGAGAGAGAGAGAGAGAGAGAGAGAGAGACTGACTTGTCTTACTTTAATGAGCCATCCTCATTACACTAACACCCCCACCCCTAAAAGCACATTGTGTGACACCACAACCTCCACACAATCACATTATACAGTACCCAACACCACAGTACAATACACCATCCAGCACCACATTCCAACCGTCCATCCAACCCCTCCTCTCCAGCCGTACAGACAGCCCCCCTGAGCCCCCATACCTCCTGAAACATCTCCACACTGTTGATCATTTTGTACAACTCAAACTCAACCCTAAGGCGTCAACAGTAATGGCATTACCCTGGCAACACAGAAAAAACATGATGAGCAGTCTGTCATTGCAGAAAACGGACACCCCTCCCCAACTCCCAGGTCAACCCGAGCCAACCAGCTATTGGTGTCCAGGGCTCCATGTAATACCCTCCACTGGAGGACCCCTGACCTTTCCAGCACTGGGAGCTTATAGAGCACCCTCCACCTATACCCTGCCATGCTCTCAGCCCCCACAACCCCCTGCCACTGATGCCCCTTCACTCCCACTAAGCTCCTGATGTGTCTAACCTTGAACAGCACCTTACCCCCCACCTCCTCAAACTCCCCCAGGCTCAGAGTGTTAAAAGTCAGTAAGTCCTCCGGACTCTCCTGCCAGTCCCCAGTCTCTGCTGTCACTTGCAGTGGTGGAAACGGTGGTGGCCCCTCCTCAGGCTGCTCCACCCCCCTCCTCACTGGGTCAGGCAGAGCCTCCTGGACCTCCCCCATGACTCTCTCCAGCAGCAATTCAGCCTAAGAGACGTTTGTCCCGCCTGCTGTGCTGACGGGTTTTCCACCCCCCGGCAGCCGCAGGTCTGCTAGTCTCATGATGCCTGCTGCCATTAAAGGTCCCTGCAGGATGGCTGAATGAGTGGACCTCAACAGGATCAGTGGGTTGTGGAAGATGGGCTCCTCCCATACCCATGGCCCAGGCACCACACCCCCCTCTGGTGTGGGCCTCAGCAGCTGCCAGGCCCTCAGTACTGCAGCATAGAAATCAGAGACCCCTGCTGTATTGAGTCTCTCCTGCCGCATGGTCTCTCCTATCATTGCTATGCAGACGACACACAATTAATTTTCTCCTTTCCCCCTTCTGATAACCAGGTGGCGAATCACATCTCTGCATGTCTGGCAGACATATCAGTGTGGATGTCGGATCCCCACCTCAAGCTGAACTTCGGCAAGACGGAGCTGCCACCCATCAGGTTCCCTCATCTCCCCCACAACAGAAGTTACTCCCCCTTCTGCTGTCCCCACCTCTCCCAAAAGCCTTGGTAGCTCGAGCAAAAAGTGACATCTTCTAAGAGCTTTACATGGAATTTCCAATAGGACACCTTCCTGGGCCCTGGTGAAACAGAGAACTGAGCCCTGTACTAGGTGCAGACACATTTTGGAAAGCAAAGACAAGGTCACTGATTTTGGCTCTAACCACTAACAACCTACCCTTACACACCTCTTTTGCTACCCCTGCACTAAGATTTGTGCCATGGCTCAGCACCTGCGCCCATTTACACCAAACCCCCAATACACTTCATTAATCACATCACTGTGTGTCTTGCAAAAAAATCACGTTTAAATGTTTTTGGTTTACATATTCCCCCAGTCTCTGCCGCCGTTCATGTTAAGGAAGTCTAACCGTGAAATCTCCATAAGAGGTGGGAGGGAAATCACCACAATCAGAAACCAGTAGAGAAGCCCATAAAGCCACCATGCCAGAAAAAAACATCAATTTAAGCAGATTCTGAAGACATGCCCTTAAGAACCCATGACCCATTTTCTCAGCCTATACCACTTCCTGGGTGAGAGGACACTAAACCCCTCATTCTTCATCACGTGTTGTACTGACCTTACAAACCTTCCAGGATCAATAAAATAAGACTCCAGCAGAACCTTCTTTTTCCCCTTTAGTCTCCATCAGGAACCTAGAAAGTTCTCTCACCGTATATACTGGGCCCTCAGCCTGACTGGCTGTCAGCTCTGGATCCAATGAGCCATCTGAAAATGAGACGCCTTGTCCTCCGCTCCCGCAGACTCACCTCCCCCCTCTTCTTCCATTGTTACGGTACCGTCCTCCTCCTCCCCAGTCTCTGCCCCCCTGCACTTCCCCCCTGATCAGTGCCTCTTCCCCAATGACAGGCAATATTTCCTGGGATGAGCCCACCAAGCCTTTGCCCACCGGAGTCTCTGTTACTACAGAAACCTGCCTCAGCTCATATAGCCCAGTTGCAACCCTCCCCACCACCGCTTTCTCCACGGCCTGCGCACCACCACTTGGCCATGCACTACTACCGTGTAGCTCAGTTGGTAGAGCATGGCGCTTGCAACGCCAGGGTTGTGGGTTCGTTTCCCATGGGGGGACAGTATGAAAATGTATGCACCCACTAACTGTAAGTCACTCTGTATAAGAGCATCTGCTAAATGACTAAAATGTAAAAAATGTACTCTCCTCCCTCCTGGTACCCCTGCCATTTATTTTGCAATTCTGAGTAATCACTATTTTAGTACGGATTAGTAAGGAAAAACACTTTATTCAGTACTACTGCAGTTGCTTATTAATTCCAATGGATGGCAGCATAAGACCATGAATGACATTTCAGAAGATTAGTTTAGTTCTCTCCCTGGATACACCACCACTCTCCCTCACAGGAAAACTCCTGCCTGAGCTTTTTACTGTCCCTTTCCACACTGCTAACGCAAGAGGAAGGACTGAAAAAGCATTTAACACGTTACTGTGGAGTAATATAATGATGAGTCATGTTTATTATTACCTGTTTTTATGGTCATGTTTTGAAATTATACTTCATTACTATAATGATTATGTAGTGTATGAAGAATTATGACTTTGCTAATGTTTTCAAGTGGATTCTGAGAGGATGTTTATTCAGTTTCAGAGGGAGCCGTTTTAGAGTGACACCCCATAGAACAGAGGGAGTCTGTTTGTTGTAGACAGGGGATTGGTCAGTATGGGTAACAGCCCATATCCTGGGTAAAGATTAAAAGTACTGGGTTTGAACAAAGGAGAGCAGAACAGACATATTCTTTTGGGACTCTGTTCTCCGGATGATCTTGACATCTGTAAACTTATGCTGAAATCTTGTGATATAAATAAAACGTATGATCAAAGCTCAGTATAAGCGGACTCCTTTGTTTCACAGCATAATTAGCAACATTAACTCGACACTACAATTATCAATAAGCCTAAACATTAATTCAGTCACCTCTGGTCGACAAAAACGTATTTTCCTAGTACATTAATTGTCAAATTCATCAACCAGCATCGAGCACTCTGCCTTCTCACGCAAGCGAGGGGCATGTTGAGGTAAATATGCTAACCGCGACGGTTGCATTATGTAATTTATTGGTGGGCTGGAAGATGCAGTGTTTTTTCTTTTCTATTCAGAGGATATTTACTCCCTTATAATGCATGTTTACTAGGGTTGAGGTTAGCGCATCTGAGTAGGGATTATTTGGGTTCAATACCTGTCCTACCTATCAATCATATTGCTGATTGTAGCCTATAACTGATGATCCTGTAGTGTATTAAGATTATGACTTTGTTAATGGTTTTAAGTGGAACCTGAGAGGATGGTTATTTTAGTGTCAGAGGGAATTGTTTTAGTGTGATGCCACATACAACAGACAGGAAGTGTGTGTTGTAGACAGGGGATTGGACAGTAGAGGGAGCCACCCATATCTTGGGAAGATTATATATACTGGGTAAAAACGAAGAAGAGGTTAGAGCGGCCATTGCAATCTGGGACGCCGCTCTCCGGGTGGTCATGACATCCGTAACCTTATGCTGGAATCTTGTGATAGGAATAAAATTTATGATCAAGGGTTCAGTATGAGCGGACTCCTTTGTTTTACAGCAATAACTAGCGACATTGACTCAACACTACAAATGGCGTCACGAAAAGGGAGGGTCTGCATCTCTCCTTTGTTCCATTCAAGCGCCAAGCTGACTCGTTCCGAAGTTATGGCCAGATAAGGGTGAGTTTTTTCTCACCACTTTGGGCATTTGTTAGGTTGGAGGCTATTTGAGTGTGCACTGGAGAGATGTACCGTTAGGACCGATGTGTGCCTTGTGTTGCTTTATTGCTGAGAACTGGGGGTCTGGCTAACCATACATTTGTTTGCACTGGTAGACAGCGCAAAAGGGGGGAGAGAGACCTCAGGGAGTGTCTATAGAAATAGGCTTGAATAGGAATTCTAGAACAATCGATGGTAGTGAATAAGGCAGATATACAAGGCAGATATACGTATACAACTTAGGGTATTGCGAATCTGGAAAGACCCCAGGGGGGCGATCTTAGGATGGGCCGAAAATCCTTTTACGCGTTAGATGTGTTTCAGGTGAGTTCTGGGAACTCGAGACGGTGGTATATATATTTTATTGTAAGTTACTGCTCATCTTGTATCCGACGGGGTATCTGTTTGGGGGAACCTCTCATAGGACATCCATTGAACTCACGGCATCATAAAAGGTAGAGACAAAGAGAAAGAATTTAGGCGCAATGCAGGCTTAAGCTAAGGCTAAATGCTAATGCTAAATGCTAATTATGCTGCATGCTACATGCTAACATGTGACCTTAGAGGGCCATTGCGATGTAATAATGCCTCTTAAATTATGTTTGTGTGTGTAGAATTTAGGTTCTATGCTTTGTGAGCTCTGTTAAATGTTGTTTGACTATGAGGAGAAAACGGAGTTACTGTTAACCGTCTGTTTGGGTTGGGGAGAGAGCTGAGGAGCTCCCTTCAATGGTGAAATCGTATTGGTGAATGTACTGCGCATGCGTGGACACGTCTGATTTTACGGCACTACATTACGACACGTGTGATTTTACGACACTAGAGTGACATAGGGAGAATATGCCTCTGTTACACTGCAAGGGGGGAGACACAGACACAGACGGAGGAACAAAGATTTAGACATTTAGAGTCTAATGGTGTATTCTGGTTGTTACATCGGCTGTTGTTTAAAGATTGAAACTGTTTTTGTGACCTATTGAATTGATAAATGAGAGAGATATGTTGACGGATTAAAAATAAAATAATTAAATAAATAAATAAAATAAAAATGTTATTGAGATATCTATAATTATTCCTGAGTTAATTCTTAGAGCGAATGTGACTGGAGGAATATTGAATGGTTGAAGAGACTCAGTGACTGCATAAACTGCTAAATTCTTGTCTGTTTCTTTTGTTCTTCGGTCATATGAGACGGGAGGGAGGAGAGAGAGATACAGGAAGTGCTGAGGTGTACATCACGTGACAAGGTGTGACGCGACAGAGGATCGAGTCAAATATCAGGCTAGTACTGTTCTGTTTACAAAATCTTCCCCTACAGGATATTTGATGTTATGACAATTTCACAGAGACTTGGCAGAAGATTGATCAATTGATTAGATTAAAAATTGTGTATTGGAGTTTCTGTGCATGAGTTGGTTTGATTAGAGTTTTGTTGGAAATCGAGTACTGACATTATTCTGTAAAATTAAGATAATGGGATGCTTATTAAGCAATGGGGTTTATGAGTACTGTAGTGTTGCTGGATTATAGATATTATACATACCAACTTCAATCAGGAAAGGTAAGACAGCCACTAATTGATAAATTAGTAAAATAGGAAATATAAATAATTATAATCTTTTTGGATTATTCATAAATTTATTTTAAAAATTATATTAAAAATTAAAGGGAGGAAGCCATAGGCTATATAGTCTAAAATAAAATAATGCACATTAAAGGAATATAAAAGAGTTGTTAAGATGGGGAAAAAGGATATAAGGACTAAGAAGGTAATTACACCTGTTGATATAGTTGAAAATAGTAAACATTGCAATACCATTAACTAAAGGTTGCCTGGGGCAGAGGGGCCGTGAGAGAATTTTACTGTCTTGATTGATGGATGGATAAACGAAGAAGGCTGCCAGACAGGTTTTTCGCTCTTACACTCTGTTACGGATACAGGTATCCTGTGTTTTTGTGTGTTTCTCTCCTTCTGCCCTAATCACAGGTGTCCTGTATGTTCCTGATTGGTGGTCGTTGAGGTGTCTGCTGATTGGACCAATCAGTGAACATTCCTGTGCATTGCACCACCTGTTACTCGTTTTTTTTAATCACACATCCCATTGTATAAAAAACAGTCTTGTGTTTGTTGAGAGGAGAGAATATTTCCGTATGTGAGTATGGACACTGTGGTGTCCTGTTTTTGGTTACTCACTAAGTTGCTGGTTACTATGATTGGTAATTCTGTTAGACCACTGTTTTGTATGTGAGTAATGGATACTGTGATGTCCTGTGTTTAGAGTACTCATTAGTTTGCTGGTTACTCTGTTTGGTAACTATTGTGTGTTTCTGGGAAAAGGGGAGTTTGAGCTAGCTGCCCTTGGGCATACATTTCCCGTAGAAAGAACTGTCTATAAACACTAGTTAGACCTGAGCGGACCACCCCCTGTATTTTTGTATGGTAGCAGTAGCCTAGCGGTTCTTGAGGCAGGCAAGATCAGTTTAGGGGTGTTTTACACTATTGTTTCATTTCTTGGGTCCTGCTCAGCCCTTTTTCCCAAACCTTTACCGTGTGTTCAGAAATAAACCATTTGTGTTTGACGGTAGTTCATGGTTGTTGTGTCATATTTGTTCTCACTGTTCCATGCCACCCTTATAATTTACATGAATTATGTTACGGGTCTCATGTCCATCCACCCTAGATGTTTAGAGCCACGGGGTTCGTAACATAAAGTGGGGGTTCGTCCGGGATCTATCCCATGCTACTCATGTAAATTAGTAAGTGTCTGGTTCAGTGTTGAGCTTGGCAGCTGTACTACCTGTTTTTTTTTGTGTTCAGTAGTCGACGGCTCGTGTTGCTAGTAGGATGGCTACTTTTGAGGTTTTTGAGAATTGCCGTAGAGTGGATCTACAGGTTTTGGCTGACCACTTTTCTGTACCGATATCAAGGGTTTTAGTGAAAGCCGAAGTGAGGAAAGCAGTGTTAGAAATATTGTTGAGCGAGCGAGTGCTTGAGTTACCGCCGCCCCAGTCTGCTGCTCCTGTAGGGGAGGTGGTGGCTGTTCCTGTAAGCCCATCAGTGTCTGAGGACGAGGCTAAGGCTCCGGCCACATTGCCCCGTTATGACCCACTCTCCCCACTGACTGACAGTGATTCCAGGATGGATGTCCGCTTGACACGGCTCCAAATGGAGGCGGAAGAGCGGGCACAAATCAGGCTAGACAAACTGGAGACGCGTAGGCTTGATCAAGAACTGGAGACGCGTAAGATGGAACTGGAGATGCGTAAGATGGAACTGGAGGTGCGTAAAATGGAACTAGAGGCAGAAACAGCGAGGTTAGTCTCTGCTAATACTATGCCTGCTAGTGAGCCATCCTCACCAGCTGTGTCGGCTGCTACGTTTGATATTAGTAGGCAGATCACCTTGGTACCTGTGTTCAGGGAGTCAGAGGTTGATTCCTATTTCAGTGTGTTTGAACGGATAGCGGTAGCATTGAAATGGCCCGAAGAGGTATGGTGCCTATTACTTCAGTGTAAACTAACAGGTAAAGCCCAAGAGGTTCTGGCAGCGCTACCTCTTGAAGACAGTTTGAATTATGCCGTGGTCAAAGCTACTGTTCTTCGTGCCTATGAGCTTGTTCCTGAGGCATATCGACAGAGATTTAGGTCTCATAAAAAGTCTCCTACTCAGACTTATGTGGAGTTTGCTAGAGACAAAGGAAATCTGTTTGACAAATGGCACAGTGCTAGTAAGGTAACTGATTTTAACTCTCTATGGGAGTTAATCTTGTTAGAAGAGTTTAAAAATTGCTTACCCGAACGCATTGTAGTTTATCTGAACGAACAGAAAGTATCCTCACTGTCGGAAGCGTCTGTATTGGCAGACGAGTTTGTGTTGACGCATAAGAGCGTGTTTTTGGCTCGTACGGAGAGCAGGGCTGCGGAGTTGCTAACTTTTAGTCCTAGTCGAACAGCAGTACATCCAGCACGCCCAAAAGATGTGCGTCACTGTTTCTATTGTCATAAGGTGGGACATATGGTTAATGATTGCTTTCTGCTAAAACGCAAACCGGGGATGCCTCAGCACGCCAGGCCGCCAACGGGTGTTGGGCTGATTCGTACGGTTGTAAGGCCGGAATCAAGACAGAGGCCTCATAGTGAATGTGGTTTGAAAGTCCCTGTCCCAGATCACAGTTATGAACCGTTCATTTTTGAGGGGTTTGTTTCTATATCAGATGATGAAGCGTCTCAGCGTCCAGTTAGAATCCTCAGAGATACTGGTGCGGCGCAGTCGTTCATACTAGCTGATGTGTTGCCCTTGTCTAATAATACATATTGTGGTTCCAGTGTGTTAGTACAAGGAATTGAAATGGGATTTGTTCCAGTGCCATAGCACTTTGTGAACGTACACTCTGAGTTAGTCAGTGGAGTGTTCAGAGTTGGAGTACGTCCTATGTTGCCAGTAAAAGGTGTGACATTTATAATGGGCAACGATATTGCCGGAGGAAAGGTGATACCCGTATTGGAGGTATTGGATAAAAGTGACCAGTCTCTCTCCGAGGAGCTGGCACAGGGTTATCCAGATGTGTTCCCCGCTTGTGCTGTCACACGTGCTCAAGCACGACAAGTGGGTGAAGTGATAGATTTGTCGAACACGATTCTATTCAGAGAGTGTGACCCAGAGGATAGTTCGGGTGCTACCTCTGGTAAGCTGGTGCAGTCTGACCAAGAGCCCAGAGAAAGGAAGAAGGATGTAGAACTTGTTGCTGAGGCAATACAGTTACCAGTTACTCGTGAGCAGCTGATCGCTAACCAACAGGTTGACATTAGCCTGGCTAAATGTTTTTCTAGTGTTGTCTCAGAGGAGGAGCTAAAGAAGAAAAATATGGCATACTTCATTAATGGTAATCTCCTTATGCGTAAATGGACATCCCATGTTGACGCTGGCGGAGATTGGAATGCTGTTTACCAAATAGTGATTCCTACAGCCTTTCGACAAAATGTTTTATCCCTCGCTCATGATCACCAGTGGTCCGGACATCTGGGAGTCACCAAGACTTATGATCGAGTTTTGCGACATTTCTTTTGGCCTAGTTTAAAACAAGATGTGGCTCAGTTCTGTCGGACTTGCCACACCTGTCAAGTAACTGGGAAACCGAACCAGGTTATTTCCCCCGCGCCTCTTTGTCCCATACCGGCCATAGGTGAACCCTTCGAACATGTGATGGTTGATTGTGTTGGACCATTACCAAAAACAAAATCTGGTAACCAGTTTATGTTGACAATTATGTGTGTGGCCACCAGGTACCCAGAGGCCATTCCTCTGCGAAGGATTACTGCTCCAGTGGTGAGTAAAGCGTTGATCAAATTCTTCTCAACTTTTGGGTTACCTAAGGTGATACAAACTGATCAGGGTACGAATTTCCTTTCTAAACTTTTCAAACAAGTGTTAAAATCCTTGTCAGTTACACACCGTGTGTCAAGCGCATATCACCCAGAGTCTCAGGGTGCGCTTGAACGTTGGCATCAGACCCTGAAGTCTATGCTCCGTAAATATTGCTTGGAATCTGAGAAAGATTGGGATGAGGGAGTTCCTCTAGTGTTGTTTGCTGTCCGTGAGACAGTACAGGAATCCCTAGGGTTCAGCCCAGCTGAACTGGTGTTTGGACACACCATGAGAGGACCTATGAAAGTCCTTAAGGATCAGTTTTTGTCACAAGAGTTGTGTGTGAAAGAAAATGTGTTGGACTACGTTAGTCGCTTTCGTGAGCGCCTACATGCTGCCTGTGCTCTAGCAAAGGAAGCGCTGTCTTCCTCACAGAAACGGATGAAACGACACTATGACACACAGGCTGTTTCTCGTTCACTGCAGCCAGGTGACCAAGTTCTTGTATTGTTGCCTGTGCCAGGAGCGTCATTGTCAGCACGTTTCTCTGGTCCTTATGTCATTGAAAAGAAACTAAGTGAAACTGACTACGTGATACAGACTCCTGATAGAAAACGCCAATCTCGTGTGTGCCACGTTAACATGTTGAAGACATACCACACCAGACCCGTCACTCAGGTAGACAGTCCAGAGAAACTGGCCGAGTCGGCTGTCTCTATTGCTGCTACGGCTGTAGTGGGAGGTCATGTTAATGATGTGGACGGAGATGGTTTGGAGTTGCGCAATACTAAGCAGCAGTGTGCTAGATTGCCCAATTCAGAGATGCTGCTGTCTCTCCCGTCAAGCCTGATTCATTTAACGGACAGACAGTCAGATGATATTGTGAGGCTATTACACAGCTTTCCATGTCTTTTTAATGATGTTCCTACATGTACAAATGTGTTAGAACATGACATTAATGTTGGAAACGCTGCACCTATCAAGCAACATCCTTATCGTGTCAACGTCTCTAAGAGAAAGATAATGAGGGGTGAGGTCGGTTATTTGCTGGAGAATAACCTGGCTATGCCAAGTTCAAGTCCTTGGAGTTCTCCGTGCATTCTGGTTCCTAAACCTGATGGGACATCCAGATTATGTACGGACTATCGGAAGGTCAATGCTGTCACAGTGCCCGACTCGTTCCCGTTACCCAGACTGGATGACTGTATTGATACTGTAGGTGCTGCTACTTATGTAACCAAACTAGATCTTCTAAAAGGTTACTGGCAGGTGCCATTAACCCCACGTGCCTCCGACATCTCTGCCTTTGTGACCCCAGATCACTTCCTACAATATGCTGTCATGGCATTTGGGATGCGGAACGCACCAGCCACTTTCCAACGCCTGGTTAACACAGTATTGGCTGGAGTTCCTAATTGTAGTGCTTACCTTGATGATCTGGTAATTTATTCAACTGAGTGGTCTGATCATGTTAAAACTCTAAGGGTAGTGTGTGAACGTCTAGCAACCGCTTCTCTAACCCTGAACTTAGCAAAGTGCGAGTTTGGGAAGGCCACTGTTACTTATCTTGGTAAACAGGTCGGCCATGGTCAGGTGCGCCCTGTAGATGCCAAGGTCTCCGCTATAAACGCATTTCCCGCATCTACCACCAGAAGAGAGCTACGCCGTTTTTTAGGGATGGTTGGCTACTACCGTAGTTTCTGTAAAAATGTCTCTGCGGTAGTTGCTCCATTAACGGATTTGCTCAGTCCGGCGAGAAAATTTGTATGGTCTGAAGATTGTTGTACTGCTTTTAACACTGCTAAAGCACTCTTATGTAGTACTCCTGTTCTTGCTGTGCCAGATTTTGAACGACCGTTTAAACTGGAGGTAGATGCAAGTGCCAGAGGTGCTGGTGCTGTTCTACTGCAGCAGGGCCAGAGTGGAGTGGACCATCCTGTCTGTTATTTTTCACGGAAATTTAACAAATGTCAGACAAACTATTCCACCATTGAACAAGAAGCTCTAGCTTTGTTGTTAGCTCTGCAGTACTTTGAAGTTTATGTTGGTTCCAGTGCATTACCAGTGATAGTGTATACTGACCATAACCCCTTAGTTTTTCTCCACCGGATGTACAACCAGAACCAACGCCTTATGCGTTGGGCACTTGTCGTGCAAAATTATAATTTGGAGATCCGCCACAAAAAGGGGTTGGATAATGTGTTGGCAGATGCTTTGTCTCGTGTGTAATGATCTAGGTTTTTTTTTTGTTATCCCGGCAGGATGATTTGTGAATTTGGGTGTTGTGATAGTACGTGTGTCGCAAACCACTGTGGTTTGCTCTTTTAAGGGTGGGAGTGTTACGGATACAGGTATCCTGTGTTTTTGTGTGTTTCTCTCCTTCTGCCCTAATCACAGGTGTCCTGTATGTTCCTGATTGGTGGTCGTTGAGGTGTCTGCTGATTGGACCAATCAGTGAACATTCCTGTGCATTGCAACACCTGTTACTCATTTTTTTAAATCACACATCCCATTGTATAAAAACCAGTCTTGTGTTTGTTGAGAGGAGAGAATATTTCCGTATGTGAGTATGGACACTGTGGTGTCCTGTTTTTGGTTACTCACTAAGTTGCTGGTTACTATGATTGGTAATTCTGTTAGACCACTGTTTTGTATGTGAGTAATGGATACTGTGATGTCCTGTGTTTAGAGTACTCATTAGTTTGCTGGTTACTCTGTTTGGTAACTATTGTGTGTTTCTGGGAAAAGGGGAGTTTGAGCTAGCTGCCCTTGGGCATACATTTCCCGTAGAAAGAACTGTCTATAAACACTAGTTAGACCTGAGCGGACCACCCCCTGTATTTTTGTATGGTAGCAGTAGCCTAGCGGTTCTTGAGGCAGGCAAGATCAGTTTAGGGGTGTTTTACACTATTGTTTCATTTCTTGGGTCCTGCTCAGCCCTTTTTCCCAAACCTTTACCGTGTGTTCAGAAATAAACCATTTGTGTTTGACGGTAGTTCATGGTTGTTGTGTCATATTTGTTCTCACTGTTCCATGCCACCCTTATAATTTACATTAATTATGTTACGGGTCTCATGTCCATCCACCCTAGATGTTTAGAGCCACGGGGTTCGTAACACACTCCATAAAGATTTGTTCATATTTCATAGTAATGTATTCACACTTCATAAAGATTTGTTCATATTTCATAGAAAGGTATTTACACTCCAGAGGGAAAATGTTTTGGTTTATTGTTAAAGATACTCAATAAGATAAATTGTTACTTGTCATAATCCTGTTCTTTTTGTTTTCGAGACTTTTAGTTAGTCTCGAAGGGGGAAATATGTAGTGTATTAAGATTATGACTTTGTTAATGGTTTTAAGTGGAACCTGAGAGGATGGTTATTTTAGTGTCAGAGGGAATTGTTTTAGTGTGATGCCACATACAACAGACAGGAAGTGTGTGTTGTAGACAGGGGATTGGACAGTAGAGGGAGCCACCCATATCTTGGGAAGATTATATATACTGGGTAAAAACGAAGAAGAGGTTAGAGCGGCCATTGCAATCTGGGACGCCGCTCTCCGGGTGGTCATGACATCCGTAACCTTATGCTGGAATCTTGTGATAGGAATAAAACTTATGATCAAGGGTTCAGTATGAGCGGACTCCTTTGTTTTACAGCAATAACTAGCGACATTGACTCAACACTACAATCCCCACACTAGAAACACCGAAAACTATCTGTACTAGCAAACCCTGTGTTCCACCCCTCCCCTGTGTAACCTTTAAGTTTGTTAAGAAACAAACACTTGTCTACGAAAACAGACATGTTTAACGGATTCCGCTTGGCACCCAGCCGAGAGCACACGAAAACCACTTGCAAATTTACCAAAACTAACCAACTACTTGCGGTCTGTTCGAAAGCAATAAACGGAGGCAGATTAGCCACCACAACTCTTATCGAAAGAGGCGACATCTGCACCAACACACCCCTCACAAAAATCCCACTCACAACAAGACAAACCTTTTTCATTAACACAACCACCGCCTTGTTCATTCTGGATGCAGAGTGCAGATGTTCCGCTCCAACCTGTTCGCCGACCATGAGCAAAACTTCCTCCACACCTTTCTCCGGACCGCACCCGAAGCGACAGCGTTTCTTCTCCACTCGGTTGAGGCCATCACGCCGCCCTAACAAACTACCCCTACTCCCCCCTCACCTCTAAACGATAAACAGTGGAAACCAATAAACAAACCCTCCACCATGAGAAAATACATTCATAAAATACGCAAGAACCAAAAGAAAAAATAATAGTAGCCCTCCTCACGAACCACAATCTCTTACACCTACAACTTCTTCTTCTATGAAATAATGGCGGTCCACAAACCAACTTTAAAGGTGCATGCCACCACCTACTGTGCTGGAGTGTGTGGTCAATCACGGTTTCCAACATTTCTAAATCCTCCTACCTAACTCAGTACTTCTGAGAAAACAAAGAAGAGCCCTACTAACTTCTAATAGACCCTCCCCCATCCCCAAAATCCCTTCCAACCCCAACCCCCCCAACCTCAATGACCCTACACTTCAATCTTTCCCTCTCTTCAACATACTTACAACAATATAACAACACATGCTCCACCGTTTCATCGACCATACCCTCCACACACAAATCATTCCCATTCTTGCCAACCAGATGTAATGACGAGATCAATGTACAATGTCCTAAGCGCAATCAAGTAAACACCACATCTTCCTTCCTAATCTGACTTTTGAATCTTGGTCCACCGACCTTTCTTTGGAGGACATATAAATGCCGGCCCTTGTGCTCAGAGTACCATCTCTTATGCCACACATCTATCAAAATGGCTCTGATCTTACATTTGGCCTCACCTCTACCCAGTAGAACATTAATATCAATTATATCTCGTTTCAAAGCTCTTTTAGCTAACTGGTCTACAATTTCATTCCTTTCCACACAATAGTAGGTCACTCCTATTAGATTTACCAGATTATAAACTATTCAATACAGACAGAGAATCTGAGAATACTATAATTCTACCAGGTTGTACGTCCTCCACCCACTGGAGGGCAACTATTATCACCAACAGTTCAACTGAGTATACTGACAGTTCATCTGTTTGTCTTCTACATATCTGCACATCAAATTCAGGAACGTAAACGCCTGCTCCTGTGAGCCCACTATCTGGGTCCTTGGATCCATCTGTGAAAAGCGGTAAAAATGCATAAAAACTTCTACCAATGTAATTGTCAACCAGTTTCTCTATATCACTGACTTCTGACCAATCTTTCCTTTTCTCTACCAAGGTCAGATCAACAACAGGGTCTGGGAGTAACAATGGAGGAACATCCCCTATCACCACAGAAGGGCCATCCTCCAACTCCCTCAAACCACTCTCATCAGCAAGCTTTCCAACTGTCCAACCAAAACCACTGCCTTGTCTACTAGTATATTCCCAACAGTCATCTAGAACAGTAGCAGTGGGATGCTCAACCTCACAGCCTTTCAACCCAATAAGATAATGACAATTTTTTACGCTGTACATCCAAAGGCATCTCGCCTGCCTCCACTAGTAAGGCACATACAGATGTTGATTTAAATGCACCAATACATATCCTTAAAGCTATATCCTGGATTATGTATTTGCCGCTGTTCCATAAAATATACACTCATAATCAATTGTCGTCCTGATCAGAGCTCTATAAATATCCATCAATGATTATCTGTCAGCACCCCATTCATAACCAGAGACCCACACAACCAACTACCGCAAAAGTGATGGAATGAGAGAGACAGAGTCATCGTTACAACACTGGACATAGCGTAATATAACATTTCTTCTTCTTTGGGGATTAACGGCGGTTGGTATCCAATATGTTGCATTACCGCCCCTACTGGACTATAATATAAATCCATTTTACTATGTGATACAAAATGGGAAAAGGGGAAACTATAATAATTTTAAAAAACACCCTTCCAACTAACCCTACACATTAAATACCCATTACCCCATTCCACTACTTTGACCCTACCTGCTCCTGCACCATGCCAATGGCCTGGGAGGACGGGACACCACCACTCAACACACCCTGTAACTCTTCTGAAGTCAAATCTTGTACGGCCAAATACTTCTCTGCAGCTGCCACCACAACATCAATTTTCTGTGATTTACGTTCCATTTGTGCGGTACAGTTGATAACCATTGCTATGAACGCTAAGAAGCCAACATTACTAAAGCATATATCACTCGTTGGCCTATCCCTCTGTGCTGGCACAGATCTACTACTCACAGGGATCCTCTCAGGATCTCTCACCCTTGACCCATCCTCCTCTACTTTCTTCACTGCCTCAGCATACGACACCTTCTGCACTACTCTGACTCTAGCCACCTCAACCTGCCTCTCTCGCACCGGACACTTCCGATCCCCTTCAACATGGGCATCCCAACAGTTGACACACAACTTTCTCCACCGAAACTACACAATCCTCCATCCCATGCCCTCCTGCACACTTCTCACATCTTGGAATCTCCCTCCTACAAACTGCTGCAACATGACCATAAACGTTGCACCTGAAACAGCACAGTGGATTCGCCACAAAAGCTCTAACAGGATAACTGATATATCCTAACATGACTTTGTCAGGTAAAGACTCAAAACTCAAAAGGACTGACAGTGACTCCTATGTTTCACCACGCTCAACACCAGGTCTGCACCAAACGGCGGGCATCACAAACACCAGGAATCTTCAACTTGAATTGCTCCACCTCCACACTTAACATCACCCCAGAAATCACTCCTTTCAATGGTGCCCTGTTCCTAAGAGCAAAGCAAGAAACAGATCTTGACCGAAGTTGCGTGACATGGAGCGCCCACTCCCTCTGGTCAGAAGAAACACAAAGAAATATCACAAGTCCACTACAGGTTACCTTCACTGATTCAACTGCACCCAACTCCTTTCCCACCCAACATGAAACCACAAATGGATCTGCCAAAAGGTATGGATCCACTTTCTCCAAAAATGTAACTTCTACTGCACCAAATTCTTCTTTATCATGTCCATTGATGCCAGGCTCTGGTTCTGAGCTCTTCACCACACCTTCTACCTCACTTAACTCTCCCTCATCCATTTCCATTTCACCTCCAGAACTCAGTCTGGTGCAAGGCTCACTCTGTTTGCACTTGAATTATAACATTTGATTTTTATTTTTATTTATTTTTATGTGTCTATTCCTTTTAAACTTTTGTGAGTGTAACGTTTACTGTTAATTTCTGATTTGTTTATTATTTATTTCACTTGCTTTGGTAATGTCCCAACAGTGGGGTCAGTGGGATTGGATAGGGGCCTCTCTCTCTCTCTCTCTCTCTGACTGGAGGAGAGATGCGAAATGGTGTGTCTCCTCTGGTCAACAATACTCACCTTGAGAGACTCCACAGCCTGTTGGAGCTCCTTCAGCTCCTTCTCTCTCTCCTGGAATCTCTGCTGGACCTTCTGCTGACTCATCCCCAGCTGCCTCTGTGGAGAATCACTCTTCAATGAGCTATCAAGCTTTATTTGTCCAGTAGATCAATAGTATAGTAATGGGACATAGGGCCCATAGAAGATAGGGATTAAAATGTTGAGGAAGTGTCTGTGTGAAATTATATTATTATATTGTTATGTGAATGATTACAGTTTTAACAGTGCACAAAACAGGGGAGCTGATTGGGAGTTTGATAACGAATGATAATGGTGTTTGACTTTAGAAAATGGTGATACATTTGGAGACTCTGGGTTAACACATCTATATAATCAAGGTTTGTGTTCATATTTGTTCTGCAGAGGATTGATTTCATTTGAATTATCTCATATTCAAACAGCCTTAGTTCCTACTCTATCTTTAATAATTTGATTATCAGACAGTCACCAACAAGTAGTTCTGGTCTTACCTGTTTCTCAGTCCTCTCTGCTGCAGCTGACACTGTATCATGGCCTTTATGTTCATCCATTGTACACTGATAACAGATACACTGTTGATCGGTACGACAGAAAACCTCCAGCAGTTTGTCATGATGAGAGCAGATCTTCTCCTGTAGTTGTGTGGTGGCTTTGACCAGCTTGTGCTTCTTGAAAGCAGGAAATTCATAGTGAGGTTGGAGGTGAGTCTCACAGTAAGAGGCCAGACACACCAGACAGGACATGAGGGCTTTCTGCTTTCTGGTCCCAGTGCAGAAATCACACGCCACATCTCCAGGTCCAGCATAGCACAGAGCAGGAGGGGGAGCAGCCTGGAGTCCTGTCTTCTTCAGTTTCTCCACCAACTCAGCCAACATGTTATTTTTCCTCAGATTAGGCCTTGGAGTGAAGGTCTCTCTGCACTGAGGACAGCTATAGACCTCTTTCAGAACATCCTGATCCCAGCAGCCGTCAATACAGCTCCTACAGTAACTGTGTCCACAGGGGATGGTGACCGGCTCCTTCAGTAGATCCAGACAGACAGAACAACAGAACTGGTCCTGGTCCAGCAGAACTCCCTGCTGAGCCATTTGGACGGTTGTTCACTCTCACACAGACAGACGACACAGAGAATCAGATCAGTTTTGTTTCCTCAGAAGAAAGTTTGTGGGACTTCCTGGTTCTGCCAGAAGGGTGGGGTTAGAGGGAGGGAGGGGTTAGAGGGAGAGAGAGAGAGAGAGAGAGAGAGAGAGAGAGAGAGAGAGAGAGAGAGAGAGATAATTATCTACAATGGGGGATACAATGTACTGTAGCTGAAATGAATACCGTATGTATTGACTGATCATTGAGAATGATGTAACACTTTACATTACAGTGTGTTTATTGGTGTGTAATTATTCCTGTTAGTACAGTGGTGTAAAAGTACTGTGATGCCTCATTCTTACACTGTACTAGCAGCAGTAACCCTAACCCTAACTCTAACCCTAACTAACTCTAACCCTAGGATCGAAATGCTACTTTGACACTGACAAACTGAGAATCCGAGATCAATAAAAACGACCTTGTCTTGAATCCATCAATAGCCTAGGCCTAGGTGTGTGGAGACACATATTGTAGGCTACAATATGATGAGGAAATTATAGTCCTAAAAATGCTTTCCAGTTTCACTGACTCACCCAATGCTGACCTCCATCAACATCTCTTTAAGTCCATCTGGAGATGGGGATGGTGCTGACCTCCATCAACATCTCTTTAAGTACATCTGGAGATGGGGATGGTGCTGACCTCCATCAACATCTCTTTAAGTCCATCTGGAAAGTCTCCTTTATCATTACCATCAGTGTCCCTGTACTGCCTGTAGGCCCGTATGACCGTACGTGGACTGTCAATGCCAAACCTCTGGCAGAGAGATTCTATAACTGTTTCTCCATACAGTGCTCCTGCATCCTCTGGCCAGTATTGAGCATAAAGCACCTTCAGCTCCTCTATGAACTGGCTGTATCCTGTATTGTCCACCGCCCGTCCTCCTTGAGAGAACCTTCTAGCCTCCATGTTCCTCGCCAAGCTCTAGAAAAACTCCCTCTGATTAAGGACTCTGTCGCTGGGTCTTCCACCATTCAGTTTGACTCCTTGGAAAGAGTTCTCCTGAATCCCTCTCTGGCTGAGTTGTGTGTCGGCCTGGCTGCTCTGCCATGGCACTGAACACCCTCACTTCCCTGGTGACTGCCCTGTGTGCAGTAATAACACCCTCACTTCCCTGGTGACTGCCCTGTGTGCAGTAATAACACCCTCACTTCCCTGGTGACTGCCCTGTGTGCAGTAATAACACCCTCCCTTCCCTGGTGACTGCCCTGTGTGCAGTAATAACACCCTCACTTCCCTGGTGACTGCCCTGTGTGCAGTAATAACACCATCACTTCCCTGGTGACTGCCCTGTGTGCAGTAATAACACCATCACTTCCCTGGTGACTGCCCTGTGTGCAGTAATACCACCATCACTTCCCTGGTGACTGCCCTGTGTGCAGTAATAACACCATCACTTCCCTGGTGACTGCCCTGTGTGCAGTAATAACACCATCACTTCCCTGGTGACTGCCCTGTGTGCAGTAATAACACCCTCACTTCCCTGGTGACTGCCCTGTGTGCAGTAATAACACCCTCACTTCCCTGGTGACTGCCCTGTGTGCAGTAATAACACCATCACTTCCCTGGTGACTGCCCTGTGTGCAGTAATAACACCATCACTTCCCTGGTGACTGCCCTGTGTGCAGTAATAACACCATCACTTCCCTGGTGACTGCCCTGTGTGTCTCTCTTTTGGAGCTGGGGTGACAATTCAGATATGTGTGATGCACTTCAACAACTAAGACCTAGATTGTTAACAAACGCATGCGAGGATATCCGCATGGCAAGGCCACTATAGCTCTGACGGGTCACGCCGTCGCGGGAGGCATCCTCAGATCATCATTATTTTGTCCGTAAAGGTTAATGAGACATATTTGTTTATGGTCCAATAACATATTTAAAATAATCTATCTACCTTGCGTATCTGTTTGGACAATTTGCACATTCGGATCGAAATTACTGTTAATTAATATTATCACCCCTTTTTAGTTTCTTAGCCCATGGGAGAAGTATATTTCGCCCCCCCCAGTCCTTTTTCCACCCAACTTCATCTAGAATTGTTGAATGGGTTTCCTGTAAACAATATATATTATATTCCTTCTCTTTGAGCCATGTAAATATTGTTCTTCTTTTGTTATTATCTGCTAAGCCATTACAATTATAACTGGTTATTACAATTATAAGCTTTGAATGTTGCTTGACAAGCCAGGGGTTATACGTTTGTTTGGTCTTGAACTGAGCCTCCGTCCAAATTGCACCTGCTCCGGGCACTGCCCCCCCGTGCACTTCGTCGGTGGATGGACATATGTACAAATAAGAGAGCAGGTCTGTAATCAGTGGGGAAGGATTAGGATGATTGCACAGAAGGATCACCGCGCTTTTACATGATGGTTTTTCTGGGAGGCTGGAGAAATAACCAGGAGGCAACTTGATTTAACTCTGATCGCTTTTTTAGATGTTTACAGTGCAAACAGTGAACAAATTGTATAAATAATGTGTGAGGTACCGGAGCCGGGCAAATAGGTGCTGGAACAAATGAGGTCAAATCTGAGAGGTGCCGGATCCGGCTCAAATTAAGCACTGGAACCCAGGTCTGGAGTGTATGACGTTGGTGTATTGGTACTGAATATACCATAGATGGAGACAAGACTGATTGGAACAGAACCAGTGAGACCCAGACCAAGACTCAACCACTAGAGACCTCTAGACCCATGTGTCCAACCTGTAAGGAGACCTAGACCAGTTTAAATGTGTCCAACCTGTAAGGAGACCTAGACCAGTTTAAATGTGGACAAATGAGCCCCAGAGTGTGAACATGAATGCTAGTGTGATGATGATGCTGTCAGTACAGCATAGTGTGGTGAGTTTCAGAGTTGGTCATTAGTCCTCATAGGGGATGGTTTCATTCTATGGAGTAGCAGTGGTCTTCATGACATTGTGCATGTTTTAGATCAAATCCTTTGCGGTCAACTGCACAGACTCACTAATCTACAAATCCACTTGCATCTCAAATATTGACTCACTAAGTGGTCCAGATCAGTGATTCTGCGCCTCTCCTTGATCAGACTGATCCCCTCCAACACACTGATGCCTGTTTCTCACTATAGAGAACAGTCAAGCCAAGCAGGGCCAAACTGGGCTGGCTAACACTACAGAGCTGAGTCAAGCAGGGCCAAACTGGGCTGGCTAACACTACAGAGCTGAGTCAAGCAGGGCCAAACTGGGCTGGCTAACACTACAGAGCTGAGTCAAGCAGGGCCAAACTGGGCTGGCTAACACTACAGAGCTGAGTCAAGCCAAGCAGAGAGAGAGAGAGAGAGAGAGAGAGATGACATCAGGTAAAGTTCTGGATATGAGGGAATATGTGTGCAGAAAGAAACCCTCAAGTATGGTTAACCACAGATAGGCCCAGTATGGACTATCAATACAAGTGACCATTTAGAATGTGACCCAGTTCAATGGGTCTTAACAGAACTGGGGGATGTCAGCCATGAAGTTGTCTAAACACAAATGGAAAATAATTTGTTTCTGATTCATTGTTAATGGATTTTCCATTAGGAACACAGGGGGAAAACCTAACACAACAACTCACATAACACACAACCAATAAAAACAAAGGGGGAGGAAACCACTAAAGTCATTACCATATTGTCATTTTCTAATGACAGGGAGAAAACATGTTAAATCTAGAAGACTACTTTAGATCTGGTCAGAAGAAGCCTAGTGCACTACGTAGGGAACAGGGAGAGATTTGGGACAGAGACAGTAACTCCTGTATGGAAATCTTCATTCTAATGACAGTGAGCAAATCTCCAATCTCCACCCTATTCCCTATGTAGTGCACTACTTTAGATCTGGTCAGAAGTAGCCTAGTGCACTACGTAGGGAACAGGGTGTCATTTGGGCCAGTCAGTAACTCCCCTGGGTATGAATTCTCTCTCTATCTTATCTGTCTTCTATATTATGTTCTCCTCTCCTCCTCTCTTCTCTCCTCTATTCACTCTATTCTATCATCCACACCACATGCCAGCTTCAACACAATCCATTTACAAGTTAAACACACACCTTGGAATAAATAGCAAAGGAAAACTACTACTAGATGTATTTTTGATTTCCCATCACCATGAATCATATTTAATAACTGAACAGTAGCAGACCTAACTTAATCTGTTCCTGACTCTGGGTAGTGGATTAAAAAGACCATCAATCTCCAACGATATTAAAGTACAATTCTGAACATTACTGATATACTGAGTGGCAAGTCAAGATATGTGCTGGGTTTTTATTGTTTGGTTAATAGCACCACCTGCTGGACAGGTTTAATGTTGCTTGACTGAGCAGAATGGGAGAATAAAAGATGCCAAACTTAAGGTCGGTTTCCCGGACATCTCCATTAAACATGCTTTTTAGTCTAGGACTAGGCTTCATCTGCGTCTGGGAAACCGGCCCATATAGTTCAATTAGCAAGTAAGTAATACTACATGTTCCATGATACTGAGGAAAATGACATTGAGACAGAGAACCAATTGAGAAAACATTTCAATGGTTCTGAATGACAACCAACATACATTAACAGCATACATCATGATTAATGTGAATATATAAGATTAAAACATTGCACTTTAAAAAAAATATGAATGCATTGAATTGTAATTCATAACATATTCTGAAGATCAAATCAATCAAATCATTGTACATAAAAACAGAGCAGAATGAATCATCACATCTGGGGACCATCACCACCAGCATGACTAGTATCTATGTGGACCCTACTACAGTTTAACCAGCTCAGCTATAGACTACACCAGCATGACTAGTATCTATGTGGACCCTACTACAGTATAACCAGCTCAGCTATAGACTACACCAGCATGACTAGTATCTATGTGGACCCTACTACAGTTTAACCAGCTCAGCAGCACCAGAGAAAAAACCATCTAAACGAAACCCAGGATAGAGGGGCTGAGTGAATGTGGTCTGGACTCTGTGGAGGAGGGTCATTGTGTCAGAGACACTGTAGAAGGACAGAGTACCTGCCTTGTGATCCAGGTCCACTCCTACTCTGGAGGACTGAGGGCCTGATACTTTAGTCACAACATTATTGTGGATGAAACAATTACCACCACTATAGCACTCTAAACTCCAGGACTTGTCATTGTATCCAAATCTATTACCTGTCTCTGTTCTGCTGATGTCTTTATATGAGACTGCTGTATAAACACACTTCCCACTCCACTCCACCTCCCAGTAACAGCGTCCAGACAGACCCTCTCTACACAGAACCTGACAGTAGTATGTGAATCTCTCTGGATGGTCAGGATATGGTTGGACTTGGTCTGTACGTGTCACCTTTCTGTTCCCTTTAGACAGAGAGAGGTGTGTGTGTGCTGTGGTTGGGTCCAGTGTGAGCTGACAGGAATCTGGGAGAAGAGCAGAGCAGAGACCAATGAGGGGAGTTAGAACAATAAGTTAAGTCAGATACTGTATCTACCCTGTCTTTGATTAGAGCACAGCAGAGATCAAATCAGAGAAATATGAGGAGTCAGATACAGTGGGGAAAAAAAGTATTTAGTCAGCCACCAATTGTGCAAGTTCTCCCACTTAAAAAGATGAGAGAGGCCTGTAATTTTCATCATAGGTACACGTCAACTATGACAGACAAATTGAGATTTTTTTTCTCCAGAAAATCACATTGTAGAATTTTTAATGAATTTATTTGCAAATTATGGTGGAAAATAAGTATTTGGTCACCTACAAACAAGCAAGATTTCTGGCTCTCACAGGCCTGTAACTTCTTCTTTAAGAGGCTCCTCTGTCCTCCACTCGTTACCTGTATTAATGGCACCTGTTTGAACTTGTTATCAGTATAAAAGACACCTGTCCACAACCTCAAACTGTCACACTCCAAACTCCACTATGGCCAAGACCAAAGAGCTGTCAAAGGACACCAGAAACAAAATTGTAGACCTGCACCAGGCTGGGAAGACTGAATCTGCAATAGGTAAGCAGCTTGGTTTGAAGAAATCAACTGTGGGAGCAATTATTAGGAAATGGAAGACATACAAGACCACTGATAATCTCCCTCGATCTGGGGCTCCACGCAAGATCTCACCCCGTGGGGTCAAAATGATCACAAGAACGGTGAGCAAAAATCCCAGAACCACACGGGGGGACCTAGTGAATGACCTGCAGAGAGCTGGGACCAAAGTAACAAAGCCTACCATCAGTAACACACTACGCCACCAGGGACTCAAATCCTGCAGTGCCAGACGTGTCCCCCTGCTTAAGCCAGTACATGTCCAGGCCCGTCTGAAGTTTGCTAGAGTGCATTTGGATGATCCAGAAGAGGATTGGGAGAATGTCATATGGTCAGATGAAACCAAAATATAACTTTTTGGTAAAAACTCAACTCGTCGTGTTTGGAGGACAAAGAATGCTGAGTTGCATCCAAAGAACACCATACCTACTGTGAAGCATGGGGGTGGAAACATCATGCTTTGGGGCTGTTTTTCTGCAAAGGGACCAGGACGACTGATCCGTGTAAAGGAAAGAATGAATGGGGCCATGTATCGTGAGATTTTGAGTGAAAACCTCCTTCCATCAGCAAGGGCATTGAAGATTAAACGTGGCTGGGTCTTTCAGCATGACAATGATCCCAAACACACCGCCCGGGCAACGAAGGAGTGGCTTCGTAAGAAGCATTTCAAGGTCCTGGAGTGGCCTAGCCAGTCTCCAGATCTCAACCCCATAGAAAATCTTTGGAGGGAGTTGAAAGTCTGTGTTGCCCAGCGACAGCCCCAAAACATCACTGCTCTAGAGGAGATCTGCATGGAGGAATGGGCCAAAAAACCAGCAACAGTGTGTGAAAACCTTGTGAAGACTTACAGAAAACGTTTGACCTGTGTCATTGCCACCAAAGGGTATATAACAAAGTATTGAGAAACTTTTGTTATTGACCAAATACTTATTTTCCACCATAATTTGCAAATAAATTCATTAAAAATCCTACAATGTGATTTTCTGGAGAAAAAAAATCTCATTTTGTCTGTCATAGTTGACGTGTACCTAGGATGAAAATTACAGGCCTCTCTCATCTTTTTAAGTGGGAGAACTTGCACAATTGGTGGCTGACTAAATACTTTTTTCCCCACTGTAGATACCCAGTCTTTGATTAGATCTACTATTGCTATATATTTCTAGAGGGATTGTTAGGAGTGTCAGTAAAAAGAGACTGTTAGTTACTTCAGAATAAAGAGACTCACATTGTAAGAACTGTTCTCTGGTCTTGGGCTCTGGAGGTAGTACAACATCAACTATATTCACTACAGACACACAAACACATTCACAGAGAGAGGGAATGTTATCATCATACCATATTCCACATGTATATGACTAGTAGGGAACTTTCAATGGTCTAAAGTTGATGTTCTTATTATTTTCAACACACCTGTAGTGGAGATCTTGGTCCATTCTCCTTTAAGGACGTCTTCAAGTTTCTCTCTCAGTTCAGACACAGTCTTACTCACATCTCCAAAGTACTGAAGAGGACGGACAACGATGCTGGGTAAGTCTGAAGATACACTGGTGTTGGAGAGAGACTGATAACTCTGGAGAGAGAGAGAGAGAGAACAGAACCAAATGATTGAGAGTTTCACATTGAGTTTTAGTTTCATATCACATGTATCAAGGCAGTTGAGTTACCTGGAGGAGATGGATGTGATCCTCTGTGTGTGAGAGCTGCTCCAGCTCAGTGCTTCTCTTCCTCAGCTCAGCTATCTCCTGCTTCAGTTGCTCCAGGAGTCCTTCAGCTTGACTCACTTGAGCCTTCTCTTGGGCTCTGATCAGCTCCTTCACCTCAGAGCGCCTTCTCTCAATGGAGCGGATCAGCTCAGTAAAGATCTTATCACTGTCCACCACTGCTGCCTGTGCAGAGCTCTGTTAAGAGAGAGAGAGAGAGAGACTTGTCTTACTTTAATGAGCCATCCTCATTACACTAACACCCCCACCCCTAAAAACACAATGTGTGCCACCACAACCTCCACACAGTCACATTATCCAGTACCCAACACCACAGTACAATACACCATCCAGCACCACATTCCAACCGTCCATCCAACCCCTCCTCTCCAGCCGTACTTACTTACTTACTTACTTACTTACTTTATTGTCCCCATGGGGAAATTTTGTTGCAGTGTCATGTACACATTTAAAGTGGCGTTAAATACAAAACAAGATTGACAATACAACTTTCAATAACAGTCACGCACCAATAAAAGTAAGAAATAAGAAATAAAACATTTAAAACATTTAAAACAAAGACTAGCCTGCTGGCCTTACGGGGTCAATGGGAACATTTGCCCAAGCTATTTAAGAGGGATATCACACCTGGCACAAATGATTGTCTCGTTCTATTTTTCCTGCTGAGGGGTGCCCTATACCTACGCCCAGAGGGGAGTAATTCAAAGTCCAGGTACAGGGGGTGACTTGGGTCTAAAATGATTTTGTGAGCCTTACGGAGGGCCCTGACCTTAAAGATCTCATCCAGGCCTGTCTGTTTGACTCCAAGTACCTTACTTGCTGTGGTAATAATCCTTCTCAGCATGTTTCTCTGACTGACAGTGGCATTGCCAAACCAACAAACAATACAAAAAGTTAAAATACTCTCAATAAAGGATTTGTAAAACAGAGTCAATATAGTACAGTCTATATTAAAAGAACCCAACTTTTTTAGAAAGTACAGTCTCTGTTGGCTCTTTTTGTAGATCTGGTCTGTACATTTACTCCACTGAAGCTTACTGTCCAAAAAGACACCCAGATATTTATATTCCTCTACAATTTCTATATTCTGGCCTCTGATAGATGTTGCAGAGGTAGGTGTTGTACGCTTCCTGAAGTCTATGCACATCTCTTTGGTCTTGTTAGTATTGAGGACCAAGTGTGATTCCTCACACCACTCTACAAAGTCATCTAGGACCGGGCCATGATGTTCCTCGTCATCATGCAACAGGCTGATCAAGGCAGTGTCATCAGCGAACTTAACGAGGTGTCTGTCAGTATGGGAACTAGTACAACTATTAGTGTACAAGATGTACAGAAGTGGGGACAAAACACATCCCTGAGGAGAGCCTGTGTTGGTATTGCGTATATCCGACACATTGGGGACCTATTTTGACTCGCTGTGAGCGTTGGCTCAGGAAGTCCAACAGCCACAAAACCAGCCCCCCATCTAAGGAAAAGTCCCGAATGAGTCTCTGTGCCAGAATGTAAGGCTGGATTGTGTTGAAGGCAGAAGAAAAGTCAACAAACAGAACCCTGACATGAGATTTGGCACCTTCTAGATGTCTATAGACCATGTTAAGGAGGGTAAGAATGGCATCATCAACTCCTCTGCTGGTCTGATAGGCAAACTGAAATGGGTCGAGGAGCTTCTGGGTGACACTGAGAATATGACTTTTCACAATTTTCTCAAGGCATTTCATAACTAAGGATGTCAAAGCGACAGGGCGATAGTCATTCAGCACAGAGGGATTTGATACTTTAGGAATTGGTATAATTATTGATTTTTTCCACAATACTGGAACGTGTTGCTGGTTGAGTGAAGATTGGAAAATGTCTGTAAAAACACCAGCCAGTTGTTCAGCACAGTGCTTTAACACATGCCCACTTATTTTGTCTGGGCCTGGGCTTTTGTATGTGTTACATCCCCTGAACAACTTTAGAACATCAGACTGTTGAACAACAACTCTCTCAAACATTTGTAATGATGCTTTCATTTGTTTTACCTCCGACACGAAGTTGTCTGATTCAAATCTTGAGAAGAAAACATTCAGTTCATTAGCCATGTTCTGGCCCTCATATCCCCCAAGGTCAGCACTGGTTTTTCCCCTGCCTATATGGGGGGCACTAGCCATGGATTTAATCCCTTGCCAGGCCACCCTTGCGTTTCCTGAGGAGAGGGTCCTCTCCACCCTTTGCTTGTATGCCTCCTTGTCCACCAGTATCTGTCTTTTTATCTCACGTTGTACATCTCTTAAAGCCTGTCTATCACGCCCAGCATAAACTGCCTTCTTCCTATCAAGTAGTGATTTTAGATGTTTTGATACCCAAGGCTTGTTCTTAGGGAAGATTTTACAGGTCTTAGTAGGCACAACTGACTCAACACAGAAGTTTACATAGTCTGAAATAACCTCTGTGAGTTCATCCAGATCAGAGCTGCTGTCCTCAAATACCTCCCACATTGTACAGTCAAAACACCCCTGGAGACAAGTGATACTGTTGTCATTCCAGATCTGGACAGTTTTAACTGTGGGTTTCTCCCTCTCCAGGAGGTGACAGTAAATTGGCCTGAGGTAGACCACATTGTGGTCTGTACAGACAGCCCCCCAGAGCCCCCATACCTCCTGAAACATCTCCACACTGTTGATCATTTTGTACAACTCAAACTCAACCCTAAGGCGTCAACAGTAATGGCATTACCCTGGCAACACAGAAAAAACATGATGAACAGTCTGTCATTGCAGAAAACGGACACCCCTCCCCAACTCCCAGGTCAACCCGAGCCAACCAGCTATTGGTGTCCAGGGCTCCATGTAATACCCTCCACTGGAGGACCCCTGACCTTTCCAGCACTGGGAGATTATAGAGCACCCTCCACCTATACCCTGCCATGCTCTCAGCCCCCACAACCCCCTGCCACTGATGCCCCTTCACTCCCGATTATGAACAGATTGTCTGTGATTAGGTGTCCTGATACACAGTTACCCGTCCATCTTATAGTCCACACAGAGCAATGCCACAGGCCTCCAGTTCTTTATGTTGCTCAAATCCCCTTTATTGGGCAAGAGAGTCAAAGCCTCCCGTCTACAGCTTAGCGACAGCTCCCCCACCCCGACGCACTCACGCAACACACGTCCTGTCCAATAATTTCCCAGACCTTTGAAAAAAAAATCAGAGGCAGACCGTCTGAGAGACGGCAGCTGAGAGTTTGTGAAAGGCCAGGGAAATGTCAATTCTCTGTGACAAAGAGAGTTTGGAAAGGTCTGTGAGCAGAACCTGAGAACAACCAGGATCACAGAGTTCTGCCCTCTATAAATCAGAGTACAACTCCACAGCCGCTGCCTCATCTCCCCACAACAGAAGTTACCCACCCATCAGGCTCCCTCATCTCCCCCACAACAGAAGTTACCCACCCATCAGGCTCCCTCATCTCCCCACAACAGAAGTTACCCACCCATCAGGCTCCCTCATCTCCCCACAACAGAAGTTACCCACCCATCAGGCTCCCTCATCTCCCCACAACAGAAGTTACCCACCCATCAGGCTCCCTCATCTCCCCCACAACAGAAGTTACCCACCCATCAGGTTCCCTCATCTCCCCCACAACAGAAGTTACCCACCCATCAGGCTCCCTCATCTCCCCACAACAGAAGTTACCCACCCATCAGGCTCCCTCATCTCCCCACAACAGAAGTTACCCACCCATCAGGCTCCCTCATCTCCCCACAACAGAAGTTACCCACCCATCAGGTTCCCTCATCTCCCCCACAACAGAAGTTACCCACCCATCAGGCTCCCTCATCTCCCCACAACAGAAGTTACCCACCCATCAGGATCCCTCATCTCCCCCACAACAGAAGTTACCCACCCATCAGGCTCCCTCATCTCCCCACAACAGAAGTTACCCACCCATCAGACAAACATAAAATTGATTTTCTTGGTTTCCCCACTCTGTTTTTCCAACCCAAAAAAGAAAGTGCTGGAAGCATCCATCTCTCTCAACATGTTAAAGCTCTGGGCTTTCCCTACATCCCACCACTGACTGAGAGACTCAAACTCCCCCTTCTGCTGTCCCCACCTCTCCCAAAAAGCCTTGGAAGCTTGAGCAAAAGTGACATCTTGTAAGAGTTTTACATGGAATTTCCAATAGGACACCTGCCTGGGCCCTGGTGAAACAGAGAACTGAGCCCTATACTAGGTGCAGACACATGTATAAAAGCAAAGACACGGTCATTATTTGGGCTCTAAACACTAACAACCTACCCTTACACACCTCTTTTGCTACCCCTGAACTAAGAATTGTGCCATGGCATTTCAATGTTTTTGTTTGACATATTCCCCCAGTCTCTGCCGATGTTCATGTTAAGGAAGTCTAACCGTGAAATCTCCATAAGAGGTGGGAGGTAAAACACCGCAATCAGAAACCAGTAGAAAAGCCCATAAAGCTGCCATGCCAGAAAAAAACATCAATTTAAGCAGATTCTGAAGACATGCCCTTAAGAACCCATGACCCATTTTCTCAGCCTATACTGCTTCCTGGGTGAGAGGACACTAAACCCCTCATTCTTCATCACGTGTTGTACTGACCTTACAAGCCTTCCAGGATCAATCAAATAAGACTCCAGCAGAACCTTATTTTTCCCCTTTAGTCTCCATCAGGAACCTAGAAAGTTATCTCACCGTATATACTGGGCCCTCTGCCTGAATGGATGTCAGCTCTGGCTCCAATGAGCCTTCTGAAAACGAGACCGCCTCCCCCCTCTTCCTCCTCCTCCATTGGCACGATACCGTCCTCCTCCTCCCCATTCTGCCCCCCTGCACTTCCCCCCTGATCAGTGCCTCTTCCCCAATGACAGGCAATATTTCCTGGGATGAGCCCACCAAGCCTTCGCCCACCGGAGTCTCTGTTACTACAGAAACCTGCCTCAGCTCATGTAGCCCAGCTGCAACCCTCCCCACCACCGCTTTCTCCACGACCACTTGACCCTGCTCTACTCTCCTCCCTCCTGGTACCACCACCACTTGACCCTGCTCTACTCTCCTCCTTCCTGGTACCACCACCACTTGACCCTGCACTACTCTCCTCCCTCCTGGTACCCCCTCCATATATTCTGCAGTTCTGAGTAATTACTACTTTAGTAAGGATATACACTTAGTAAGGATACACACACTTTATTCAGTACTACTGCAGTTGCTAAATAATTCCAATAGATGGCAGCATAAAACCACCAATGACATTTCAGAAGTTCTCTCCCTGGATACACCACTCCACCTCACAGGAAAACTCCTGCCTGCACTTTTTACTGTCCCTTTCCACACTGCTAACGCAAGAGGAAGGACTGAAAAAGCATTTAACAGATTACTGTGAACTAATATAATGATGAATCATGTTTATTATTACCTGTTTTTATGGTCATGTTTTGAAATTATACTTCATTATTATTACGATTATCAATAAGCCTGAATATTAATTCAGTCACCTCTGCTCGACAAAAACGTATTTTCCTAGTACATTCATAGTCAAATTCATCAACCAGCATCGAGCCGCTCAGGGTTAATGCTAAAATAGGTTATACGTAGGGTTAGAGTTTCTGTATAGCACTTTGTGAGATCTGCTGATATAAAAAGGACTTTATAAACACATTAGATTGATTGATTGTTAGGTTTAGCGTATAAAAAAAACAAAACGGTATGTTTATAGCCCTCTTGCTCCTCCCTATGGCCTTCTGTGGGTACTACATACCTCATTCACGACACTTGCTAGGCTCATAATCTGAGGTAGCAACTGTGTCAGATCTAAAAAAAATCAATGAGCTGCACCTATCCATTTAGTTTACAACTCAGTGAACCTGCGCAGCATTCGCTCAATTCAATGCCTATGAACTTACAGATTTCGACCCATATCAAATTACACAGCAGCCATTTACAAATCGTCCCATAAAAAATGTGTTTCTTCGTTTAAAAAATGTATTCTGTCTTTTTAAATCGGCCACATCTTGAAAAGGAGGACAGGGACATGCGTTTCTGTTTAGGTTTTACACCTTTTTCTGAAATAAATATGGTTAACCATCGCTAGCACTGTGGGTCACCACAAAGTGTACCCAGGTGAACAGTGAGTTTGCTAACCAAGTAGTCATAACCTTGTTAATAATAAGTTACCTGAGGTAAAGCTACAATGTTAATACGGGCTGGTCTCATTACCAACAATAGTGAAGCTGGCATTGTGACGCAGAATAATGGGCTGGGAATAGAACTTTCATTAGACGAGTTGGTGCCACAGAGCTCAATACAACTAATAGGAGCTGGCAGGGTGAAACATGCCCTATTATTTCTAAACTACGGCAAGCATCTGGGACGTATGGTAATATTATAGAAATGGGCTCCATGGCGGATGCAATGAAGTAGTTTTATCAGAAAAAGGCGTTAAAAATGTATTGTATCCAGCCTAGTCCTAGCCCCCGCTGCCGGCTGGTCGCGCTTGTCTGCACTAACATTATGCCCTACATCCCCACACTAGAAACACCCAAAACTATCTGGGCTAGCAAACCCTGCGTTCCACCCCTCCCCTGCGTAACCTTGGAGTTTGTTAAGAAACAAACACTTGTCTACGAAAAGAGACAACATGTTTAACGGATTCCGCTTGGCACCCAGCCGAGAGCACACGAAAACCACTTGCAAATTTACCAAAACGAACCAACTACTTGCGGTCTGTTCGTAAGTAATAAACAGAGGCAGACTAGCCACCACAACTCTTGTCGAAAGAGACGAAATCTGCACCAACACACCCCTCACAAAAATCCCACTCGCAACAAGACAAACCTTTTTCATTAACACAACCACCGCCTTGTTCATTCTGGATGCAGAGTGGAGATGTTCTGCTCCAACCTGTTCGCCGACCATGAGCTAAACTTCCTCCACACCTTTCTCCGGAACGCACCCGAAGCGACAGCGTTTCTTCTCCACTCGGTTGAGGCCATCACGCCGCCCTAACAAACTACCCCTACTCCCCCCTCAACTCTAAACGATAAACAGTGGAAACCAATAAAGAAACCCTCCACCATGAGAAAATACATTCATAAAATACGCAAGAACCAAAAGAAAAAGGAATAGTAGCCCTCCTCACGAACCACAAATCTCTCACACCAACAACTTCTTCTTCTATGATGTAATGGCGGTCCACAAATCAACGTTAAAGGTGCAGGCCGCCATCTACTGTGCTGGAGTGTGTGGTCAATCACGGTTTCCAACATTTCTAAATCCTCCTACCTAACTCAGTACTTCTGAGAAAATAAAGAAGAGCCCTACTAACTTCTAATAGACCCTCCCCCATCCCCAAAATCCCTTCCAACCCCCCCCAACCCCGTCCAACCTCAATGACCCTACACTTCAATCTTTCCCTCTCTTCAACATACTTACAACAATATAACAACACATGCTCCACCGTTTCATTGACCATTCCCTCCACACACAAATCATTCCCATGCTTGCCAACCAGATGTAATGACGAGATCAATGTACAATGTCCTAAGCGCAATCAAGTAAACACCACATCTTCCTTCCTAATCTGACATTTGAATCTTGGTCCACCGACCTTTCTTTGGAGGACATATAAATGCCGGCCCTTGTGCTCAGAGTACCATCTCTTCTGCCACACATCTATCAAAATGGCTCTGATCTTACATTTGGCCTCATCTCTACCCAGTGGAACATTAATATCAATTATATCTAGTTTCAAAGCTCTTTTAGCTAACTGGTCTACAATTTCATTCCCTTCCACACCCGAATGTGCTGGGACCCAGCAGAATCTCACTACTACACCCATTTACCAGATATTAAACTATTCAATACAGACAAAGAATCTGAGAATACTATAATTCTAACAGGTTGTACGTCCTCCACCCACTGGAGGGCAACTATTATCGCCAACAGTTCAACTGAGTGTACTGACAGTTCATCTGTTAGTCTTCTACATATCTGCACATCAAATTCAGGAACGTAAACGCCTGCTCCTGTGAGCCCACTATCTGGGTCCTTGGATCCATCTGTGAAAAGCGGTAAAAAAGCATAAAAACTTCTAACAATGTAATTGTCAACCAGTTTCTCTATATCACTGACTTCTGACCAATCTTTCCTTTTCTCTACCAAGGTTAGATCAACAACAGGGTCTGGGAGTAACCATGGAGGAACATCCCCTATCACCACAGAAGGGCCAACCTCCAACTCCCTCAAACCACTCTCATCAGCAAGCTTTCCAACTGTCCAACCAAAACCACTGCCTTGTCTACTAGTATATTCCCAACAGTCATCTAGAACAGTAGCAGTGGGATGCTCAACCTCACAGCCTTTCAACCCAATAAGATGATGACAATTTTTTACGCTGTATATCCAAAGGCATCTCACCTGCCTCCACCAGTAAGGCACATACAGATGTTGATTTAAATGCACCAGTACATATCCTTTAAGATATTTACTGGATTCTGTCCATGCCGCTGTTCCATAAACTATACACCCGTAATCAATTGTCGTCCTGATCAGAGCTCTATAAATATCCATCAACGATTGTCTGTCAGCACCCCATTCATAACCAGAGACCCACACAACCAACTACCGTAAAAGTGATGGAATGAGAGAGACAGAGACATCGTTACAACACTGTACATAGCCATAATATAACGGTTCTTCTTCTTCTTTGGAGTTTAACGGCGGTTGCATTACCGCCCCCAACTGGACTATAATATAAATCCATTATACTTTGTGACACAAAATGGGAAAAGGGGAAATTATAATAATTTAAAAAAACACCCTTCCAACTAACCCTACACTCATTAAATACCCACTACCCCATTCCACTACTTTGACCCTATCTGCTCCTGCACCATGCCAACGGCCTGGGAGGACAGGACACCACCACTCAACACACCCTGTAACTCTTCTGAAGTCTAATCTTGTATGCCCAAATACTTCTCTGAAGCTGCCACCACAACATCTATTTTCTGTGATTTACATTCAATTTCATTCAATTTCTGCTGTACAGTTGATAACCATTGCTATGAACGGCAAGAAGCTAACTTTACTGAAGCATATATCACTCGTTGACCTATCCCTCTGTGCTGGCACAGATCTACAACCTGAAAGAGCGCAGTGGATTCGGCACAATGACTCTAACAGGATAACTGATATATCCTACCATGACTTTATCGGGTAAAGACTCAAAACTCAAAAGGACTGACAGTGACTCCTCTGTTTCACCACGCTCACCACCGGGTCTGTGTTGCACCAAACGGCGGGCATCACAAACACCAAGAAGCTTCAACTTGAATTGCTCCACCTCCACACTTAACATTACCCCAGAAATCACTCCTTTCAATGGTGCCCTGTTCCTAAGAGCAAAGCAAGAAACAGATCTTGACCCAAGTTGCGTGACACGGAGCGCCCACTCCCTCTGGTCAGAAGAAACACAAACAAATATCACAAGTCCACTACAGGTTACCTTCACTGATTCAACTGCACCTAACTCCTTTTCCACCAACCCTGAAACCACAAATGAATCTGCCAAAAGGTATGGATCCACGTTCTCCAACAATGTAACTCCTACTGCACCAGATTCTTCTTTATCATGTCCATTGATGCCAGGCTCTGGTTCTGAGCTCATCACCACACCTTCTACCTCACTTAACTCTCCCTCATTCATTTCCATTTCACCTCCAGAACTCAGTCTGGCGCACGGCTCACTCTGTTTGCACTTGAAATATAACATGTGAAAGTCTCTATTCCTTTGAAACTTTTGTGAGTGTAATGTTTACTGTTAATTTCTGGTGGTTTATTTCACTTTTGTTTATTATCTATTTCACTTGCTGTGGCAATGTAAACATATGTTTCCCATGCCAATAAAGCCCTTTGAATTCAATTGAATTGATAGAGAGAGAGAGAGAGAGAGAGAGAGAGAGAGAGAGAGAGAGAGAGAGAGAGAGAGAGAGAGAGAGAGAGAGAGAGAGAGAGAGAGAGAGAGAGAGAGAGAGAGAGAGAGAGAGAGAGAGAGAGAGAGAGAGGGCTTCATGTTAATGTATAGGGGACATGAGTCAGTCATGATTACTCAAGGTTTTGTGATGAGGTAGCCCCGCATTCGACTTCAAAATCAGTGTCGGCCCTCAGCCCAATAGGGAATGTCCTCTTGGTGTAACGGTCAATATGTTGTTTTCTCCCGCAGTAGACCCGGGTTCATATCCCGCCGGTTACATTAAGCAGTATATTCTCTGAAAGGGGTCCAGACAGCCTGTTCCCGTCAGTGGGATTGGAGAGGGGCCCCTCTCTCTCTCTCTGACTGGAGGAGAGATGTGAAATGATGCCTCTCCTCAGGTCAACAATACTCACCTTGAGAGACTCCACAGCCTGTTGGAGCTCCTTCAGCTCCTTCTCTCTCTCCTGGAATCTCTGCTGGACCTTCTGCTGACTCATCCCCAGCTGCCTCTGTGGAGAATCACTCTTCAATGAGCTATCAAGCTTTATTTGTCCAGTAGATCAATAGTATAGTAATGGGACATAGGGCCCATAGAAGATAGGGATTAAAATGTTGAGGAAGAGTGTGTGTGAAATTATATTATTATGTTGTTATGTGAATGATTATAGATTTAACAGTACACAAATCAGGGAGCTGATTGGGAGTTTGATAACGAATGATAATGGTGTTTGACTTTAGAAAATGGTGAAACATTTGGAGAATCTGGGTTAACATATCTATATAATCAAGGTTTTGTGTTCATATTTGTTCTGTTGTGGATCGATATCACTTGAATGATCTCATATTCAAACAGCCTTAGTTCCTACTGTATCTTTAATTCTTTGTTTATCAGACAGTCACCAACAAGTAGTTCTGGTCTTACCTGTTTCTCAGTCCTCTCTGCTGCAGCTGACACTGTATCATGGCCTTTATGTTCATCCATTGTACACAGATAACAGATACACTGCTGATCGGTACGACAGTAAAACTCCAGCAGTTTGTCATGATCAGAGCAGATCTTCTCCTGTAGTTGTGTGGTGGCTTTGACCAGCTTGTGCTTCTTGAAAGCAGGAAATTCATAGTGAGGTTGGAGGTGAGTCTCACAGTAAGAGGCCAGACACACCAGACAGGACATAAGGGCTTTCTGCTTTCTGGTCCCAGTGCAGAAATCACACGCCACATCTCCAGGTCCAGCATAGCACAGATCAGGAGGGGGAGCAGCCTTGAGTCCTGTCTCCTTCAGTTTCTCCACCACCTCAGCCAATATTTTACTTTTCGTCAGATTAGGCCTTGGAGTGAAGGTCTGTCTGCACTGAGTACAGCTATAGACCCCTTTCAGAACATCCTGATCCCAGCAGCCCTCAATACAGCTTCTACAGTAACTGTGTCCACAGGGGATGGTGACCGGCTCCTTCAGTAGATCCAGACAGACAGAACAACAGAACTGGTCCTGGTCCAGCAGAACTCCCTGCTGAGCCATTTGGACAGTTGTTCACTCTCACACAGACAGACGACACAGAGACTCAGATCAGTTTCGTTTCCTCAGAAGAGAGTTTGTGGAGGGGAGGGACTTACTGGTTCTGCGAGAGGGGTGGGGTTAAAAGGAGGGAGGGAGGGGTTAGAGGAATGGAGGAAGAGAGAGAGGAACTGCATGCAACAGGAAGAGGGAGACAAATAGTTTTGTTCCTAGGTTACAGTCCTTAACATGGAACAAATGAAATAATGAATCTTAAAATGTGAGTTGTTAGAATATATAAAGGGTAACAGTTTCTATGAAGAACATAGGTATAATTATTTGAATGACCTTTATAATGCCTTATAATACACTTATGTGTTATAATTAAGCAATAAAGCCTGAGGAGGTGTGGTATATGGCCAATATACACTACCACAGCTAAGGGCTGTTCTTAGCCACAACGCAATGCGGATTGAGAATTATGTAACACTTTCAAAAATCAAATCAAATTATTGGTCGCATACACTTATTTAGCAGATGTTATTGCAGGTGTAGCGAAATGCTTGTGTTCCTGGCTCCAACAGTGCAGTAATAACTAACAATACACACATCTAAAAAGTAAAGGAATGGAATTAAGAAATATATAAATATTAGGACGAGCAATGTAGGAGTCTGGAGTGTAAATATATTTATAAACTGGGTAGTTCAAGCCCTGAATGCTGATTGGCCTACAGCCGTGGTATATCAGACCGTATACAAAACATTTATTTTACTGCTCTAATTACATTGGTACGTTAATAGCAATAAGGCAGTTTTAGAACACCTACTCATTCAAGGGTTTTTCTTTATTTGTACTATTTTCTACATTGTAGAATAACAGTGAAGACATCAAAACTATGAAATAACACATATGGAATCATGTAGTAACCAAAAAAGTGTTAAACAAATCAAAATATATTTTATATTTGAGATTCTTCAAATAGCCACCCTTTGCCTTGATGACAGATTTGCACACTCTTGGCATTCTCTCAACCAGCTTCATGAGGTAGTCACCTGGAATGCATTTCAATTAACAGGTGTTCCTTCTTAAAAGTTAATTTGTGGAATTTCTTTCCTTCTTAATGCGTTTGAGCCAATCAGTTGTGTTGTGACAAGGGAGGGGTGGTATAAGAAGATAGCCCTATTTGGTAAAAGACCAAGTCCATATTATGGCAAGAAGAGCTCAAATAAGCAAAGAGCAACGACAGTCCATCATTACTTTAAGACATGGTCAGTCAATACGGAACATTTCAAGAACTTTGAATGTTTCTTCAAGTGCAGTCGCAAAAACCATCAAGCGCTATGATGAAACTGGCTCTCATGAGGACCGCCACAGGAACGGAAGACCCAGAGTTACCTCTGCTGCAGAGTTCATTAGAGTTAAATGCACCTCAGATTGCAGCCCAACTGTTCAGAGGAGACTGTGTGATTCAGGCCTTCATGGTCAAATTGCTGCAAAGAAACCACTACTAAAGGACACCAATAAGAAGAAGAGACTTGCTTGGGCCAAGAAACACAAGCAATGGACATTAGACCGGTGGAAATCTGTCCTTTGGTCTGATGAGTCCAAATTTGATATTTTGGGTTCCAACCGCAGTGTCTTTGTGAGACACAGAGTAGGTGTATGTGTGGTTCCCACCGTGAAGCATGGAGTAAAAAAAAAAGAAGGTATTCACTAACTGTAAGTCGCTCTGGATAAGAGCGTCTGCTAAATGACTAAAATGTAAAAATGTAAATGTAGATGGTACTTTACTTATGACACTGTCTCTGGAATGATGTTGACCTGTGCTCCAGTGTCAAGTTTGAACACAATATCATTTCCATTAGTCTTGTAGGTAGCAGTCCTCGTCTGGTCCTGCAAGTGCGACTGTTCCCACAAAGAGGTCACCCAAAGACCCCTCACTGTACTTGTTGTCACCACTGTTGTCCTGGTCATCGTTGACACAGTGTACTGTATTTTGTTGTCTCAGCTGCCTGCATTTGAGTGAGAAGGGGTTCTTCATGCCACAGTTGTAACACTCCTTTCTATATGCTGGGCACTGGCAAGGTCTGTGCTCTCCTCCACAGCTGCTGCAGGAGCGCTGGTTCCCTGAAGTGTGATGCTGTCCTTTGAAGTTAGCCGTTTAGCTGTAGCTCTTCCTTCGCTAACGTACTCCACTTTGCATACGGTGTCACTAAGAACACCGCTGTCCATTGGCCGAATGCGACTCTGAGTCACCTCTCTACCTTACATTTACATTTTACATTTTAGTCATTTAGCAGACGCTCTTATCCAGAGCGACTTACAGGAGCAATTAAGGTTAAGTGCCTTGCTTAAGGGCACATCGACAGATTTTTCACCTAGTCAGCTCGGGGATTAGAACCAGCGACCTTTCGGTTACTGGCACAACGCTCTTACCCACTAAGCTACCTGCCGCCCTGGGTACCTTGACACATTTGTATCGCTCTTTCTAGTTTCAATTCATTCTCACCAAATAACTTCTCTCAGCCCCTTGTCTCTCACCGCCATGACAATTCTCTCATATCAGAAAGTCTGCAATTTGACTGAAATTACACCACTGACATTTCAGATTCAAGTCCATAATAATTTATTCTGGGAGTTCAAAAAGACAGAAATTTGACTTATACCAGTTCATAATCTGCTTGCTCTTCATCCATTAGCTGAAAGCTGTTGTAGACATCAATAGTGTCCTAGACTGTGAGAAACAGTGCGACCTTCTGTGCGTCGTCTTTTCCAGCCGCTCCTATCGCCGTCAGATAGAGGGTGAAACGCTGCTTGAACCGCTTCCATTGCTCTTCAACGTTGACGTTCAGTTTCAGTTCTGTTGGAGGCTTTAGCTGCTCCATGTCGTTAGACAGCTAGCACTGCAAAATGACTAGCTACATGCACTGCACGCTCCGTTAGCTCTGGCGTGGTTATTTTTTACCTCAGTCTCGTTAGCCCAGTGGCTAGTTAGCTAACGTTAGTCAAGTTAGCTAGTTGACGTGAAGCCTCTTGGCGGCGTTCAGCATTTTCGACCAAAACTCCATGATTGCGAGTCAAAGGCGAGTTATTTCACTCCTGGTACCATGTTGCATAAGTACTTCTTTATTCAAGTTAACCGGAGCCGTACAAGTATCGTGCATTAAGCTGAGATCTCCCACTCTTTGTTTGAATGTTAAATGACGAGGCAGAGGCATTGATGCGAGTAACCAGTCTTGTTCAGTATATTGCAATACGTCCGGGTATCTCAAGTACACCGGTAAAACACTGGAGTTGCAGTAATTAACATTTACCAACAGATGGCATCATTGTGCCATCTTCCACCCATAACATCTTCCCTTTTATAAAATAGGACAGGAACTGTCAATTCACTAACAAAACAAACCTAGTAGTAATTTCCAATATGAACAGTTCAGAATTATTATTTTTTTCAGTTAACCACTTAACACATTTTGATACTCTCTTGTCTCTGCTGAGAGGTCGGGAAGGAGGTAAATCTCCCAGAAGTCTGAGTAATGATTAACTACCAGCAGAATGTCTTTGCCACTGTGCTGGAAGAGATCTAGACTCACTATCTGCCAGGGGCGCATTGGTAGCTTGTGGGACATCATCATCTCTCTCTGTTGCTCAATGGCATATTCATTGCAGATTGTGCATTTACTGACATAGTCTTTGATTTCACTCTGCATTCCTGGCCAATACAGTGTGTCACGTGCTTGTCTGTAACAGGCCTCACCTCCTATGTGACCTGAGTGCACGCGCGCCAACATCTCAGGGCGCAGAGACCGGGGAATAACGACTCTCTGACCCTTGAATATTACTCAGTTTTGAACACTGAGCTCTTCTTTGACTGGCCAATATTCTCTGGTGGCTAAAGCAGTTTCTTCCTTGCAGTCGGGCCAGCCCATCAGAATCACAGACCTCAATGCCTGGAGTTGCTCGTCCCTGTCTGTGTGCTGTCTGATTTGTATAAGGCGCTGGTCCGTAACATTGAGGTAGTCAGCCTGGTTGATGTGTTCAACATCCACTTGCTCTGTTTGTAAGCTGCACACTGCGTGTTGTTCATGCATGGAGCGTGTGTGAGTGCCTGATGCAGTAGCCCTGCTGAGCGTGTCACTCACATACATCTCTGGCCCTGGCTTATACACCACCTTGAGGTTGAAGTTTTGTAGGGCCAGTAGCATGCTCTGCAGTCGTTTCGGGGCATTCAGGAGAGGCTTGCTGAATATAGCAATAAGGGGCTTGTGATCTGTCTCTGCGGTAATATTGTCACGCCCGTACAGGTAGTGGTGGAAGCATTGGCATGCAAACATAATGCTGAGGCACTCCTTCTCTATCTGGGCATAGTTCTGCTCTGTTGGAGTGAGTGCCCTAGAGGCGAATGCCACAGGCTGGCCCTCTTGCATGAGGCAACAGCCCAGTCCATACTGGCTTGAGTCACTCTGAATCGTGACAGGTTTTGACACATCGTAGTATCGCAGTACAGGTGTCTGGGTGACCAGTTGTTTTATTTCCCTCACCGCTGTGTCATGTTTTGGGAGCCAATGCCAGATGGTGTCCTTGTCCATGAGCCTCCTTAGTGGTTCACACACTTCAGAGAGCCGCGGTAGGAACTTGGCCAGGTAGGTGACGAATCCGACGAAGCGCTGCACTGCCTTCACGTTAGATGGGTGGGGCATATCCAAGACAGCCTTCACTTTTTCTGGATCCGCCTTCAATCCGGTGGAGGACAAGATGTGCCCATGAAAGCGAACGTCTGGCACTTTAAACTGAAGCTTTTTTATGCTTAGCCTTAGCTTGACCTGTCTGCATCTGACCATCAGGGCCAGCAGCTTGGCGTCATGGTCACATTCTGCCTCCTCATCACTGTCCCCACAGCCCACTACGAGGATGTCATCTGCTATGGGTTCCACGCCACTGAGTCCCATCAACAGCTCGTGCTGTTTCCGCTGATACACCTCTGGAGCCACGGAGACACCAAACGGGAGCTTCAACCACCTCTTCCTGCCCCAGGGTGTCCAAAAGGTGGTAATGTAGCTGCTGGGCTCGTCAAGCTTGCACTGCAGGAAGGCATCTCTGACGTCCACGAGCGTGAAGACTCTGGCCTTTGGGAGCTTGTAAAGAACATCCTCCAACGTGGGCATAATGTAATGTGAACGTCTCAGAGCCCGGTTGAGGTGTTTAAGATCAATGCATATCCGTAGCTTGTCTGGTTTCTTGACGATAACCATATTACTTATCCAGTCTGTAGGCTCGGTGACGGATATGATGTGGCCATCTGCTTCGCATTTGTCAAGCTGAGCCTTCGTAGCTGCTTTCATGGCCACTGGTACATTGCGGGGTGCACACTGGACAGGCTGGATTGCTGCGTCCAACTCAAAGTGGACTTCGCCGGGAACTGACTCAACCGGTGCATTGAAAGACATCATGGTACTTGCTTAAGAGTGTCTCCTTGCTCAGGGGCCCAGCCTGGACCTTGTCTATAATGTTAAGATCAGCTGGGATGGTGAAGTTAATAAGCCCAAGGCGCTCGCATGTAGAACCTGACAGTAATGGCTGTTGACTAGCCTCAACTATTTCAAATTCAAGAGTGTGTTTCTGGCCACGTAAAACACACTCTGTCACAAACAGGCCTAAAGAGGTCATGAACTGGCCTGAATACAGTTTCAGCTTGGTGCTACTCTGTGTGAGTTTGTCTCTGGGCGCGAGCCTCCTTTTATCTTTAAGGCTCATAACGTTACATGTGGCCCCTGAATCTAGCTGGCATTGCTGTGGTTTATTATTAAGTAGCAGAGTGACAAACCATTTTTTTTCCTTTTGCCCTTACTGCCCCTATGCACTCGCTAGCATATACATCCTCTGTGCTGTTGTTCCCTTCATCTGTGTTTATTTCAATGGAGTGCACTTTACCCTCCTTTCTCTTGCTTTTCATGCAGGCCCTTGCGAAGTGATTGGCTGTACCACAGGATTTGCATATTTTTCCATAGGCTGGGCAGCAGAGGTGTGGACTCGAGTCATGTGACTTGGACTCGAGTCAGACTCGAGTCATGAATTTGATGACTTCAGACTCGACTCGACAAAATGTACAAAGACTTGCAACTCGACTTGGACTTTAACATCAATGACTCGTGACTTGACTTGGACTTGCGCCTTATGACTCGAGAATACTTGCTACGAGGACTTGTAATGACTTGCAAAGACTTGCTAAGAGGACTTGAAATGACTCGAAACTAAAATGTAGGACTTTGGACTCGACTTGAGACTTGATGGCTTTGACTTTTGACTCGACTTGGGACTTGCCTCATCTTTGACTCGACTTGACTCGGGACTCGAGGGCAAAGACTTGAGACTTACTTGTGACTTGCATAACAATGACTTTGTCCCACCTCTGCTGGGCAGTGTTCTTTTCCTCGTCCATGAGAAATGCCACAATATCGGCATGCATTGGGGTTGTCTATTGCAGAGTTGGCTGTAGTATTAGCATTAGCTGTGGCAAAAGGGAATTTCTTTACTGGCTGCCTGAATGTAGCATTGACATTGTCCATATGTTGCCTTTCTAGCTCCATGGACCGTATCCGTATATCAGTAAGCTCTGCTGCACGGCATGTCTCCACTGCCAAGACCAGTGTCAGGTCACGTTCTCTCAGCAAACGTCTGCGGGTGCCCTCATCAGTTATGCCAAGCACTATCTTATCTCTGATCAGTTCATCTCTTAAAGCACCATAGTCACATGTAGCTGCCTTTTCCCTTAGCCTAGTGACAAAGCTGTCAATGGACTCCCCGTCCTCCTGTTTGCAACAACCGAAAACATAACGCTCGTAGATAACGTTCTTTGCTGGCTTAAAGTAAAGTTCGAGAGCATCAAGAATAGCTGTAGCGTTACCTTGCTGAGCTGCTGTTCGGTTCAGGTTGTGTTTGTATACGTGTCGGCATTCAGCTCCCATTATAGTCCTCAAAGTGGCAGCCACTACCTCATCGTCCTTTTCCCGAAGTCCCGTTGCTAGTGCATAGTCCTCCCATTGACCTCTAAACGTATCCCAGTTTGTGCTCCAATCTCCGCTGAGCTTCATAACGGCGGGAGGGGGAATGTTCGCTGCAATGTCTAAACGGTGATAACAACACGGAAGCTAACTAGCAAACTCAATCTAGCTAAGGACAATTCCGGCAAAGTTTTACTCAACTAAGCTTTTTTTTTTTTTTTTGTAAACCAGAACAGGTGAATCTAATTTGCGGAAAGCATGGTTAGTTATCCGACTCTGACACCATGTTTGAATGTTCAATGACGAGGCAGAGGCATTGATGCGACTATGACATAACATAATAAAGGAATTTGAATATGTGGCAAGAGAAAATATAATTCGCCCTAATTAAAATCGCCAGATAATTTTCCATCAATGGATGTTGATTTAACTCGTTTAACTGCTATGATTAAGCAATAAGGCACAATGGGGTATGGTATATGGCCATATACACAAACCCCGGGGTGCCTTATTACTATTATAAACTGGTCACCAATCACTGATTTAAATATTAATAATATGTATATGAATTAAATATGCTTGTCAACAACAGCCAGTGTTTATTTTTTAGAATTTGTTTTACCTATAGCCTAATCTGACTACTGTTACCATCAATCTAATGCGTTCTAACAACTGATCGGCTTTGATAATTTCCAATTTAATTAACTAAAAATGTCCATTAATAATTGCATAATAACACAAGTCTACAACAACAACAAACTGAAGTTATAGGCTACTTATTAAATAGGTTTTTCAGCTCCAGGTAGGCTACACAAGTGGCACTAATTGAGTGATATCGTCATTTCAACATATTTATTGTATCAAATGGTAGCCTATAATGGCATATACATTAATAGGCTACTTGATGGCCAACAGAGGCAAATGTATCATTCTCCTCATTTAATGTCAGTTTCATTGAGGATTTTCCCCCATAAAAAGAACCACGCGAGGGAGTTCCATAACTTCCATTTCAAAGTTCCACTCTGGCAGCCCCTGAGACCCAAGAACTGAACATGCATAAAGCGCTTCACTTGATAATGTTTTCTTTAAGCAGTCAACATTAGAATGCAGTTTAAACCACCTCAGAGTCGTTTTCCAGTGCTTTGTCTCCATTATTTCTTGACGTGCATCAGTTGTAGCGTATGAATATGTTTAATGGGAAAAGGGTTGGAATTAGGTGTCTCCATAATGAGAACCTAAATATCCTACCTACAACTGGTAAAATGTTCTAACAACGTGCGTAATGCTCTCATTCCTCTCGCTCCCGTGACTCAGCCAATAGCTGTTGTGCTCTCTCAATACACTCTCCTTCGGCCCTCCGCATCACTCACTGCCTGACAGTCAGCAGCAGGTCTCTCAATACACTCTCCTTCGGCCCTCCGCATCACTCACTGCCTGACAGTCAGCAGCAGGTCTCTCAATACACTCTCCTTAGGCCCTCCGCATCACTCACTGCCTGACAGTCAGCAGCAGGTCTCTCAATACACTCTCCTTCGGCCCTCCGCATCACTCACTGCCTGACAGTCAGCAGCAGGTCTCTCAATACACTCTCCTTCGGCCCTCCGCATCACTCACTGCATGACAGTCAGCAGCAGGTCTCTCAACACGCTCTCCTTCGGCCCTAACTTGACCTAGATTGGGGTGAGAGTGGAGGATGAGCTGAGAGAGCTGAGAGAGGGGAGGAGAAGGAGAGGAAAGGAGAGCTGAATGAGCGGTGTGGTACATACCCAGTGTATTCCTGGGTCATATTATTTTGGGAGTGGGACAGAGCTTAGACAGTGTTTTTACTCATGCTTTTTTATTAAATGGACTTCTGCTTTTTTTCATCAATGTATTTCTGTACATGTTGGTTTTTTCTTACGAGAAACAGCTTGACCTGGCATCCTTTGGGGTGTTAATATGTTGAGATAAGTGGTATTGAAAAGTCTGACAGAATATATACCCTAACCTGCGATCTGTGGAAGAGGCGATATCTAGAGAGAAATTGTCAATTGTAACCCATTCGGCTGAGGTTTTCAGCCCTCTATCAAAATATTACAAGTCATATGAGCTTAAAAAGGGTTAATTAACATCCTTTGGGGTCTATGATGTTGAGAAAAGTGGCATTAAAGAGTCTGACATGGAATATCCTGCCTAACCCTAACCTGTCATAAATGTATTTACTGACACAATATCCTCCCTACCCCCAATTCAGTAGTGGTCTTCAGTGAGGTGCACAGTTGCATGTTTCTGTCCTCCATGACTGGGAAAGGCCCAGAAGACCCTACATCCATCTCATTAGATCAGAACAGTATGGATCATCAGTGATTCATATTTCTGGTTTACATCCCAAAATATATTGTGTTCATTGTTTTCACAGCACTTTATGTGATGAGAACAAGGACAGGTGTCCAGTGGCGACCCGTGTTTTGAGACCCACATATTTAGCTAAAGAAAATGAAAAAATAAACATGTTTTTTGTTTTTTGGGGGGGGCTTGCCTGTTTTGCATGTTATTTTGGCAATAATGTGTCACATATCAGTTTGCAAACAATGTAAAAAAAAAAATAATAATAATATGTCATTGAATTAATAAAGCTGCATACAAACATGTTCTCTTTTTTGTTTTCTTGAGTAAGGCAGCTCCAAAATGCAGGTGTTTCAGCCTAGCTCAGTGCTTTCTGTGGTGGTGGGACAAGCCAGCAGAAAATACGGTGCGTTACACCGTGATTGGCTCAGTGTTCTGTCACTCATGGGGAGACTAGTCACCGCCAAGTCTAAGGGTAGAACTAGAAAATTCAAGCCCCTTGGGTGCTGCCATAGAGTTACATTAGAAATGCCCATCCAAGAAGGCTCAAGGTCATTGGCCACAGATAAAACTACATCAAATCACGTTATATCTACAGTAGCTTTGATTGGACTGATCATGTGAACATCATACTTTCAAAATCTTAGCTAGCAGTCATCATCATGAATCAAGTCGACAATCTATTGGCAAATCCTTTTTAATCATTGTCATATGAAGAGAAATAATGAAGAGAAATTATAGATAAAACCTATCGGTGCTCATCGGCCATTGGACATAAACATTACACAACAAGTTGGAAATCGCAAATTCAACAATGAGTGGTTTGGAAGGAATCAGTGGCTAACTGCAAGCATTGCTTCAGTGGTGGCTGTGTGGTCCCAAGTCTTAGATTAAGGGTCTCTTTTCCTACTTTAAAATGATAAACATTCAACATTGGCCATGCTGTCAATGAAGCATTATTTGTGCCAAGCTCAAAACAACTGTTAACTCGGAACTAGAAAGAAAATCGACTCAGAGAGGGGGTTTATCATTGTGGCCCAGGTGGCACAAAATAATCAAAGGTCTGACCGCACGGAGATGCTTGGGAAAATGGTTACAACAGGGGATCAGAGTGTTTGTGTCTCAGGTGAAGAGGGTGGATCTGATCTCCATCACCTAGGACTTGACATAGATTAAGTAGATTAATCAAATCTCACATTCTTATCAATTTCTGCTCAGTCTGCATGCTTTCTCAATCAGCTTTAACTGTATGTGCACTCGTAAATCAGGTTATTTCTCGAGTTGGGCTCTGGGATATAACAGCCGTTGAGTATCTGATTTTATGGTGGATTGTGGAGGAGGGGGGTTGAGTGTGTTGGAGTATGTGAGTATGTGCGTGTGTGCTTGTCTGGCATCTGTTCTGGGGGGTGGGGATGTTGGGGGGGAGGGGGGGGGGGGGGTATGGGATGGACCACAGGAATTATTTGCTAGGATAATAATTGCTTGTCAATTAATTAAATGTAATACAATGGCAATCCGGGTTATATGTTAAAATCCTACGCGTGAACTGCCGACATTATTACGCATATTAATTGATAATGATGGAAAATAGGATATGCATTTTTTTTTTATAGTTATATATATATATAGAGGTGACAGCATTGGAAATGCTTTTGGCGGTTAATCTGCTTCTGTTTTGTGGGTGGCACTGTGTGCTGTTTTCGATGGATGGATCCTGGCCTCTCGGGGCCTCAGGGATCCGGAGGGACGTGTGTGGGATGCTGATCACTGGGATGACGGCTCATTTGGGATGGGGAGGGGCTTTAGCGGGGGAATTAGTGGAGAACAATTGAAGGGTTACTCCGTAGCAATGCAAATATCACGGTACAGCTATATGGACACTCAATCATTATGGTATTTTTTTATTGGTAAATTTACAAACATGTATAATGATAAATAGACTTGAAACTTGTATCTCATTATGGTGTATGGTGAAATAAGTATAGCCAGTTATAATTGTAATGGCTTAGCTGATAATAACAAAAGAAGAACAATATTTACATGGCTCAAAGAGAAGGAATATAACATCTATTGTATACAGGAAACTCATTCAACAATTCGAGATGAAGTTGCGTGGAAAAAAGAATGGGGGGGGGGGGGGGGGGGGGGGGGGGAAATATACTTTTCCCATGGGCAAAGAAATTCAAAAGGGGTGATGATATTAATTAATAGGAATTTCGATCGGAATGTGCAAATTGTCCAAATAGATGGATTATTTTAAATATGTTATTGGACCATAAACAGATATGGCTCATTAACCTTTACGGACCAAATAATGATGATCCACAATTCTTTGACAATATATATAATAAATTATCAACCCTGCAAGCAATTCAAGACAATATTATTATGGTGGGTGATTATAATACTGTTTTAAATAGCTCAATGGACCGTAAAGGAAATCACACCACAAACAATCACCAACATGCTCTTAAGGAAATCGTGAACGTCATGGATACATTAGAACTAGTAGATATATGGAGGCTTAAATATCCTGATCTAGTGAGATATTCATGACGGAGACTCAATCAAGCTAGTCGTCTTGACTTCTTTCTTATGTCTTTCTTGTTGGCACCAAAAGTAAAAAAAAGTGTTGATAGGGGACAGAATGCGGTCGGACCATCATATAATAGGCATATACATTACTCTTACTGAATTTCCACGTGGGCGAGGATATTGGAAATTTAATCAAAGCCTATTGGATGATAATTTATTTATAATTAGAACAAAGGAATTTATAACTGACTTTTTCCAACATAACATAGGTACAGCGAATCCCCTTATTGTATGGGACACCTTTAAATGTGCCTTTAGAGGCCATGCAATTCAGTACTCATCTCGAAAACAAAAGCAATTTAGGTCAAAATAGTTTTTACTAACAAAGGAAATAGAAAGTCTAACAGAACAGATAGATGGCAATAAAAACTGTAACATAGAGGCTCAGAATAAATTAGAGGAAAAACAAAAAGAAATGGAGAAACTTATTCAAGAAAGATCAAGTGTAATATATTATAAAAATAAAGCAAACTGGATGGAATATGGGGAAAAATGCACAAAATTATTTTTTAATCTTCAACATAGGAATGCTACCAAAAAGGTTACAATTGACGGAGTCACCCATAATTCACCAAATGATATTTTGAAGGAAGAAACAAAGTACTTTAAGCATATGTTTTCTTTTCAGTCGCCTCCATCTCCTCTAACTGAAGCTATTTGTAGAGATTTTTTTTCTATTGATAATGTCAAATTAAACATCCACACAGAAAGACTCATGTGAAGGTGAAATTACAGAGGAGGAACTTCTGGATGCAATTAAAGACTTTAAGTCTGGGAAAACTCCAGGGTTGTATGGCATACCAGTCGAGGTATACCAAACCTTTTTTGATATACTAAGAGGACCGTTATTAGCATGTTTTAACCACTCCTATGTAAATGGTAGATTATCTGACACTCAAGAAGAAGGTCTGATCTCATTATTACTGAAACAGGATACAATTGGAAAATATAAAGATCCAGTCCATTTACAAAATTGGAGGCCCCTTACACTTCAGTGTTGTGATGCAAAAATTCTAGCAAAATGTATAGCGCATAGAATTAAAAAGGTATTGTCGGATATTATTCATTCTAATCAGACAGGTTTTTTACATGGAAGATACATTGGAGATAATATAAGGCAAGTATTGGAAACAATAGAACACTATGGAAAATATGGGAAACCAGGCCTGCTATTCATAGCAGACTTCGAAAAGGCATTTGATAAAGTTCGACTGGGGTTTATATATAAATGCCTGGAGCATTTCAATTTTGGAGAATCTCTTATAAAATGGGTCAAAATCATGTATAGTACCCTAGGTGTAAAATAGTAAATAATGGCTATTTCTCAGAAAGTTTTAAACTGTCAAGAGGAGTGAAACAAGGTTGTCCACTATCGGCATATCTATTTATTGTGGCCATCGAGATGTTAGCTATTCAAATCAGATCCAATAATAATATCAGAGGATTAGAACTCCAGGGCTTAACAACAAAGGTGTCATTGTACGCTGATGATTCATGTTTTCTTTTAAATCCACAACTAGAATCCCTCCACAGCCTCATAGAGGACCTAGATACATTTTCTAACCTCTCTGGATTCCAACCAAATTATGACAAATGTACTATATTACATATTGGATCACTAAAAAATAAAAATGTTACATTACCATGTAGTTTACCAATAAAATGGTCTGATGGTGATGTGGATATACTCGGAATACATATCCCAAAGGAAATAAATGATCTCACTTCAATACATTTTAATAGAAAGTTAGCAAAAATAGATAAGATCTTACTACCATGGAAAGGAAAATACCTGTCTATTTGTGGAAAAATCACCCTGATTAACTCTTTAGTATTATCCCAGTTTACCTATTTGCTTATGGTCTTGCCTACGCCTAGCGAACAGTTTTTTAAATTGTATGAGAAAAAAATATTCATTTTAATTTGGAAAGGCAAGACAGACAAAATTAAAAGAGCATATTTATATAATGAATATGAATTCGGAGGACAGAAATGATTCAATATTAAAGCATTAGACCTATAATAATAATAATATGCCATTTAGCAGACGCTTTTATCCAAAGCGACTTACAGTCATGTGTGCATACATTTTTTTTTGTGTATGGGTGGTCCCGGGGATCGAACCCACTACCTTGGCGTTACAAGCGCCGTGCTCTACCAGCTGAGCTACAGAGGACCACCACCTATCACTAAAAGCTTCAGTCATACAAAAGTTATACTTTAATCCGAATTGGTTCTCAAGCAAATTAGTAAGATTGTCTCACCCAATGTTCAAGAAAGGCCTTTTTCCCTTTATTCAGATTACAACAACTCATTTGCAGTTATTTGAAAAGGAAATAATCTCCCAAATATCACTATTTCTAAAACAAGCCATAGAAAGTTGGTTGCAATTTCAATTTAATCCTCCAGAAATGACAGAACAAATAATGCAACAAATATTGTGGTTAAATTCACATATACTAATTGACAAAAAACCTTTGTTTTTTGACAGAATGTTTAAAAAAGGTATAATCTTCGTAAATGATATCATCGGTAGGACTGGTGGAGTTATGTCGCACATGCAGCTAACAAAAACATATGGAAATGTCTGCTCTACCCAAAATTACAACCAAATAATTGCAGCCTTACCGCAAAAGTGGAAGAGGAAAGTGGAAGGGGGAGAAAGTAAGGAACTTGTCTGTCGGCCTTGCATTAAAGAACATAATTGGTTAAGGAAAACTGTGATAAATAAAAAAGTATATCAGTTTCACTTAAGGACCAAAGGATTGACAGCCGTCCCATATAGATTGCAAAATAGTTGGGAAGAGATTTTTGACGTACCGATCCCATGGCATAGTGTTTATGAACTGACACGCAAAACGACACCGGATTCAAAAATTAGAATCTTTCAATTTAAATTATTATAAAATATTCTTGCTACCAATAGAATGTTATTTATATGGGGGATACAATTTTCCCAGCTCTGCAGATTTTGCTGTGAAGAGAGAGAATCATTAGATCATTTGTTTTGGTTCTGTCCATTTGTAGCTTGTTTTTGGACACAGGTCCAGGAATAGCTAAAGGATTGCAATATTTACCTGGAGCTAACCTTGCAGATAGCATTACTGGGTGATCTGAAAAGTCATAGTCAATCGATCAATAATATAATAATACTTTTAGCAAAAATGTTTATTTTTAATTCACAATCTGTAGAAGCAATGAGAATAGAAAGGTTCAGAACTTTTGTAAAACATCACAGTACGGTTGAAATATATATGGCAAATAGAAATCCTATATGGATGGTGTTAAGAGATAGATGGGAGGTATTGAACAGAGTTGAAGGATGGGACTAATAACAAATAACAACAAATAATAACAAAGATAGCTAATAATGTAAGCATACTGTGTCCATAATAAGTATATAGGTTGTATGTTGGGAGCTTTTGGGAAAGAGCACAGTTAGAAAGATATGGCATAGAGAAGCAAACCGGATGGACATCATAAAAATGATCGGAGAGGTTGAGAGTAGAAGTAGTTCAGGAGCAAAAAAAATAAAAAATTAAAATATATAATAGAATTATTGTAAAATTAACTGTGTCCATAAGGTGTAGATAGTAAGTATAGGCCGGAAGTAGAGGCTCTGTCGCAGCCGGCCGCGACCGGGAGACTAATTTCCGGCGCACAATTGGCCCAGCGTTGTCCAGGGTAGTGGAGGGAATGGCCGGCAGGGATGTAGCTCAGTTGATAGAGCATGGCGTTTGCAACGCCAGGGTTGTGGGTTCGATTCCCACGGGGGGCCAGTATAAAAAAAAAATGTATTCACTAACTGTAAGTCGCTCTGGATAAGAGTGTCTGCTAAATGACTAAATGTAAATGTTGTTCACTAATTTACTCCAAATAGGGAAAGGATGGCGTGGTTGAAAAGTAATAAAGGGGAGTATATATACAGTGGGGAAAAAAAGTATTTAGTCAGCCACCAATTGTGCAAGTTCTCCCACTTAAAAAGATGAGAGAGGCCTGTAATTTAATCATCATAGGTACACGTCAACTATGACAGACAAATTGAGGAAGAAAATTCCAGAAAATCCCATTGTAGGATTTTTAATGAATTTATTTGCAAATTATGGTGGAAAATAAGTATTTGGTCAATAACAAAAGTTTCTCAATACTTTGTTGTATACCCTTTGTTGGCAATGACACAGGTCAAACGTTTTCTGTAAGTCTTCACAAGGTTTTCACACACTGTTGCTGGTATTTTGGCCCATTCCTCCATGCAGATCTCCTCTAGAGCAGTGATGTTTTGGGGCTGTCGCTGGGCAACACGGACTTTCAACTCCCTCCAAAGATTTTCTATGGGGTTGAGATCTGGAGACTGGCTAGGCCACTCCAGGACCTTGAAATGCTTCTTACGAAGCCACTCCTTCGTTGCCCGGGCGGTGTGTTTGGGATCATTGTCATGCTGAAAGACCCAGCCATGTTTCATCTTCAATGCCCTTGCTGATGGAAGGAGGTTTTCACTCAAAATCTCACGATACATGGCCCCATTCATTCTTTCCTTTACACGGATCAGTCGTCCTGGTCCCTTTGCAGAAAAACAGCCCCAAAGCATGATGTTTCCACCCCGATGCTTCACAGTAGGTATGGTGTTCTTTGGATGCAACTCAGCATTCTTTGTCCTCCAAACACGACGTGTTGAGTTTTTACCAAAAGGTTCTATTTTGGTTTCATCTGACCATATGACATTCTCCCAATCCTCTTCTGGATCATCCAAATGCACTCTAGCAAACTTCAGACGGGCCTGGACATGTACTGGCTTAAGCAGGGGGACACGTCTGGCACTGCAAGATTTGAGTCCCTGGCGGCGTAGTGTGTTACTGATGGTAGGCTTTGTTACTTTGGTCCCAGCTCTCTGCAGGTCATTCACTAGGTCCCCCCATGTGGTTCTGGGATTTTTGCTCACCGTTCTTGTGATCATTTTGACCCCACGAGGTGAGATCTTGCGTGGAGCCCCAGATCGAGGGAGATTATCAGTGGTCTTGTATGTCTTCCATTTCCTAATAATTGCTCCTACAGTTGATTTCTTCAAACCAAGCTGCTTACCTATTGCAGATTCAGTCTTCCCAGCCTGGTGCAGGTCTACAATTTTGTTTCTGGTGTCCTTTGACAGCTCTTTGGTCTTGGCCATAGTGGAGTTTGGAGTGTGACTGTTTGAGGTTGTAGACAGGTATCTTTTATACTGATAACAAGTTCAAACAGGTGCAATTAATACAGGTAACGAGTGGAGGACAGAGGAGCCTCTTAAAGAAGAAGTTACAGGTCTGTGAGAGCCAGAAATCTTGCTTGTTTGTAGGTGACCAAATACTTATTTTCCACCATAATTTGCAAATACATTCATAAAAAATCCTACAATGTGATTTTCTGAAGAAAAAAATTCTCAATTTGTCTGTCATAGTTGACGTGTACCTATGATGAAAATTACAGGCCTCTCTCATCTTTTTAAGTGGGAGAACTTGCACAATTGGTGGCTGACTAAATACTTTTTTTCCCCACTGTATAAAAAAACATGGGGGATTGGAAGTGATGCAGACAATTACATTGATAGAAGATACAATCTATCTGCAATATTAAGCTGATCCATCCCCCCCCAATTTTTTTATTTTTATTAAATAAAATAAAATCGGACTTTAGTGAGTTCAAGTCAACTGGGAACTCGGGAAAAACGAGCTACGACTGGGAAAATACGCTTTGAACTTTCATCAAACTCGGAATTGTAAATCGGGAACTCTGGCATCTTTCTAGAGCTACGACCTGAAGATCACTGACATCATCATGATTCAACCTTTTTTTCTTTGAGTTCCCAGTTGTCTTGAAAGCACCATAAATCCAGAGAATGCCAGACTTTGATGACAAAGTTTGAGAGACAACATTTGCCCACGAAGGACCGCCACGCCACCTTCCTGTTCTAGTGAGCACAGCACAACAAGGTGAGTCCAAACATGTCTTGTATGCTGCTGCATAAATGATTTAATATGCCAGGGAGATGTATGTTGTGTAGTAAGCTGTTAGTAGCCCATGTGCCTCACCCTAATAATTTGGTATATTTTCACCTCTTAATTTCGCCTACTGTTCTGACTTGGTGGTGCACATATAGCCTATAACCTGTTTTAGAGAAATGTAATCATCGAATATTGTAAGAGCTTTCATTGTCTGCTTAAATGCCCCCTTTATTTATCCTACGCTTCTGACTTGGTGTACAGGGAAAACACTGTAAGAATGGCCCATGTTCTAAATTCTGTCGCTGTACATTTCAAAAGTGCTGAACAAATAGTTATATTGACTACCTCCGTCCTAGATCGCTCATTAATGTCTTAATCAAAATTACGGATTGCCTCTTATCCGCTTGTCGTCCCCTTTTGCCATAGTTTGTACATCTCAATTGTCAGTAGAAACCACATTTGTTTAAGCAAGTCAGCCATATCAGCTATATATTTTTTAAAAGGCAGCAAATGAGGCTGAATGAACTGTTTCGCTGCCAGACAAGGCTCCACTGATAGCCAGGTGTAGCAGTGGTAAGGTATTGAGACTGCTGTTGGGACTGCTGTTGGGACTGCTGTTGGGACAGCTGTTGGGACTGCTGTTGGGACTGCTGTTGGGACTGCTGTTGGGACTGCTGTTGGGACAGCTGTTGGGACAGCTTTATGGAGGCTCTAGCAGTTTGTGGGCACCGTTTGTCACCGTTATAGTGCAATTAATGTATTGTTTAGTGTTGTGTTGTGTAGTGGCTTTGCTGGCATGCATCCCACTTTTTTATTTATTTGCCCCACCAAGATTTACATGCTAAAATCGCCACTGCAGGTGTCACATGATGGATTAAACATGTTTGGAGAATTTGACATAGTGGTTCCCAACTTGAATTCTTTGACACATGCTATACATCATGAGAAAAATGCAGTTTAAAGACATTCACCTTTGGATAAAAGTGTCCTACATCAGTCTACAAGGTTTTCATTGTAATCCATTAGGGAGTCACATGATGACTGTGACCCTATGAATAAACCTGCTATTCAACATGTTTGGCTTGCAGTATGTTTGGCTTAGAGTCTTGCATCGGCAGTTATCTGGCTGCTGTGGTGATGGTAGTAATACTGGAGGATGTCCTGGGTAAACCCCAGGATGTAGACCACAGTTATCTAGCTGCTGTGGTGATGGTAGTAATATTGGAGGATGTCCTGGGTAAACCCCAGGATGTAGACCACAGTTATCTAGCTGCTGTGGTGATGGTAGTAATATTGGAGGATGTCCTGGGTAAACCCCAGGATGTAGACCACAGTTATCTAGCTGCTGTGGAGATGGTAGTAATACTGGAGGATGTCCTGGGTAAACCCCAGGATGTAGACCACAGTTATCTAGCTGCTGTGGTGATGGTAGTAATATTGGAGGATGTCCTGGGTAAACCCCAGGATGTAGACCACAGTTATCTAGCTGCTGTGGAGATGGTAGTAATACTGGAGGATGTCCTGGGTAAACCCCAGGATGTAGACCACAGTTATCTAGCTGCTGTGGTGATGGTAGTAATACTGGAGGATGTCCTGGGTAAACCCCAGGATGTAGACCACAGTTATCTAGCTGCTGTGGTGATGGTAGTAATACTGGAGGATGTCCTGGGTAAACCCCAGGATGTAGACCACAGTTATCTAGCTGCTGTGGTGATAGTAGTAATACTGGAGGATGTCCTGGGTAAACCCCAGGATGTAGACCACAGTTATCTAGCTGCTGTGGTGATGGTAGTAATACTGGAGGATGTCCTGGGTAAACCCCAGGATGTAGACCACAGTTATCTAGCTGCTGTGGTGATGGTAGTAATACTGGAGGATGTCCTGGGTAAACCCCAGGATGTAGACCACAGTTATCTAGCTGCTGTGGTGATGGTAGTAATACTGGAGGATGTCCTGGGTAAACCCCAGGATGTAGACCACAGTTATCTAGCTGCTGTGGTGATGGTAGTAATACTGGAGGATGTCATGGGTAAACCCCAGGATGTAGACCACAGCAAATAGAGTTAGTATTTTGTCAGGCCTTATCTATTCAGATGCATTCACTGAGTATTCAAGCTGTAATTTCAATCAAATTGAGATGTATAAAGTCACACATGATACAGCAGCTATGCATCAGCACACTGAACCCTCAACCTCTGACCCCTGATTGAGAGAAGAACCCAACAGTCTGCCTCCAGTTTGACCATCATCTCCTCCAGTCTGACAACAGGAACTTCCTACCCCAACCAATCATCACAACCTCTGAAAGAAAAACACGCCCCTCACACAAACTCAGACCCGTCAGAGCAAGAACTGAACGATGTCAAAGATCATCCATCCCCTACATGACTCAATTACTGAACGATGTCCAAGATCATCCATCCCCTACATGACTCAATTACTGAATGATGTCAAAGATCATTGTATTATATTATATGATAACATATTATATCCATAGGCTACACTCTGTATAGTGTTAATGATGACTTTCAGCTAATTATCTTCAGTTTGGTGCCTAGTGAATATGACTCAGGTCTCTATGGAAACATCAATGTAAATTCACCTTAGGTTTTTACTCCTCACTTTCCCTTTCAGGTCCATAGGGTTTTGCTACCCCCTGCTGGAGACTGGAGCACAAGGCAGTCCCTGGCTTTCTTTCTGCAGCTGGAGGATGAGGCCCTCCTCACCTGTTGTGACGGGTCCAACAAATATCCCCTGGTGAAGGCAGGGTCCTATCTCATCCAACGCTTCAATGACTCTTATGGGAGGCAGTGAGCATTTCCCATGTTAAGCTATGGAATTAATTGTACAGCATTGGATTGGTGTTGGCATTGGGGTAGAGGGAGTTTACATATACCAGTCATTTCCTTTTAAATCCATGAAGGGAAGTGGACAAGTTCAAACTTAGAAAGGAGATAATAGTTCCACACCCCATGTGTCCTGATAACTACAGGAATGGAACCATATTGAGGTTGTCTGCTTTCTATAGTCTCCCGAGTGGCGCAGTGGTCTAAGGCACTGCATCACAGTGCTAGCTGTGCCACTAGAGATCTTGGTTCAAATCCAGGCTCTGTCGTAGCCGTCAGCGACGGGGCGGCGCACAATTGGTCCAGGGTAGGGGAGGGAATGGCTGGCAGGGATGTAGCTCAGTTGGTAGAGCATGGTGTTTGCAATGCCAGGGTTGTGGTTTCGATTCCCATGAGGGCCAGTATGAAAAATATATATAATAATTAGGGGTGTAACGATGTATCGATTTATATTCCTATGATCCAACTACATCGCTCGGCGAGTTGGGCCTTTGGACAACATATATCAATCTAACATCGTTTTAAAATGTAATAAATCGATTGAATCGATACTAGGAAATAACCCATTGGGTTTAAGCACGCCAGACTTTATATGGATGTTTTTTCTTAGCACTTTTAATGATAAAGGCTTTAAACATTACTCGATTCAGTCTGCTTATCCGTGACGTCATCGCCCCGCGCCAGCAGCAGTGCAAAGGCGCAAAGACAACAAAACATAGCATGGCGGACGACAGAGGAGAAGCCGACGAGCGAGAAATTATCAAGCCACCATTGCGGTCCAGTGTGTGGAAACACTTTGGCTTTTGCAAAGACGGAGATGTTCTAAATAAGTCGCTCGCTGTTTGTAGGATATGTAAAGGTCAAGTAAAGTACAACGGCAACAAGACAAATCTCTCCAACCACCTACTAAGGCGCCATGGGATTTCACACCACACCGACCGTCCAGGCACCTCTTGCAGCGTTCCCGCTGCTACAGCAGCGAAAGGTAAAGTCAACTCTGCAGAAGCCTCAGGTCTCGCCTGCATGTTTAGTCAGAGACTAGGCCAAAACTCAGCTCGGGCGAAAAACATCACGGCAACAATTGCCAAGTTTATCTGCAAAGACATGCGACCCTACAGTGTGGTTGAAAATCCGGGATTCCGTGAAATGATTCAAACATTGGAGCCAAGGTACACAATACCAAGCCGACCACACTTCTCAGAAAAGGTTATTCCTGCATTGTACGAAAGTACTAAGAATGATGTGAAGCTGTCGCTTTCTCAAGCTGAACGAGTAGCGATAACGACAGATGGCTGGACGTCATGCTCAAATCAAGGGTATGTGACAATTACCTCTCATCACATTGATCAGGAGTGGAAAATGAAGACCTTTGTTCTGCTAACCAGAGTTTTAAATGAAGCCCATACTGGTAAAAATATTGGCGCGTTACTGCGTGAAGCCTGCATGGAGTGGAAAATCTACGACAAGAATCCTGCCATCGTCACAGATAACGCCAGGAATATGATTGTGGCCGGTGCAGAAGCCCAGTTCAGTCCACACATTACCTGCTTCGCACATACACTCAACCTTGCCTCGCAGAAGGGTTTGGGGGTGGACCGTGCTTCCAGGTTGTTGGGGAAAGTAAGAATTTTTTTTTGATATTTTCACCGCAGCCCGATTGCATGTCACGCCCTACAGGAAAAACAAACTCTGATGGATTTATCAAAACATAAACTGATCCAAGACATAATCACCAGATGGAACAGTTCATTCGAAATGCTTGAACGTTTTTTGAAAAAACAGCCAGCTATAATGGCAACTCTGATGTCCAAGGATCTACGAAAGGGGGTCACAGATGTAGGCACGCTGAGTGAGAGTGATATTGCCAACATGGATGACATTGTTCAGTTGATGGGTCCTGTCAAAATGGCAACCACTGTGATGTGTGAAGAAGACCAGCCAACTCTCTCTGTAATTGCTCCTCTTCAAGCAAAACTGCTGAAACACCTACAGCCATGCGAAGACGACTCAACCCTGGTTGCAGAGATTAAGAGGGTGATGGCCAGTGACCTCTCCACACGCTACAGAGGCACCCAAGATGCTCTCAACATAGGTAATTAATTTGGAGTCTTAATTAAAATCAACTTGGTTAATATTTTAGGTTATTAGACTGTATTAATTTGTAAAATGCCACACATTTGCGTTTTCAAGTTTGAATTTGAGTTGTTTTTTCATATGGAAAAGTAAACAAGATATCTGCAATACAATTCTTAGTTCATGGTGGCTTTACATCATCACTGTGCCACATTTCTTTTAAACATACTAAAGTTGAATCTTCTGATTATTTTGTGTATGAGGAGGTGGTCATCACTTGCAATTTCAGGTCAACTTAATTTAATAATGCAATGAATGCAATATTCTTGTTCTTTAAACAGCATCAGCGTTGGACCCGCGATTTAAAGAACTGCCCTACCTGTAAAAAGAGGACAGAGAACACGTCTACACAAAACTGGTTTTTGAGGCAGAAGTGTCCCACCAGGTAACTCTTCTCCTCTTTCCTCTGCTCTTTTCTCTTCTCCCCTTTCATTTGTCCTCTCTCAAATCTCATCTGTTCTTTATCTTCCTCTAAATTTATGTGTGCAGTATTACAGAGCAGAAATTTGAACAGTTCACACATTCTTACATCAATAGATGGAAGCAATGGGAAATCAGGAGGAAGACGAGGGAAGCTCAAGCACAAAGCTGTCAGGATTCAATGAAGAGACCACAGGTGTGTTTCATGTGATACCAATAAAAGATTGTTGTTGTTTTGTATTAATGAGAAACATGACTATATTTGGAAATATATTTCTTATATTGTAGCTCCAAATGAGTCACCTCCTTGTAAGAAGAAAGCCTTAGATGCGCTGTTTGGCGATTCCTTCACCCAAAGAGAAAGAAAATCCACAAGCGAGACAGCCAGAGCAGAGGTGTTAAAGTACCGAGCAAAAGATGCGTTGCCTTTGACTGAAAATGCCATGAAGTGGTGGAGATCTCAGGAGAAAGAGCTAACTGTACTTTCCACCCTTGCTAAACGGTACCTGTGCATTCCAGGCACCAGTGTGCCAGCAGAACGAGTTTTTAGTACTGCTGGCGACATAGTGAACGCACAGAGAAGTGTTCTGCAGCCAGATCATGTTGATCAGTTGATATTTTTGAAAAAAAATCTGTAGTCATTGAAGAGTAGCCTAGTAGGTTACCCTTGATCTTTTGTTGAATATTGTTTGTTTATTAAAATGAGAGTAGTAGCAGGTTCATCCACTGCTCATTCAACCTGAAGAAATGTTAGTTGCACTTTATTTTTGATATTAATACTGTATTTGTATTGCAATGTTGAAAAACAAAAGCAGAAGTAGCAGGTAAACCTACTGTTAATTCAACCTGAAGAGATGTTGGTTGCACTTTATTTTTGATATTAATACTGTATTTGTATTGTAATGTTGAAAAACAAAAGCAGAAGTAGCAGGTAAACCTACTGTTAATTCAGCCTGAAGAGATGTTGGTTGCACTTTATTTTTGATATTAATACTGTATTTGTATTGTAATGTTGAAAAACAAAAGCAGAAGTAGCAGGTAAACCTACTGTTAATTCAACCTGAAGAGATGTTGGTTGCACTTTATTCAAATAAAATGTGAATCCATTTGCCATTCATTGTTGTTTACTTGTTTATATATATTCATAATTAATTGATACCTGATTCCATTACAAGAAACAGGAATCTAGGAAACTTCACCTGCACTGTCCAGTATCCAGGTATTTATTTCAATCACACTGGTTGAATTTTTGGCTAAAAGGTTACTGAATCGATTTCAAGTCACTGAATCGTTTCGGATCGTATCGTTCTAAATGAACCAATATCGTCCTTGAATCGTATCGACAACCACGAATCGTGATACAAATCGAATCGTTGTTAAAACGAATCGTTACACCCCTAAAAGTAGTGGTCGGAGACATGGAGGGGAGTTGCAGTGAGATTAGTAGAAGAACAGCATCTAGTAAAGATGAGGTCAAGCGTATTGCCTGCCTTGTGAGTAGGGGGGGACGGTGAGAGGGTAAGGTCAAAAGAGGAGAGGAGTGGAAAGAAGGAGGCAGAGAGAAATTAGTCAAAGCTAGACGTAGGGAGGTTAAAGTCACCCAGAACTGTGAGGGGTGAGCCATCCTCAGGAAAGGAATTTATCAAGGCGTCAAGCTCATTGATGAACTCTCCAAGGGAACCTGGAGGGCGATAAATGACAAGGATGTTAAGCTTGAATGGGCTAGTGACTGTGACAGCATGGAATTCAAATGAGGAGATAGACAGATGGGTCAGGGGAAAAAGAGAGAATGTCCACTTGGGAGAGATGAGGAGTAGAGAATGTCCACTTGGGAGAGATGAGGATTCCTGTTCCACCACCCCGCTGACCAGATGCTCTCGGGGTATGCGAGAACACATGGTCAGACGAGGAGAGAGCAGTTGGAGGAGCAGTGTTTTCAGTGGTAATCCATGTTTCCGTCAGCGCCAAGAAGTCGAGGGACTGGAGGGTAGCATAGGCTGAGATGAACTCTGCCTTGTTGGCAGCAGAACGGCAGTTCCAGAGGCTGCCTGAGACCTGGAACTCCACGTGGGAGTTGTTGTATCTGTTATTATTACTATACAACTATTAAGTTGTATCTGTGCTAACCAGACATTTACACAATAACTAAATGACCTATTAAGTTGTATCTGTGCCAACAAGACATTTACAGAATAACAAAAAATGGCATCAAACACACATCTTATAACATACCCCGTCTTAAGCAACAAATGCACAATCCCAGAAGCATTCCCCAACTCCCTCATGAAATGAAAATGAAGATATGTAGGCTATGCTGTATCAAGTGTGTGAATGCACACTTCTGAGGAGGAAGCTCAGGAGAAATACCCCCTAGTCTGGATAGATGAGCCAGGGCATTTTTTTGTAAATCTCAATCTGGCAACCGTCAATCTGCCAACCGTCAATCTGGCAACCTTCAAGCTGGCAACCGGGGGCATATCTGATCCTGTTAATTTCAGCTGAGCTTTCATGCGACCCTCACAGCTTGTATGGAGAGAGAACAGCCATCTAAGAGTACGTTTGACATCAGGGTTCATGTCTCGTGATGTGTCCCAGCAATGGGAGCTGACTTTCTTTCCTAGTCTCTTTTCCTGGTCTCCTTTCTTTGTCTCCTCATCCAATTGGCAAGGATCCCCCAGAACCTATTTCTCAATAACATACGGTACGTACTCAGAATGTCTGTGAGGCAGACAGCCCTGTGGCTGATTTCTATATACACCTACTTTAATAGACTGGATTATTGATCACATCCTGAACTAGAGGGCACTATCCCACAGCATTATCCAGCTGAGAATATGTGTTTGAATATGTATTCATGCTGACATATAGGCATTTGACTTCTATCTCCATTTAGCTGATGTATTGGCATGCACAGAGACAGAGAGAGGCCGAGAGAGAGAGGGAGGGCGAGAGAGAGAGGGCGAGAGAGGGGGGGGGGGGGGGGGGGGAGAGAGAGATAGATATATATACATCTCAAGCCATGCATGTTTGGATACTGGACGGGTGCAATCTCCATACAGGGCAGACTGGGAAACAGGCGCAACCAACCATGGATGGGGTGGGGGTGGGGTGTGGGGAACTTGACGACAACTTGCGGACAGTGGGTTTAGAACAACAATGGCAAAAACTGTATACAAAAAAGTATAAATATACCACCAAAAGGGCACTTGTGAGTGGGAGGGCAAAGGGCAGGTGCTCAGGCACAGGTAGACCCCTATCTGTGAATGAGGTTTCATTTCCAGTTTTTAGGACTACAAACTGGCGAGCTCTATGGCCACAACCATCTGTGACAATCTAAAGAGAGAAAGAATGCTTTGAGTACAAAACTGTGGATACATTAGAGACCATTAGAGACCATTTTCTCTGGCACGCTCAATTCTCTTAGCATATCTTTCAAGTCTAATGCGACAAAATAATTGTTGAGAATCTAAGGCTGGTGACAATTTTTTTTTGAAAGTCTTGGCAAAACTAGAGGTTAGGAATCTGGGCTAATATCCATACAGTTTCTCTCTAGCAAAACACAGAACAAAGAATTGGTCTTGACCTGACCCTTAAAAAGAATGTGCACACACAAACATTTGATGCTAAAATTATTTTTATTATTTTATAATGCTTGAAGAATTTTATATAGAAATGGATATAGAAAACAAGGGAAAGAATGAGAATGAATTTCAGAAAATATTTGTAACATTGCAGAGGTCACTTGTTAGCAAGGAAACGTCAGGAACTGAAAAAATACAAAAAGGTATCATTGTTAGAATCATGTAATACTGTGTGTCAAACAAACTTCAGTCATCAGCTTTAACATTCTCTGAGTTGTAACATTCTCCTCTCTTACCTATGCATTATGCCTTCGTTTTTCTGCACACAAGGGTTTTCAAGAATTTAGCAAAGCGATTTTTCCCAGCTGCAAATATAGAGACATCAGAGAGAGAGAGAGAGAGAGAGCGAGAGAGAGAGAGAGAGAGAGAGAGAGAGAGAGAGAGAGAGAGAGAGAGAGAGAGAGAGAGAGAGAGAGAGAGAGATGTTGATTCAACGTCATCCCATAAAAACAAAATTGGGTGGAAAGAAGGGTGATTCAACCAGAAAACTCCACTGATATCAGACATCTAAATGCGTCGTTAGATTCTTTTTTGCCCTTCCGCGTCACTTTCTACACAGAAGACATCCGCAAAACATAGAATCAAGCTGTTTATCTGTCTCTCTGTGACTGATGATAACTTCGGCAGGAAGTTGACTACAAATACAAAGTTGCCAATATCTTTGCAATTCAACAAGCGAAGGATAAAAATATGCTTCAACTGAAAACCGAGATGACTGCATTAGAAAAAAAATCCAGTTGGCTGTATAGGCCTATATTTCAATCATATTGAAATCAATTTCATGTTCAGTCAATTTACTTCTATTTGTAGGCTACACTGTCTGTAATTTTTACCTCAATATATTTCATGATGTGTAACAACATGTGCGCACTGATGGGCCAAATGAATCTGTGATTTAGTGCATTATTATAGGGTAAGCATTAGAATAAGCCGCCTCAATATTTGCAGCCATAAGGTGGTAATGGCTCTCTAGGAGCTGATCCGTCATCAGTATTGTGGAATAATTATAATGTTAAGGTAAGATTTAAATGGAGAAATCTGATCATATAGCAGCCCTGCCTTTCTTTCGATCAGTATCGAGACCTACTCCAATGACGCACTTAGTGAAGGTTCTCTCTGCATGGTGTTTTGGGAAACGCATGTGACATCTTCGGCCATTAAAAAAACGATGCATCGTTAAAACACTAGTAAGCTTAAGTTCCATCGCTATCAGGAAACCGGGCCCTGGTCTTTACCTTTGCACTTTGCTGGCTGGTCCTTCTGAGGGTTCAGAGTCTTTGACTCAGTTGCAGTAACCATGGAGACATCTGACAAGACAAAGGAAAATGGAGGATGTTAATACCATCAGAGAGAGAGAGAAAGAGAGAGAGAGAGAGAGAGAGAGAGTGTAGATTTGACTATATACAGACTCAGTGAGCATAGCCTTGCTATTGAGAGAGGCCGCCGTAGGCACTGCCCACAAAATGAGGTGGAATCCCTCAGATTACACAGACCCACAAAGAATTTTGAACTATTTGCCCATCGTTACAACACTGTATATAGACGTAATATGACATTTTAAATGTCTTTATTCTTTTGGAACTTCTGAGTGTAATGTTTACTGTTAATATTTATTGTTTATTTCTCTTTTGTTTACTACCTACTTCACTTGCTTTGACAATGTTAACATACGTTTCCCATGCCAATAAAGCCCTTAAATTGAAATTGAATTGAGAGAGAGAGAGAGAGACAGAGAGAGAGAGACCACATTTACACCCTCCACACTCTAATTGACAAACAAGTCAACCAAAACAAAGGCAAAATCTACTCGTCTTTTGTAGACTTCAAGAAAGCATTTGATTCAATTTTGCACTAAGGTATTTTATTACAAACGAATAGTAAGTGGTATTGGAGGGAAAACATATGATGTTATTAAATCAATGTACACTAAAAACAACTTAAAATAGGCAACAAGCCGAGACTTCTTCTCTCAGGGACGTGGAGTGAAACAGGGCTGCCCAATAAGTGCAACACTATTTAACCTCTATGAATTGGCAAAAACATTAGAAGAATCGGCAGCACCTGGTCTCACCCTACACAACACTGAAATCAAGTGTCTGCTGTACGCAGATGACCTGGTGCAACTGTCTCCCACTTAGGAGGGGTTACAGCAGCATCTAGATCATCTGCACAGGTTCTGTCAGACCTGGGCTCTGACCGTTAATCTAAAAAAAAACAAATATAATGATATTCCAAAAAAGGTCAGGAAATCAGGATGACAAATATAAATTATATTTGGACACAGTTCTATTAGAACACACCAAAAATTACACGTATCTAGGACAAATTTCAGCAACACAGGTAGCTTTCACATGGCTGTGAATGAGCTGAGAGACAAAGCAAGAAGAGCCATTAAAAGGAATATTAAAATCGAAATTCCAATTAGAATCTGGCTCAATCAGTTATAGAACCAAGTGCTCTATATGGCAGCGAAGTATGGGGTCCGCTCTCTAATAATGAATTTCTCTCTGTCTCTCTCTCTCTGTCTCGCTCTTTCTCTCTCTGTCTCTCTCTTTCTCTCTCTGTCTCTGTCTCTGTCTCTCTCTCTCTCTCTCTCTCTCTCTCTTTCTCTGTCTCTCTCTCTGTTTCTCTCTCTGTCTCTCTCTCTGTTTCTCTCTGTCTCTGTCTCTCTCTCTCTATGTCTCTCTGTGTCTCTCTCTGTTTCTCTCTCTCTCTTTCTCTCTCTTTCTCTGTCTCTCTCTCTGTTTCTCTCTCTGTCTCTCTCTCTGTTTCTCTCTGTCTCTGTCTCTCTCTCTGTGTCTCTCTCTCTGTCTCTCTGACTCTCTCTCTCTCTCTCTCTCTCTCTCTCTCTTTCTCTTTCTCTCTCTCGTCCTTTTTTCTCTCTCTATGTCTCTCTGTGTCTCTCTCTGTTTCTCTCTCTCTCTGTCTCTCTCTTTCTCTGTCTCTCTCTCTGTTTCTCTCTCTGTCTCTCTCTCTGTTTCTCTCTGTCTCTGTCTCTCTCTCTCTGTGTCTCTCTCTCTGTCTCTCTGTCTCTCTCTGTCTCTCTCTCTCTCTCTTTCTTTCTCTCTTTCTCTCTCTCTTTCTCTCTCTCGTCCTTTTTTGTCTCCCTCTCTCTATATCTCTCGTCCTTTTTAGCTTTGCACTGTGTCATCAAATACTTTGTGAAAAGTCTGTCCCTCTCTTTCCCCCTTCATGTTTTACCTTTGCATTTTGCTGACTGTTGATCATGCGGGTCCTTGCTCTTTAGCCCTGATGCAGTGAAAATAGAGTAATCTAAGGACAGAAAAGGAATATATATGAATGGAGATTTGATAGGACAATAACACACAGCAGTAAAAGTAGAGTTAAGTCCTATAGGCTGTTTCAATGCACCAGAGGAGTAGTCACACATAACTCAGTACCTTAGTGAGATACACTGCTGTTACTTAAATGTAATACAGTTTTATTAGCCTCCCCATGGGGATTAAGATGGCATCGTCTGAGTACAACGTGATGCTAAACCACCCTGAAGGATGCAAAGCAGAAACATCTGTGTACGCTATCCCTCATGCAGTGAAAAAGACAAAAACAAAAACAAAAAAAATGACGTCAGCTTTATGCGACATCTTTTTGAGTGCGGACCATCACACTTTATTGCTTATTTGAATTTAAGGGTTTTACGCACCAACCTAACTTTAGGGAGAGCGCGATGGTGCTCTTTGCTTTTAAACCACAGAGAATGAAATGTTTTGTGTTTGAGTCCCTTGTCACTTTGCCTGGTCCTACCTTTACATTGTGGTTGTCTGGTCTGTTTGCCTGTCATTTCCGGATTCTTTACCCTGTCCAGGTGTTCCTGTAAGGCCTTCTCATTCCTCAGCCTGCGCTGCTCTTCTTTAGACAGCACCTCCTTATCCTTTCTCTTTCCCTCTATCTCTTTGGCCTGGTCTTTATCTCTCCTATCCTTCTGACAAGGCCAAATTCTCTCCTCTTCTGCCATCCTCTCAAATTTGTCTATAAGGAGCTCTGCCTCTGTCTTTGGCGCTGTTACTTTGTCATTCCCATCTTTCTTTTGGACACTCTCACTTTTATTACTCACTTTGACCTGGGGGACCTTGGCCACGCCTTGACTGCTCGTGGAAAACACAGAGAAATCTGAGAGAGAGAGAGAGAGAGAGAGAGAGAGAGAGAGAGAGAGAGAGAGAGAGAGAGAGAAGCTTTGACTATATATAGACTCAGTGAGCATAGCCTTGCTATTGAGAGAGGCCGCCGTAGGCACTGCCCAAAAAATGAGGTGGAATCCCTCAGATTACACAGACCCACAAAGAATTTTGAACTCTTTGCCCATCGTTACAACACTGTATATAGACGTAATATGACATTTGAAATGTCTTTATTCTTTTGGAACTTCTGAGTGTAATGTTTACTGTTAATATTTATTGTTTATTTCTCTTTTGTTTACTACCTACTTCACTTGCTTTGACAATGTTAACATACGTTTCGCATGCCAATAAAGCCCTTAAATTGAAATTGAATTGAGAGAGAGAGAGAGAGACCACATTTACACCCTCCACACTCTAATTGACAAACAAGTCAACCAAAACAAAGGCAAAATCTACTCATGTTTTGTAGACTTCAAGAAAGCATTTGATTCTATTTTGCACTAAGGTATTTTATTACAAACGAATAGTAAGTGGTATTGGAGGGAAAACATATGATGTTATTAAATCAATGTACACTAAAAACAACTTAAAATCGGCAACAAGCCGAGACTTCTTCTCTCAGGGACGTGGAGTGAAACAGGGCTGCCCAATAAGTGCAACAATATTTAACCTCTATGAATTGGCAAAAACATTAGAAGAATCGGCAGCACCTGGTCTCACCCTACACAACACTGAAATCAAGTGTCTGCTGTATGCAGATGACCTGATGCAACTGTCTCCCACTTAGGAGGGGTTACAGCAGCATCTAGATCATCTGCACAGGTTCTGTCAGACCTGGGCTCTGACCTTTAATTTAAAAAAAAAGGAATATAATGATATTCCAAAAAAAGGTCAGGAAATCAGGATGAAAAATATAAATTCTATTTGGACACAGTTCTATTAGAACACACCAAAAATTACACGTATCTAGGACTAAATATCAGCAACACAGGTAGCTTTCACATGGCTGTGAATGAGCTGAGAGACAAAGCAAGAAGAGCCATTAAAATGAATATTAAAATCGAAATTCCAATTAGAATCTGGCTCAATCAGTTATAGAACCAAGTGCTCTATATGGCAGCGAAGTATGGGGTCCGCTCTCTAATAATGAATTTCTCTCTGTTTCTCTCTCTCTGTCTCACTCTTTCTCTCTCTCTCTCTCTCTTTCTCTGTCTCTCTCTCTGTTTCTCTCTCTGTCTCTCTCTCTGTTTCTCTCTGTCTCTGTCTCTGTCTCTTTCTCTCTGTGTCTCTCTCTGTGTCTCTCTCTCTGTCTCTGTCTCTCTCTCTGTCTCTCTCTCTTTCTCTCTCTCGTCCTTTTTTGTCTCCCTCTCTCTATATCTCTCGTCCTTTTTATCTTTGCACTGTGTTATCAAATACTTTGTGAAAAGTCTGTCCCTCTCTATCCCCCTTCATGTTTTACCTTTGCATTTTGCTGACTGTTGATCATGCGGGTCCTTGCTCTTTAGCCCTGATGCAGTGAAAATAGAGTAATCTAAGGACAGAAAAGGAATATATATGAATGGAGATTTGATAGGACAATAACACACAGCAGTAAAAGTAGAGTTAAGTCCTATAGGCTGTTTCAATGCACCAGAGGAGTAGTCACACATAACTCAGTACCTTAGTGAGATACACTGCTGTTACTTAAATGTAATACAGTTTTATTAGCCTCCCCATGGGGATTAAGATGGCATCGTCTGAGTACAACGTAATGCTAAACCACCCTGAAGGATGCAAAGTAGAAACATCTGTGTACGCTATCCCTCATGCAGTGAAAAAGACAAAAACAAAAACAAAAAAAATGACGTCAGCTTTATGCGACATCTTTTTGAGTGCGGACCATCACACTTTATTGCTTATTTGAATTTAAGGATTTTACGCACCAACCTAACTTTAGGGAGAGCACGATGGTGCTCTTTGCTTTTAAACCACAGCGAATGAAATGTTTTGTGTTTGAGTCCCTTGTCACTTTGCCTGGTCCTACCTTTACATTGTGGTTGTCTGGTCTGTTTGCCTGTCAATTCCGGATTCTTTACCCTGTCCAGGTGTTCCTGTAAGGCCTTCTCATTCCTCAGCCTGCGCTGCTCTTCTTTAGACAGCACCTCCTTATCGTTTCTCTTTCCCTCTATCTCTTTGGCCTGGTCTTTATCTCTCCTATCCTTCTGACAAGGCCAAATGATCTCCTCTTCTGCCATCCTCTCAAATTTGTCCATAAGGAGCTCTGCCTCTGTCTTTGGCGCTGTTACTTTGTCATTCCCATCTTTCTTTTGGACACTCTCACTTTTATTACTCACTTTGACCTGGGGGACCTTGGCCACGCCTTGACTGCTCGTGGAAAACACAGAGAAATCTGAGAGAGAGAGAGAGAGAGAGAGAGAGAGAGAGAGAGAGAGAGAAGCTTTGACTATATACAGACTCAGTGAGCATAGCCTTGCTATTGAGAGAGGCCGCCGTAGGCACTGCCCAAAAAATGAGGTGGAATCCCTCAGATTACACAGACCCACAAAGAATTTTGAACTCTTTGCCCATCGTTACAACACTGTATATAGACGTAATATGACATTTGAAATGTCTTTATTCTTTTGGAACTTCTGAGTGTAATGTTTACTGTTAATATTTATTGTTTATTTCTCTTTTGTTTACTACCTACTTCACTTGCTTTGACAATGTTAACATACGTTTCCCATGCCAATAAAGCCCTTAAATTGAAATTGAATTGAGAGAGAGAGAGAGAGAGAGAGAGAGAGAGCACATTTACACCCTCCACACTCTAATTGACAAACAAGTCAACCAAAACAAAGGCAAAATCTACTCGTGTTTTGTAGACTTCAAGAAAGCATTTGATTCAATTTTGCACTAAGGTATTTTATTACAAACGAATAGTAAGTGTTATTGGAGGGAAAACATATGATGTTATTAAATCAATGTACACTAAAAACAACTTAAAATCGGCAACAAGCCGAGACTTCTTCTCTCAGGGACGTGGAGTGAAACAGGGCTGCCCAATAAGTGCAACACTATTTAACCTCTATGAATTGGCAAAAACATTAGAAGAATCGGCAGCACCTGGTCTCACCCTACACAACACTGAAATCAAGTGTCTGCTGTACGCAGATGACCTGGTGCAACTGTCTCCCACTTAGGAAGGGTTAGAGCAGCATCTAGATCATCTGCACAGGTTCTGTCAGACCTGGGCTCTGACCGTTAATCTAAAAAAAAACGAATATAATGATATTCCTAAAAAAGGTCAGGAAATCAGGATGACAAATATAAATTCTATTTGGACACAGTTCTATTAGAACACACCAAAAATTACACGTATCTAGGACTAAATATCAGCAACACAGGTAGCTTTCACATGGCTGTGAATGAGCTGAGAGACAAAGCAAGAAGAGCCATTAAAAGGAATATTAAAATCGAAATTCCAATTAGAATCTGGCTCAATCAGTTATAGAACCAAGTGCTCTATATGGCAGCGAAGTATGGGGTCCGCTCTCTAATAATGAATTTCTCTCTGTCTCTCTCTCTCTGTCTCGCTCTTTCTCTCTCTCTCTCTCTCTCTCTCTCTCTTTCTCTGTCTCTCTCTCTGTTTCTCTCTCTGTCTGTCTCTCTCTGTTTCTCTCTGTCTCTGTCTCTGTCTCTCTCTCTCTCTCTCTGTGTCTCTCTCTCTGTCTCTCTGTCTCTCTCTCTGTCTCTCTCTCTGTCTCTCTCTCTTGTCCTTTTTTGTCTCCCTCTCTCTAGATCTCTCGTCCTTTTTATCTTTGCACTGTGTCATCAAATACTTTGTGAAAAGTCTGTCCCTCTCTTTCCCCCTTCATGTTTTACCTTTGCATTTTGCTGACTGTTGATCATGCGGGTCCTTGCTCTTTAGCCCTGATGCAGTGAAAATAGAGTAATCTAAGGACAGAAAAGGAATATATATGAATGGAGATTTGATAGGACAATAACACACAGCAGTAAAAGTAGAGTTAAGTCCTATAGGCTGTTTCAATGCACCAGAGGAGTAGTCACACATAACTCAGTACCTTAGTGAGATACACTGCTGTTATTTAAATGTAATACAGTTTTATTAGCCTCCCCATGGGGATTAAGATGGCATCGTCTGAGTACAACGTAATGCTAAACCACCCTGAAGGATGCAAAGCAGAAACATCTGTGTACGCTATCCCTCATGCAGTGAAAAAGACAAAAACAAAAACAAAAAAAATGACGTCAGCTTTATGCGACATCTTTTTGAGTGCGGACCATCACACTTTATTGCTTATTTGAATTTAAGGATTTTACGCACCAACCTAACTTTAGGGAGAGCACGATGGTGCTCTTTGCTTTTAACCCACAGAGAATGAAATGTTTTGTGTTTGAGTCCCTTGTCACTTTGCCTGGTCCTACCTTTACATTGTGGTTGTCTGGTCTGTTTGCCTGTCAATTCCGGATTCTTTACCCTGTCCAGGTGTTCCTGTAAGGCCTTCTCATTCCTCAGCCTGCGCTGCTCTTCTTTAGACAGCACCTCCTTATCCTTTCTCTTTCCCTCTATCTCTTTGGCCTGGTCTTTATCTCTCCTATCCTTCTGACAAGGCCAAATTCTCTCCTCTTCTGCCATCCTCTCAAATTTGTCCATAAGGAGCTCTGCCTCTGTCTTTGGCGCTGTTACTTTGTCATTCCCATCTTTCTTTTGGACACTCTCACTTTTATTACTCACTTTGACCTGCAGAACCTGGGGGACCTTGGCCACGCCTTGACTGCTCGTGGAAAACACAGAGAATTCTGAGAGAGAGAGAAAGAGAGAGAGAGAGAGAGAGAGAGAGAGAGAGAGAGAGAGAGAGAGAGAGAGAGAGAGAGAGAGAGAGAGAAAGAGAGAGAGAGAGAGAGAGAGAAGCTTTGACTATATACAGACTCAGTGAGCATAGCCTTGCTATTGAGAGAGGCCGCCGGCCCACAAAATGAGGTGGAATCCCTCAGATTACACAGACCCACAAAGAATTTTGAACTATTTGCCCATCGTTACAACACTGTATATACACGTAATATGACATTTGAAATGTCTTTATTATTTTGGAACTTCTGAGTGTAATGTTTACTGTTAATATTTATTGTTTATTTCTCTTTTGTTTACTACCTACTTCACTTGCTTTGACAATGTTAACATACGTTTCCCATGCCAATAAAGCCCTTAAATTGAAATTGAATTGAGAGAGAGAGAGAGAGAGAGCACATTTACACCCTCCACACTCTAATTGACAAACAAGTCAACCAAAACAAAGGCAAAATCTACTCGTGTTTTGTAGACTTCAAGAAAGCATTTGATTCAATTTTGCACTAAGGTATTTTATTACAAACGAATAGTAAGTGTTATTGGAGGGAAAACATATGATGTTATTAAATCAATGTACACTAAAAACAACTTAAAATCGGCAACAAGCCGAGACTTCTTCTCTCAGGGACGTGGAGTGAAACAGGGCTGCCCAATAAGTGCAACACTATTTAACCTCTATGAATTGGCAAAAACATTAGAAGAATCGGCAGCACCTGGTCTCACCCTACACAACACTGAAATCAAGTGTCTGCTGTACGCAGATGACCTGGTGCAACTGTCTCCCACTTAGGAGGGGTTAGAGCAGCATCTAGATCATCTGCACAGGTTCTGTCAGACCTGGGCTCTGACCGTTAATCTAAAAAAAAACGAATATAATGATATTCCAAAAAAAGGTCAGGAAATCAGGATGACAAATATAAATTCTATTTGGACACAGTGCTATTAGAACACACCAAAAATTACACGTATCTAGGACTAAATATCAGCAACACAGGTAGCTTTCACATGGCTGTGAATGAGCTGAGAGACAAAGCAAGAAGAGCCATTAAAAGGAATATTAAAATCGAAATTCCAATTAGAACCTGGCTCAATCAGTTATAGAACCAAGTGCTCTATATGGCAGCGAAGTATGGGGTCCGCTCTCTAATAATGAATTTCTCTCTGTCTCCCTCTCTCTGTCTCGCTCTTTCTCTCTCTCTCTCTCTCTTTCTCTGTCTCTCTCTCTGTTTCTCTCTCTGTCTCTCTCTCTGTTTCTCTCTGTCTCTGTCTCTGTCTCTGTCTCTCTCTGTCTCTCTGTCTCTCTGTCTCTCTCTGTCTCTCTCTCTGTCTCTCTCTCTGTCTCTCTCTCTTGTCCTTTTTTGTCTCCCTCTCTCTAGATCTCTCGTCCTTTTTATCTTTGCACTGTGTCATCAAATACTTTGTGAAAAGTCTGTCCCTCTCTTTCCCCCTTCATGTTTTACCTTTGCATTTTGCTGACTGTTGATCATGCGGGTCCTTGCTCTTTAGCCCTGATGCAGTGAAAATAGAGTAATCTAAGGACAGAAAAGGAATATATATGAATGGAGATTTGATAGGACAATAACACACAGCAGTAAAAGTAGAGTTAAGTCCTATAGGCTGTTTCAATGCACCAGAGGAGTAGTCACACATAACTCAGTACCTTAGTGAGATACACTGCTGTTACTTAAATGTAATACAGTTTTATTAGCCTCCCTATGGGGATTAAGATGGCATCGTCTGAGTACAACGTGATGCTAAACCACCCTGAAGGATGCAAAGCAGAAACATCTGTGTACGCTATCCCTCATGCAGTGAAAAAGACAAAAACAAAAACAAAAAAAATGACGTCAGCTTTATGCGACATCTTTTTGAGTGCGGACCATCACACTTTATTGCTTATTTGAATTTAAGGATTTTACGCACCAACCTAACTTTAGGGAGAGCACGATGGTGCTCTTTGCTTTTAACCCATAGAGAATGAAATGTTTTGTGTTTGAGTCCCTTGTCACTTTGCCTGGTCCTACCTTTACATTGTGGTTGTCTGGTCTGTTTGCCTGTCAATTCCGGATTCTTTACCCTGTCCAGGTGTTCCTGTAAGGCCTTCTCATTCCTCAGCCTGCGCTGCTCTTCTTTAGACAGCACCTCCTTATCCTTTCTCTTTCCCTCTATCTCTTTGGCCTGGTCTTTATCTCTCCTATCCTTCTGACAAGGCCAAATTCTCTCCTCTTCTGCCATCCTCTCAAATTTGTCCATAAGGAGCTCTGCCTCTGTCTTTGGCGCTGTTACTTTGTCATTCCCATCTTTCTTTTGGACACTCTCACTTTTATTACTCACTTTGACCTGCAGAACCTGGGGGACCTTGGCCACGCCTTGACTGCTCGTGGAAAACACAGAGAATTCTGAGAGAGAGAGAGAGAGAGAGAGAGAGAGAGAGAGAGAGAGAGAGAGAGAGAGAGAGAGAGAGAGAGAGAGAGAGAGAGAGAGAGAGAGAGAGAGAGAGAGAGAGAGAGAAGCTTTGACTATATACAGACTCAGTGAGCATAGCCTTGCTATTGAGAGAGGCCGCCGGCCCACAAAATGTGGTGGAATCCCTCAGATTACACAGACCCAAAAATAATTTTGAACTATTTGCCCATCGTTACAACACTGTATATAGACGTAATATGACATTTGAAATGTCTTTATTCTTTTGGAACTTCTGAGTGTAATGTTTACTGTTAATATTTATTGTTTATTTCTCTTTTGTTTACTATCTACTTCACTTGCTTTGACAATGTTAACATACGTTTCCCATGCCAATAAAGCCCTTAAATTGAAATTGAATTGAGAGAGAGAGAGAGAGAGAGCACATTTACACCCTCCACACTCTAATTGACAAACAAGTCAACCAAAACAAAGGCAAAATCTACTCGTGTTTTGTTGACTTCAAGAAAGCATTTGATTCAATTTTGCACTAAGGTATTTTATTACAAACGAATAGTAAGTGGTATTGGAGGGAAAACATATGATGTTATTAAATCAATGTACACTAAAAACAACTTAAAATCGGCAACAAGCCGAGACTTCTTCTCTCAGGGACGTGGAGTGAAACAGGGCAGCCCAATAAGTGCAACACTATTTAACCTCTATGAATTGGCAAAAACATTAGAAGAATCGGCAGCACCTGGTCTCACCCTACACAACACTGAAATCAAGTGTCTGCTGTATGCAGATGACCTGGTGCAACTGTCTCCCACTTAGGAGGGGTTAGAGCAGCATCTAGATCATCTGCACAGGTTCTGTCAGACCTGGGCTCTGACCGTTAATCTAAAAAAAAATGAATATAATGATATTCCAAAAAAAGGTCAGGAAATCAGGATGACAAATATAAATTCTATTTGGACACAGTTCTATTAGAACACACCAAAAATTACACGTATCTAGGACTAAATATCAGCAACACAGGTAGCTTTCACATGGCTGTGAATGAGCTGAGAGACAAAGCAAGAAGAGCCATTAAAAGGAATATTAAAATCGAAATTCCAATTAGATTCTGGCTCAATCAGTTATAGAACCAAGTGCTCTATATGGCAGCGAAGTATGGGGTCCGCTCTCTAATAATGAATTTCTCTCTGTCTCTCTCTCTCTGTCTCGCTCTTTCTCTCTCTCTCTCTCTCTCTCTCTCTTTCTCTGTCTCTCTCTCTGTTTCTCTCTCTGTCTCTCTCTCTGTTTCTCTCTGTCTCTGTCTCTGTCTCTGTCTCTGTCTCTGTCTCTGTCTCTCTCTCTCTCTCTGTGTCTCTCTCTCTGTCTCTCTGTCTCTCTCTGTCTCTCTCTCTGTCTCTCTCTCTGTCTCTCTCTCTTGTCCTTTTTTGTCTCCCTCTCTCTAGATCTCTCGTCCTTTTTATCTTTGCACTGTGTCATCAAATACTTTGTGAAAAGTCTGTCCCTCTCTTTCCCCCTTCATGTTTTACCTTTGCATTTTGCTGACTGTTGATCATGCGGGTCCTTTCTCTTTAGCCCTGATGCAGTGAAAATAGAGTAATCTAAGGACAGAAAAGGAATATATATGAATGGAGATTTGATAGGACAATAACACACAGCAGTAAAAGTATAGTTAAGTCCTATAGGCTGTTTCAATGCACCAGAGGAGTAGTCACACATAACTCAGTACCTTAGTGAGATACACTGCTGTTACTTAAATGTAATACAGTTTTATTAGCCTCCCCATGGGGATTAAGATGGCATCGTCTGAGTACAACGTAATGCTAAACCACCCTGAAGGATGCAAAGCAGAAACATCTGTGTACGCTATCCCTCATGCAGTGAAAAAGACAAAAACAAAAACAAAAAAAATGACGTCAGCTTTATGCGACATCTTTTTAAATGCGGACCATCACACTTTATTGCTTATTTGAATTTAAGGATTTTACGCACCAACCTAACTTTAGGGAGAGCACGATGGTGCTCTTTGCTTTTAACCCACAGAGAATGAAATGTTTTGTGTTTGAGTCCCTTGTCACTTTGCCTGGTCCTACCTTTACATTGTGGTTGTCTGGTCTGTTTGCCTGTCAATTCCGGATTCTTTACCCTGTCCAGGTGTTCCTGTAAGGCCTTCTCATTCCTCAGCATGCGCTGCTCTTCTTTAGACAGCACCTCCTCCTCCTTTCTCTTTCCCTCTATCTCTTTAGCCTGGTCTTTATCTCTCCTATCCTTCTGACAAGGCCAAATTCTCTCCTCTTCTGCCATCCTCTCAAATTTGTCCATAAGGAGCTCTGCCTCTGTCTTTGGCGCTGTTACTTTGTCATTCCCATCTTTCTTTTGGATACTCTCACTTTTATTACTCACTTTGACCTGCAGAACCTGGGGGACCTTGGCCACGCCTTGACTGCTCGTGGAAAACACAGAGAAATCTGAGAGAGAGAGAGAGAGAGAGAGAGAGAGAGAGAGAGAGAGAGAGAGAGAGCAGAAACATCTGGGTACGCTATCCCTCATGCAGTGAAAAAGACAAAAACAAAAAACAAAAAAAATTACGTCAGCTTTATGCGACATCTTTTTGATTGCGGACCATCACACTTTATTGCTTATTTGAATTTAAGGGTTTTACGCACCAACCTAACTTTAGGAAAAGCACGATGGTGCTCTTTGCTATTAAACCACAGAGAATGAAATGTTTTGTGTTTGAGTCCCTTGTCACTTTGCCTGGTCCTACCTTTACATTGTGGTTGTCTGGTCTGTTTGCCTGTCCTTTCCGGATTCTCTACCCTGTCCAGGTGTTCCTGTAAGGCCTTCTCATTCCTCAGCCTGCGCTGCTCTTCTTTAGACAGCACCTCCTCCTCCTTTCTCTTTCCCTCTATCTCTTTGGCCTGGTCTTTATCTCTCCTATCCTTCTGACAAGGCCAAATTCTCTCCTCTTCTGCCATCCTCTCAAATTTGTCCATAAGGAGCTCTGCCTCTGTCTTTGGCGCTGTTACTTTGTCATTCCCATCTTTCTTTTGGACACTCTCACTTTTATTACTCACTTTGACCTGCAGAACCTGGGGGACCTTGGCCACGCCTTGACTGCTCGTGGAAAACACAGAGAAATCTGAGAGAGAGAGAGAGAGAGAGAGAGAGAGAGAGAGAGAGAGAGAGAGAGAGAGAGAGAGAGAGAGAGAGAGAGAGAGAGAGAGAGAGAGAGAGAGAGAGAGAGAGAAAGAGAGAGAGAGAGAGAGAAGCTTTGACTATATACAGACTCAGTGAGCATAGCCTTGCTATTGAGAGAGGCCGCCGGCCCACAAAATGAGGTGGAATCCCTCAGATTACACAGACCCAAAAAGAATGTTGAACTATTTGCCCATCGTTACAACACTGTATATAGACGTAATATGACATTTGAAATGTCTTTATTCTTTTGGAACTTCTGAGTGTAATGTTTACTGTTAATATTTATTGTTTATTTCTCTTTTGTTTACTATCTACTTCACTTGCTTTGACAATGTTAACATACGTTTCCCATGCCAATAAAGACCTTAAATTGAAATTGAATTGAGAGAGAGAGAGAGAGAGAGCACATTTACACCCTCCACACTCTAATTGACAAACAAGTCAACCAAAACAAAGGCAAAATCTACTCGTGTTTTGTAGAATTCAAGAAAGCATTTGATTCAATTTTGCACTAAGGTATTTTATTACAAACGAATAGTAAGTGGTATTGGAGGGAAAACATATGATGTTATTAAATCAATGTACACTAAAAACAACTTAAAATCGGCAACAAGCCGAGACTTCTTCTCTCAGGGACGTGGAGTGAAACAGGGCAGCCCAATAAGTGCAACACTATTTAACCTCTATGAATTGGCAAAAACATTAGAAGAATCGGCAGCACCTGGTCTCACCCTACACAACACTGAAATCAAGTGTCTGCTGTATGCAGATGACCTGGTGCAACTGTCTCCCACTTAGGAGGGGTTAGAGCAGCATCTAGATCATCTGCACAGGTTCTGTCAGACCTGGGCTCTGACCGTTAATAAAAAAAAAAATGAATATAATGATATTCCAAAAAAGGTCAGGAAATCAGGATGACAAATATAAATTCTATTTGGACACAGTTCTATTAGAACACACCAAAAATTACACGTATCTAGGACTAAATATCAGCAACACAGGTAGCTTTCACATGGCTGTGAATGAGCTGAGAGACAAAGCAAGAAGAGCCATTAAAAGGAATATTAAAATCGAAATTCCAATTAGATTCTGGCTCAATCAGTTATAGAACCAAGTGCTCTATATGGCAGCGAAGTATGGGGTCCGCTCTCTAATAATGAATTTCTCTCTGTCTCTCTCTCTGTGTCTCGCTCTTTCTCTCTCTCTCTCTCTCTTTCTCTGTCTCTCTCTCTGTTTCTCTCTCTGTCTCTCTCTCTGTTTCTCTCTGTCTCTGTCTCTGTCTCTGTCTCTGTCTCTGTCTCTCTCTCTCTCTCTCTCTGTGTCTCTCTCTCTGTCTCTCTGTCTCTCTCTGTCTCTCTCTCTGTCTCTCTCTCTGTCTCTCTCTCTTGTCCTTTTTTGTCTCCCTCTCTCTAGATCTCTCGTCCTTTTTATCTTTGCACTGTGTCATCAAATACTTTGTGAAAAGTCTGTCCCTCTCTTTCCCCCTTCATGTTTTACCTTTGCATTTTGCTGACTGTTGATCATGCGGGTCCTTGCTCTTCAGCCCTGATGCAGTGAAAATAGAGTAATCTAAGGACAGAAAAGGAATATATATGAATGGAGATTTGATAGGACAATAACACACAGCAGTAAAAGTATAGTTAAGTCCTATAGGCTGTTTCAATGCACCAGAGGAGTAGTCACACATAACTCAGTACCTTAGTGAGATACACTGCTGTTACTTAAATGTAATACAGTTTTATTAGCCTCCCCATGGGGATTAAGATGGCATCGTCTGAGTACAACGTAATGCTAAACCACCCTGAAGGATGCAAAGCAGAAACATCTGTGTACGCTATCCCTCATGCAGTGAAAAAGACAAAAACAAAAACAAAAAAAATGACGTCAGCTTTATGCGACATCTTTTTGAGTGCGGACCATCACACTTTATTGCTTATTTGAATTTAAGGATTTTACGCACCAACCTAACTTTAGGGAGAGCACGATGGTGCTCTTTGCTTTTAACCCACAGAGAATGAAATGTTTTGTGTTTGAGTCCCTTGTCACTTTGCCTGGTCCTACCTTTACATTGTGGTTGTCTGGTCTGTTTGCCTGTCAATTCCGGATTCTTTACTCTGTCCAGGTGTTCCTGTAAGGCCTTCTCATTCCTCAGCCTGCGCTGCTCTTCTTTAGACAGCACCTCCTTATCCTTTCTCTTTCCCTCCATCTCTTTGGCCTGGTCTTTATCTCTCCTATCCTTCTGACAAGGCCAAATTCTCTCCTCTTCTGCCATATTCTCAAATTTGTCCATAAGGAGCTCTGCCTCTGTCTTTGGCGCTGTTACTTTGTCATTCCCATCTTTCTTTTGGACACTCTCACTTTTATTACTCACTTTGACCTGCAGAACCTGGGGGACCTTGGCCACGCCTTGACTGCTCGTGGAAAACACAGAGAATTCTGAGAGAGAGAGAGAGAGAGAGAGAGAGAGAGAGAGAGAGAGAGAGAGAGAGAGAGAGAGAGAGAGAGAGAGAGAGAGAGAGAGAGAGAGAGATGTTGATTCAACGTCATCACATAAAAACAAAATTGGGTGGAAAGAAGGGTGATTCAACCAGAAAACTCCACTGATATCAGACAGCTAAATGCGTTGTTAGATTCTTTTTTGCCCTTCCGCGTCACTTTCTACACAGAAGACATCTGCTAAACATAGAATCAAGCTGTTTATCTGTCTCTCTGTGACTGACTATAACTTCGGCAGGAAGTTGACTACAAATACAAAAGTTGCCAATATCTTTGCAATTCAACAAGCGAAGGATAAAAATATGCTTCAGCTGAAAACCGAGATGACTGCATTAGAAAATAAATCCAGTAGGCTGTATAGGCCTATATTTCAATCATATTGAAATCAATTTCATGTTCAGTCAATTTACTTCTATTTGTAGGCTACACTGTCTGTAATTTTTTACATCTTCGGCCATTATAAAAACGATACATCGTTAAAACACTAGTAAGCTTAAGTTCCATCGCTATCAGGAAACCGGGCCCTGGTCTTTACCTTTGCACTTTGCTGGCTGGTCCTTCTGAGGGTTCAGAGTCTTTGACTCAGTTGCAGTAACCATGGAGACATCTGACAAGACAAAGGAAAATGGAGGATGTTAATACCACACTCCATGTGTGCAGTTGTATAACACTTTCAATGTACAAAAGAACTGTAAACTAAGATGACCTTTGCACTGGGTCTGTTTGACCTCAGCACCAGCTGAGAAGATGGAGGAATCTGGGAGAGAGGGAGTTGGGAAACAGACAGTATAAGTTAAGGTGTTGAAGCTAACCTCACATATCACACTTTATTCTCTGTCTATTCCCTCTCCTTTTTACCTTTGACCTCCAGCTCTCTCATTTGTTTCTCCATGTGTGTCATATTTTCTTCTGCACTTAGTCTCTTTTCTTTCAGGAGCTCTCTCCTGTCTCCTTCCATTGCTTCCTTCACACACTTATTTTAATCTTCCTTTCTCTCTTCCCCGTCTCTTCTTTTTCTATCGCTCAGGGTCTCCGTTAGCCTGGCTTGCTTTTTCAGCATCTGTTGTTCTTCTCCCACCTTTCTCTTTGCTTCTTCCACCGTTCTCTTTGCTTCTTCCATCATTATCTTTGCTTCTTCCACCTTTCTCTTTGCTTCTTCCATCTTTCTCTTTACTTCTTCCACCTTTCTATTTGCTTCTTCCACCTTTCTCTTTGCCTTCCTCTCTGCTTTCATCCATGCATCTTCCTTTCGGTTTTCTTCTTCCTTCCAGTAAAACTCTTTCCATTCCTCCACTCTCTTCTTTTCAGATATCTCCCACTTGTCTCTCTCCTCCTGTCTTTTCTTCTGGAGCGCCATCTGTTTCTCTACCTTTTGCCTCTCAGATTTTTCCATTAACCTCCTCCTTTCCTCCTCCATCTCTCTCTCCCTTTCCCTCATTCTAATATCCATCAACAGCAACTCTTCATCCTTCATCTGATTTATTTTTGCATGCTCCTTCTTCTCCTCCCTCTTCATCCTCTCAAGTCTGTCCCTCTCCACTTCCTTCAACACCATCTCTCTATTCATCTCCAGAGACTGTCTCTCTATCCATCTCATCTCCCCCATACAGGCCAATTGCTTCAGCAGGCCCACCTCCTTCCTTAGCAGGCCCACCTCAACATGCAAGTCGCCCTGACCAAAACTGTGCACTTCCAATACGAATGAGCTCTAAAAGAGAGTTCCTAAATGTTAGCAACCTACAGGATGCTGCTAATGGAAAACAAATCCTTAAACAACCTAAAGACAGCATCGGCATCAAAAGAAATAAAGCAAATCACTTTTAACAGTTCCACATTGATTTTTTACCCAATTGCCAAAGATTAATTTGACATTAACGTAAATTCCAAATTGACAGAATTTACATTTACAGTGGGGGAAAAAAGTGTTTAGTCAGCCACCAATTGTGCAAGTTCTCCCACTTAAAAAGACGAGAGAGGCCTGTAATTTCATCATAGGTACACGTCAACTATGACAGACAAATTGAGAAAAAAAATTCTAGAAAATCACATTGTAGGATTTTTAATGAATTTATTTGCAAATTATGGTGGAAAATAAGTATTTGGTCACCTACAAACAAGCAAGATTTCTGGCTCTCACAGACCTGTAACTTCTTCTTTAAGAGGCTCCTCTGTCCTCCACTCGGTACTGTCACGCCCTGGCTCTGGGGACTCTAGTATGTTGAGCCAGGGTGTGAGTTTTCATTTGTGTTTGTTCTGGTTTTGTATATCTATGTTGGCCAGGGTGGCTCCCAATCAGAGACGGCTGTAGCTCGTTGTCTCTGATTGGGAGTCATACTTAGGTAGCCGTTAGGCATTAATTTGGTGTGGTTTCTTGTTCCGTGTTGGTTTGTGAATGTAACCAGGGACGTCACGTTTTCGTTTTGTTTTTGTTCGTGTGATCATCAATTAATAAATATGTTCGCATTCCACGCTGCGCCTTGGTCCTCCTCTGTTCCCGACGATCGTGACAACTACTTCCCGCGGCTATGCATCCTGTGATTATAGTGACAGTATGTCCAATAAACATGACCTCCCAGTGTCCCTATAGCCATTCAAACTACTATTAAAGCCTATTACCCTATGCGGTGCCTTTCATCAATGCCTACATTTCTAGTGCCTCTAACACATTATTTTGCATCTCACCATAAAACAGCCCTGTATCCAAACTAAACAAGCTGTGACCAACCAATTATGCAAACTCTTTATACTATAGATTTTGTGTAAATCTTTTCAAAAATGTTTATAGTATAGTACACTATGCTGTTAAATGTGTTTTAAGACAGTACTAATCAATTCAATCTCATCAGAAATCACTCTCAGGTTCGGTAATCTAGATTATACAGTAATCAGTTTAGATAAATGAATGCATACCAATATTTAACCATGAAAATATTCATTTAAACATAAGACAGGAATTTGATACTCGCAGTAGGCTACGCAAAGTGATGTGAAATTCTATCATATTTGATTAAAACCGTCCTCTCCATTATAGTAGATTCACCATAACTTTAGGAACAATTTAGAAACATTACTTACCAATATGATGACTTTCTCCAACTAACCTTCTCTCTGAATGTTCTCCCACCTAAGATTCTGGCCTAATGGCAAGAGGATTCTATCTTCTTATGACCCCATTATGACATCACTCCAAGATGGCATTCTACTCATCCTCAATGCTTCACTATGTACAACTACAGACTCCCAGTTCATTGTAATGGGACTCTGACAAAGCTGTCATTGCTCACACAGCCACTACATAACAGAGATGTGTTGTGTTCCAATTAAACCAATGATGCTTTGTTAGTGAGATCATTGATTATACAGTACAGGCCATTGAAGACGTTGTTTTCTTGAATGATCTACTGCAGTGACTAACTAGCACATAGATTGATCTGCTTTGCAGCAATACATTTTGTGAGAAATGCATTCAATCCCTTTCAACATCCAAACTTCATGGAATTAACAAAAGCATCATTTTACAATACAGAGAAACTGTTTATGACCTGCTTGACCTCAAACGAGAGTCCAGAGAAATAAGAAAAAAATGACCTCACGCTAGGGAAGATTTACAAACCACCTCCAGGAGAGTCTAAAGACCTACTGCACCCAATGTACTAGTTACTTTTAGCAACGCAGCTGTATTTACAGTACACACACTAGCGTTGCTTTCAAATGTACTCGGTTGCACAACAACAGTCCGTGGGAAGCCAGAAGTTAAATACAATTCCATTTAAACTTAATGTGCCGGTGGGCAGGGCGGTTGGTCATTATGAGAGGGGTAATTTGAGACAAAATATCTAAAGGATAATATTATTGAACAGACTTTACAAACGTGGGTCTGTTGTAGACCCACTTCCTCTCGGCTTACCTCATGTCAAAATAAAACTCATTTTTTGTCCACCTATGGCACAAAATCAAGGACTATAAGTGCTGGATAGAACATAGACTTAGATAGACATGGCATCATTGTATCTGTCCCATTATGGCGTCTGTGAGAGCACGGGCACTGCCATTAAGGCCATCTCCATTTTGAAGTAGTCCATTTTCTTCTACTACTACTTTTATGAGTTGGTAAACAAACTGAAAGGGTGCATACTGCCACCTGGAGTGTGTTGTTTGAACAGATATAATGCCAAGGTTGGCGATTTACTGCCACCTGTAGTTATGGAATGTTTGCTCACAAGTATAATTCATTGGCTGATCCCTCTTGGTGACCTGGATGGAATTCTGTGATCCTTCCTTAACCCCTAGGAAGTCCCATCCAGTTCACTACTTCAAAATGGTGAAAGTCCTCAATGGTGCTGCCCATGCTAAAAAGATCAGGCTTTTGGCCACTAGAGTCCTCTATCTATCTCTATTGGACAGAAGTAGTAGGCCTAACATGAAAGTGAAATAATAATGGTCCGTTTGAGTGTCATTCTGACGTTTTTAAAATACATAACACTTATTTAATTGTATTTATTTTACAAATATACACATAGGCCTACAATCATATTAATTATATTTTATTTTATTGAAATATTTGCTCTCTGAACAAGCTCATCTCAAAGCCTCTTTCTCTAGCACCAAAATTGGAATGCGTCGTGACGTCAAGCGTAATTTCAGCCCGTCCCCTTTTGGTGAATGGAGAATCCGCTATCCAATTGTGGCAGTCGAAAACAGCAACATTGTTTCCTTGTGTAGAGAATGGGTCTCAGTAACCCGATAAATTACTAAAGAAATGCTTAGATTAAGATAACATTGATACGCTCTCTAAGTCACCTAGTGCGGTGACTTATTGGTGAAGACATGGAAAAACAACTGAGGTTATTGGCATCCCAACTCCTCCTGAAAAACAGCGTCTTCGAAGTATTGTTAAACCGTGTGATTCTGACATGGAAAGAGATTCCGGCCAATAAAAAACGCGTTTCAGGCAGTATACATCACCCGTTCAAAGTCGGTAAGTGTCAAAAGATAAACTGGGTATTAAGTGCAAAGATATATGCTACTAATATATTCCGACTGAGACATCTAGGGACAGATAGGTGATTTATAGCCTATAGTATGTAACAGTTTCTATGAAGTACATATGTATAATGCTTTTAATGAATTGTGTAATGCCTTAAACGTATGTGCTATGACACTAACTATAACCATCCATAATAACTAATACGTGGTTGTAAAACTGTACAATGTGTTATAGATAATTAGCTACAATGGGGGAGGGGGGACTTGAAATGGATACAATGTACTGTAGGTGAAATGAATAGTGTATGTATTGACTGATCATTGAGAATGATGTAACACCTTACATTAGTGTCTTTATTGGTGTATTTGATATTTGGTATTTTATTAGGATCCCCATTAGCTGTTGCAAAAGCAGCAGCTACTCTTCCTGGGGTCCACACAAAACATGAAACATGACATAATACAGAACATTAATAGACAAGAACAGCTCAAGGACAGAACTACATACGTCTATGTCTTCTAGATGGTGTTCTATACTATATGTAATGATATGTCTATGTCTTCTATATGGTGTTCTATACTGTATGTAATGATATGTCTATGTCTTCTATATGGTGTTCTATACTGTATGTAATGATATGTCTATGTCTTCTATATGGTGTTCTGTACTATATGTAATGATATGTCTATGTCTTCTATATGGTGTTCTATACTGTATGTAATGATATGTCTATGTCTTCTATATGGTGTTCTATACTGTATGTAATGATATGTCTATGTCTTCTATATGGTGTTCTATACTGTATGTAATGATATGTCTATGTCTTCTAGATGGTGTTCTATACTGTATGTAATGATATGTCTATGTCTTCTAGATGGTGTTCTATACTGTATGTAATGATATGTCTATGTCTTCTATATGGTGTTCTATACTGTATGTAATGATATGTCTATGTCTTCTAGGTGGTGTTCTATACTGTATGAATTCTGAGGATTTAAAATATGAATCTATAATCATGCTTCCCTTTCAATGTCAATGTGTATTTGTAACATTCTAACCCTGTTTACAATAGTGCTTTGACGAAGAAGCTTTCTCCAAACGTGTCAGCAAGTAATATCACTGAAGGGAATTAAGGAGCCGTGCTGCACCTTATTTTACAAACAGTGAGCACGAGAGGGTGGTGACCTGGGGGATCTGAGGTACTGGAATGCATAAAAAAAAATATATCCTTTATAATAAAGCATTGCATTCATATCATCACATTTGCGTAGTGGCATAGAGCAGTAGAGTAGAGGCACTTTCAGAAGTTGGACACATGGGGGACATTTTTAGTAGCATAATGTCCAAGAAAATGTTTGCCTTTTATAAACGCATTTCATGCAATTCTATGTCATTTTACATGACGAGACTTTGGTAGAGTATTTGTTAATACGACACAAATGATGGAAATGGCAGGCTACACTGACAAACTGAGAATCACAGATCAATAAAAACGACCTTGTCTTGAATCCATCAATAGCCGAGGCCTAGGTGTGTGGAGACACATATTGTAGGCTACAATATGAGGAGGAAATTATAGTCCTAAAAATGCTTTCCAGTTTCACTGACTCACCCAATGATGCACAGCTCCCTCACTGGTGATGGCCGATGCACTCGTGCCAAAAGCCTATCTCTCTCTCTCTCTTTTGTAAAACAATATTTGGAAGTTGATCAAATATTTTGGTGGCCTCCAGCATAGAGTCTAAATAAATGATGAAGTGCAACGCTTGAGAGATGAGAGTTCAGGCTCCTGTCTATCAGAGCAGAGAGGGAGAGAGATCGTAGAAAGTGAATGTCATTGTCACGACTTCGGCCGATGCTGCCTCTCCTCCTTGTTCGGGCAGGCTTCGGCGTTCGTCGTCACCGGCTTACTAACCACTGCTGCCCCAATCATCATCACAATTGTCTTGTCTTGTCAATCACACACACCTGGTTCCTATCCCCTAATTAGTCAGTGTATGAGTGTTCCCTCTACCCCCTTGTCCTTGTGGGGGTTTGTTAATTGTGAGAGTAGTGTAGCTCGGTGGAGCTACTCATAACATTGTGTTGCCAGGGTAGATTTCCCCCCTGTGCCTATGTATTATTGGATTCCGTTACAGTGTATTTGCCAGGGATGTTAGTTTGCCCTGTGCCTGTTTCGTTGATCGCTATTGGAGCGCATTTGTGTGTCAACCACGGAATAAACTCTGTATTCGGTGGTTACCCTCCTGCGCCTGACTCCTTCCACCACACTCATCACAGTCATTCTAGTTATGTGAGAGATACAGGCGTGCTTCTCACACAGCCACCGTCACGCGTCTGCCACGCGTTGGTCTCCAACATATACTATGCCCACATACTCTAGTGTAGCTGTGGGGCTTACAAGTCTGAATTTCTTACAGCCTAATTTTCAAGACATCAATGTACAGCAACATTTTTAGGTGTCACTGCAGAACACCCTCCATATGCATATGAACACATACTCAGAGGTGGGGCTTACAAGACTCACATTTCATATACTCAGAGGTGGGGCTTACAATACTCACATTTCATATACTCAGAGGTGGGGCTTACAAGACTCACATTTCATATACTCAGCGGTGGGGCTTACAATACTCACATTTCATATACTCAGAGGTGGGGCTTACAAGACTCACATTTCATATACTCAGCGGTGGGGCTTACAAGACTCACATTTCATATACCTTTCAAGACATCACTGTAGGACAAACATTTGATTTGATATCAGAATATACTTCAAATAAAATAAATCAATGTATGCTACAGCTGAACACATGTTATAGTATATAGGCCTCCTGCCTATCTGATAATATGAAGCGCATATTCAGATTAACTTCACAGTACAGAACAAGTTTGTAAAGTTTTCCAGAACCTCCCACAACACGGCCATTTCCTGGTGTGTCTTCTCCTCCCTATCTCTTGTTTTGCTCCTGGTGTCTGTGACACATCTGGGTCCTTTAGCAATCCATTACCTCACATAGGGGACTGGATTGAATTTGGTCAGGGGTGGGCCAACAAGGTTCAGAAAGAGTAGCCCTGATATGGTGGAGGTATGCAGAGAGGCACGGGTTGAGGTGCAAATCAGAATCATTTGAGAAAATCCCTGCTGGCCTTCTGCACTGGAGATGGGGATGGTGCTGACCACCATCAACATCTCTTTAAGTCCATCTGGAGATGGGGATGGTTCTGACCTCCATCAACATCTCTTTAAGTCCATCTGCAGATGGGGATGGTGCTGATCTCCATCAACATCTCTTTAAGTCCATCTGGAAAGTCTCCTTTATCATTACCATCAGTGTCCCTGTACTGCCTGTAGGCCCGTATGACCGTACGTGGACTGTCAATGCCAAACCTCTGGCAGAGAGATTCTATCACTGTTTCTCCATACAGTGCTCCTGAATCCTCTGGCCAGTATTGAGCATAAAGCACCTTCAGCTCCTCTATGAACTGGCTGTATCCTGTATTGTCCACCGCCCGTCCTCCTTGAGAGAACCTTCTAGCCTCCATGTTCCTCGCCAAGCTCTAGAAATACTCCCTCTGATTAAGGACTCTGTCGCTGGGTCTTCCACCATTCAGTTTGACTCCTTGGAAAGAGTTCTCTTGAATCTCTCTCTGGCTGAGTTGTGTGTCGGCCTGGCTGCTCTGCCATGGCACTGAACACCCTCACATCCCTGGTGACTGCCCTGTGTGCAGTAATAATACCCTCTCTTCCCTGGTGACTGCCCTGTGTGCAGTAATAACACCCTCACTTCCCTGGTGACTGCCCTGTGTGCAGTAATTACACCCTCACTTCCCTGGTGACTGCCCTGTGTGCAGTAATAACATCCTCACTTCCCTGGTGACTGCCCTGTGTGCAGTAATAACACCCTCACTTCCCTGGTGACTGCCCTGTGTGCAGTAATAACACCATCACTTCCCTGGTGACTGCCCTGTGTGCAGTAAAAACACCCTCACTTCCCTGGTGACTGCCCTGTGAGCAGTAATAATACCGTCACTTCCTTGGTGACTGCCCTGTGTGCAGTAATAACACCATCACTTCCCTGGTGACTGCCCTGCATGCAGTAATAACACCCTCACTTCCCTGGTGACTGCCCTGTGTGCAGTAATAACACCCTCACTTCCCTGGTGACTGCCCTGTGTGCAGTAATTACACCTTCACTTCCCTGGTGACTGCCCTGTGTGCAGTAATAACACCCTCACTTCCCTGGTGACTGCCCTGTGTGCAGTAATAACACCCTCACTTCCCTGGTGACTGCCCTGTGTGCAGTAATAACACCATCACTTCCCTGGTGACTGCCCTGTGTGCAGTAATAACACCATCACTTCCCTGGTGACTGCCCTGTGTGCAGTAAAAACACCCTCACTTCCCTGGTGACTGCCCTGTGTGCAGTAATAACACCCTCACTTCCCTGGTGAGTGCCCTGTGTGCAGTAATAACACCCTCACTTCCTTGGTGACTGCCCTGTGTGCAGTAAAAACACCCTCACTTCCCTGGTGACTGCCCTGTGTGCAGTAATAACACCCTCACTTCCCTGGTGACTGCCCTGTGTGCAGTAATAACATCCTCACTTCCCTGGTGACTGCCCTGTGTGCAGTAATAACACCCTAACTTCCCTGGTGACTGCCCTGTGTGCAGTAATAACACCATCACTTCCCTGGTGACTGCCCTGTGTGCAGTAATAACACCCTCACTTCCCTGGTGACTGCCCTGTGTGCAGTAATAACACCCTCACTTCCCTGGTGACTGCCCTGTGTGTCTCTCTTTTGGAGCTCGAGTGACAATTCAGATATGTGTGATGCACTTCAACAACTAAGACCTAGATTGTTAACAAACGCATGCGAGGATATCCGCATGGCAAGGCCACTATAGCTCTGACGGGTCACGCCGTCGCGGGAGGCATCCTCAGATCATCATTATTTGGTCCGTAACGGTTAATGAGCCATATTTGTTTATGGTCCAATAACATATTTAAAATAATCTATCTACCTTGCGTATCTGTTTGGACAATTTGCACATTCGGATCGAAATTACTGTTAATTAATATCATCACCCCTTTTGAGTTTCTTAGCCCATGGGAGAAGTATATTTCGCCCCCCCCCCCCCCCCTCCCCAGTCCTTTTTCCACCCAACTTCATCTAGAATTGTTGAATGGGTTTCTCTCTTTGAGCCATATAAATATTGTTCTTCTTTTGTTATTATCTGCTAAGCCATTACAATTATAACTGGCTATTACAATTATAAGCTTTGAATGTTGCTTGACAAGCCAGGGGTTATACGTTTGTTTGGTCTTGAACTGAGCCTCTGTCCAAATTGCACCTGCTCCGGGCACTTCGTCGGTTGATGGACATATGTAGAAATAAGAGAGCAGGTCTGAAATCAATGGGGAAGGATTAGGATGATTGCACAGAAGGATCAACGCGCTTTTACATGATGGTTTTTCTGGGAGGCTGGAGAAATAACCAGGAGGCAACTTGATTTAACTCTGATCGCTTTTTTAAATGTTTACAGTGCTAACAGTAAACAAATTGTATAAATAATGCGTGAGGTACCGGAGCCGGGCAAATAGGTGCTGGAACAAATGAGGTCAAATCTGAGAGGTGCCAGATCCGGCTCAAATTAAGCACTGGAACCCAGGTCTGGAGTGTATGACGTTGGTGTATTGGTACTGAATATACCATAGATGGAGACAAGACTGATTGGAACAGAACCAGTGAGACCCAGACCAAGACTCAACCACTAGAGACCTCTAGACCCAAGTGTCCAACCTGTAAGGAGACCAAGACCAGTTTAAATGTGTCTCACCTGTAAGGAGACCTAGACCAGTTTAAATGTGGACAACCTGTAAGGAGACCTAGACCAGTTTAAATGTGTCCAACCTGTAAGGAGACCTAGACTAGTTTAAATGTGGACAAATGATCCCCAGAGTGTGAACATTAATGCTAGTGTGATGATGATGCTATAAGTACAGCATAGTGTGGTGAGTTTCAGAGTTGGTCATTAGTCCTCATAGGGGATGGTTTCATTCTATGGAGTAGCAGTGATCTTCATGACATTGTGCATGTTTTAGATCAAATCCATTGCGGTCAACTGCACAGACTCACTAATCTACAAATCCCGTTGCATCTTAAATAATGACTCACTAAGGGGTTTTCACACTAAATTGGTTTGGAGCTGGGGGGGGTTTTCGAACTTGTTTGGACTGGTGTGAACACTATACGCACTCGGGAGCACACCAAACAATGCACCTAGGTTGGCTCAAAAGGAGTGGTCTTGTTCCGTTTCCATTCATACCCCTTGGTGCTGTAGTACCGTGGTGTGATTTGCTGCAGGTGTCAACGCAGTCCGGACCAAACACAGGAAAAGATCCAAGCATACAGTATTATTGGTTGTTTGACTGTGAGCATTTGATCAAATGCACGCATTATAATATCTTGATATCTCTGAAACATGTTGTGAATAGCAGTACATTTATGAGCGCATCTGTAAGGGGCTTAATACAGTTGTATTCCAGACACTAGGTGGCAGCCCACGGGGAATAAAGAAGAAAAGTTAATGTGGACTGGGGGAGAGGAAGAAAAACTAACAACAAATGCTGTTACAGTATCTCACAAAAGTGAGTCCACCCTTCACATTTGTGTAAATATTTGAGTTTATCTTTTCATGTGACAACACTGAAGAAACGACACTTTGCTACAATGTAAAGTAGTGAGTGTACAGCTTGTATAACAATGTACATTTGCTATCCCCTCAAAATAACACAACACACAGCCATTAAAGTCTAAACCGCTGGCAACAAAAGTGAGTACACCCCTATGTGAAAATGTCCAAATTGGGCCCAATTAGCCATTTTCCCTCCCCGGTGTCATGTGACTCGTTAGTGTTACAAGGTCTCAGGTGTGAATGGGGAGCAGGTGTGTTACATTTGGTGTCATCGCTCTCACACTCCCTCATACTGGTCACTGGAAGTTCAACATGGCACCTCATGGCAAAGAACTCTCTGAGGATCTGAAAAAAAGAATTGTTGCTCTACATAAAGATGGCCTGGGCTATAAGAAGATAGCCAAGACCCTGAAACTGAGCTGCAGCACGGTGGCCAAGACCATACAGCGGTTTAACAGGACAGGTTCCACTCAGAACAGGCCTCGCCATGGTCGACCAAAGAAGTTGAGTGCACGTGCTCAGCATCATATCCAGAGGTTGTCTTTGGGAAATAGACGTATGAGTGCTGCCAGCATTGCTGCAAAGGTTGAAGGGGTGGGGGGTCAGCCTGTCAATGCTCAGACCATACGCCGCACACTGCATCAAATTGGTCTGCATGGCTGTCGTCCCAGAAGGAAGCCTCTTCTAAAGATGATGCACAAGAAAGCCCGCAAACAGTTTGCTGAAGACAAGCAGACTAAGGACACGGATTACTGGAACAAGATAAATGTATTTGGTTCAGATGGTGTCAAGCATGTGTGGCGGCAACCAGGTGAGGAGTACAAAGACAAGTGTGTCTTGCCTACAGTCAAGCATGGTGGTGGGAGTGTCATGGTCTGGGGCTGCATGAGTGCTGCCGGCACTGGGCAAATACAGTTCATTGAGGGAACCATGAATGCCAACATGTACTGTGACATACTGAAGCAGAGCATGATCCCCTCCCTTCGGAGACTGGGCTGCAGGGCAGTATTCCAACATGATAACTACCACAAACACACCTCCAAGACTAAAATATTGACACTTTGGGCCCAATTTGGACATTTTCACTTAGGGGTGTACTCACTTTTGTTGCCAGTGGTTTAGACATTAATGGCTGTGTGTTGTGTTATTTTGAAGGAACAGCACATTTACACTGTTATACAAGCTGTACACTCACTACTTTACATTGTAGCAAAGTGTCATTTCTTCAGTGTTGTCACATGAAAAGATGTACTCAAATATTTACACAAATGTGAGGGGTGTACTCACTTTTGTGAGATACTGTACATCGTCCTGACATTATGAAAATTAAAGTAAACAGTACCTTTCGCGTTGGAGTTTATAGAGGAAGAAAAACTAACAAAAACGTAGAACCATAGTAAAGCCCAGTATGGACTATCAATACAGGTACTGTATGTAGAACCATAGTAAAGCCCAATATGGACTATCAATACAGGTACTGTTTGTAGAACCATAGTAAAGCCCAGTATGGACTATCAATACAGGCATTGAAAGGTGTTGAGTAGTGAGAGAAAGAGGTGTTGAGTAGAGAGAGAGAGAGACGGGACATCAGGTAAAGTTCTGGAGATGAGGGAATATGTGTGCAGAAAGAAACCCTCCAGTATGGTTAACCACAGTTAGGCCCAGTATGGACTATCAATACATGTGACCATTTAGAATGTAACCCAGTTCAATGGGTCTTAACAGAACTGGGGGATGTCAGCCATGAAGTTGTCTAAACACAAATAGAACATAATTTGTTTCTGATTCATTGTTAATGGATTTTCCATTAGGAACACAGGGGGAAAACCTAACACAACAACACACATAACACACAACCAATAAAAACAAAGGGGGAGGAAACAACTAAAGTCATTACCATATTGTCATTTTCTAATGACAGGGAGAAAACATGTAAAATCTAGAAGACTACTTTAGATCTGGTCAGAAGAAGCCTAGTGCACTACGTAGGGAACAGGGGAGAGACTTGGGACAGAAACAGTAACTCCTGTATGGAAATCTTCATTCCAATGCCAGTGAGCAAATCTCCAATCTCCACCCTATTCCCTATGTAGTGCACTACTTTAGATCTGGTCAGAAGTAGCCTAGTGCACTACGTACGGAACAGGGAGTCATTTGGGCCAGAGTCAGTAACTCCCCTGGGTATGAATTCTCTCTCTATCTTATCTGTCTTCTATATTATGTTCTCCTCTCCTCCTCTCTTCTCTCCTCTATTCACTCTATTCTATCATCCACACCACATGCCAGCTTCAACACAATCCATTTACAAGTTAAAGACATACCTTGGAATAAATAGCAAAGGAAAACTACTACTAGATGTATGTTTTATTTCCCATCACCATGAATCATATTTAATAACTGAACAGTAGCAGACCTAACTTCATCTGTTCCTGACTCTAGATAGTGGATTAAAAATACCATCAATCTCCAATGATATTAAAGTACAATTCTGAACATTACTGATATACTGAGTGGTAAGTCAATATATCTGCTGTATTTATTGTTTGGTTAATATCACCACCTGCTGGACAGGTTTAATATTGCTTGACTGAGCAGTATGGGAGAATTAAAGATGCCAAACTTAGGGTCGGTTTCCCGGACATCTCCATTGAACATGCTTTTTAGTCCAGGACTAGGCTTCATCTGTGTCCGGGAAACCGGCCCATATAGTTCAATTAGCAAGTAAGTAACACTACCTGTTCCATGATACTGAGGAAAATGACATTGAGACAGAGAAAACATTTCAATGGTTCTGAATGAAAACCAACATACATTAACAGCATACATCATGATTAATGTAAATGTAGCCAATTAAAACATTACTTTTGATAAAAATACGTTAAGTTTTAATTAAACTCTGAAGATTAAATCAGTCAGACAAAAATAATTGTACAGAAAAACAGAGTATTATATCTGGGGACCATCACCACCAGCATGACTAGTATCTATGTGGACCCTACTACAGTTTAACCAGCTCAGCTATAGACTACACCAGCATGACTAGTATCTATGTGGACCCTACTACAGTTTAACCAGCTCAGCAGTACCACAGAGCCAAAACCCAGGATAGAGGGGCTGAGTGAATGTGGTCTGGACTCTGTGGAGGAGGGTAATTGTGTAAGAAACACTGTAGAAGGACAGAGTTCCTGCCTTGTGATCCAGGTACACTCCTACTCTGGAGGACTGAGGGCCTGGTACTGTAGTCATAACATTATTGTGTATGAAACAATAACTACCACTATAACACTGTAAACTCCAGGACTTGTCATTGTATCCAAATCAATCTGTTCTGCTGATGTCTTTATATGAGACTGCTGTATAAACATCCCCCCCACTCCACTCCACCTCCCAGTAACAGCGTCCAGACAGACCCTCTCTACACAGAACCTGGTAGTGGTTTGTGAATCTGTCTGGATGGTCAGGATATGGTTGGTCTTGGCCTTTATTGGTCACCTTTCTGTTCCCTTCAGACAGAGAGAGGAGTGTGCCTGCTGTGTTTGGGTCCAGTGTGAGCTGACAGAAATCTGGAGGAAGAGCACAGCAGAGACCAATAAGGGGAGTTAGAACAATAAATTAAGTCAGATACTGTATCTAACCTGTCTTTGATTAGAGCACAGCAGAGATCAAATCAGAGAAATACGAGGAGTCAGATAGATACCCAGTCTTTGATTAGATCTACTATTGCTATATATTTCTAGAGGGATTGTTAGGAGTGTCAGTAAAAAGAGAATGATACTTCAGAATAAAGAGACTCACATTGTAAGAACTGTTCTCTGGTCTTGGGCTCTGGAGGCAGTACAACATCCACTATATTCACTACAGACACACAAACACATTCACAGAGAGAGGGAATGTTATCATCATACCATATTCCACATGTATATGACTATTAGGGAACTTTCAATGGTCTAAAGTTGATGTTCTTATTATTTTCAACACACCTGTAGTGGAGATCTTGGTCCATTCTCCTTTAAGGACGTCTTCTAGTTTCTCTCTCAGTTCAGACACAGTCTTACTCACATCTCCAAAGTACTGAAGAGGACGGACAACGATGCTGGGTAAGTCTGAAGATACACTGGTACCGGAGAGAGACTGATAACTCTGGAGAGAGAGAGAGCGAGAGAGAGAGAACAGAACCAAATGATTGAGAGTTTCACATTGAGTTTTAGTTTCATATCACATGTATCAAGGCAGTTTAGTTACCTGGAGGAAATGGATGTGATCCTCTGTGTGTGAGAGCTGCTCCAGCTCAGTGCTTATCTTCCTCAGCTCAGCTATCTCCTGCTCCAGTTGCTCCAGGAGTCCTTCAGCTTGACTCACTTGAGCCTTCTCTTGGGCTCTGATCAGCTCCTTCACCTCAGAGCGCCTTCTCTCAATGGAGCGGATCAGCTCGGTAAAGATCTTATCACTGTCCTCCACTGCTGCCTGTGCAGAGCGCTGTTGATAGAGAGAGAGAGAGAGACTGACTTGTCTTACTTTAATGAGCCATCCTCATTACACTAACACCCCCCCTCCTAAAAGCACATTAAGTGACACCACAACCTCCACACAATCACATTATCCAGTACCCAACACCACAGTACAATACACCATCCAGCACCACATTCCAACCGTCCATCCAACCCCTCCTCTCCAGCCGTACAGACAGCCCCCCTGAGCCCCCATACCTCCTGAAACATCTCCACACTGTTGATCATGTTGTACAACTCAAACTCAAGCCTGAGGCGTCAACCAGACATTGGTGTCCAGGGCTCCATGTAATACCCTCCACTGGAGGACCCCTGACCTTTCCAGCACTGGGAGCTTATAGAGCCCCTCCACCTATACCCTGCCATGCTCTCAGCCCCAACAACCCCCTGCCACTGATGCCCCTTCACTCCCGCTAAGCTCCTGATGTGTCTAACCTTGACACTGAGGGTGTACAGCACCTTACCCCCCACCTCCTCAAACTCCCCCAGGCTCAGAGTGTTAAAAGTCATTAAGTCCTCCGGACTCTCCTGCCAGTCCCCAGTCTCTGCTGTCACTTGCAGTGGTGGAAACGGTGGTGGCCCCTCCTCAGGCTGCTCCAGCCCTAAGTACTGCAGCATAGAAATCAGAGACCCCTGCTGTATTGAGTCTCTCCTGCCGCATGATGAAGAGCTGCTGATCCAGCCCCAAACCACCAGCCCTCCTCAACAGAGCATATGCTGGTGCCCTCCAGCCCACCTCCGTATGGTACAGTAGCCTATGTGCTGCTGAGTCAGAACGCTGCCACCCTGACCAGAAAAAATTCACTAACTTGCGCTGCAGGTCCACAAGCAGACCACCGGGGGCGTTGAGAATGGCCAATTAAAGCCATAGAGAGGATGCCACCAAGTTGTTGATGATCAGCACCGTCCCTCTGTATGCCACTTGGGAGATGAGCCACCTCCACTTCGTCAGCCTCGACACCACCGCTTGTGACACTCCTTCCCAGTTCTTCCTATCCCAACCCTCCGAGCCCAGATACACCCCAAGCATCTTGAGCCACTCACAGCCCCACTGCAACCCCCCTGGAAGCTGCGGAGGTGCCCTGTCCCTCCATGCCCCACATAACAGAGCCTCACTCTTGCCCTAGTTTACCTAAGCAGAAGACGCCCCCTCGTACACCCTCAAACTATTCTCCAGGGCCTGTAGGTTCTGCTCATCCCTAACCAACACAGACGTCATCAGCATATGCTGACACTGCTATGCCTGTCCCCAACCCTATGCCTGGCTCCCACACTCCCTGTAGCCTCCTGCGTAGCAGGCCCAGAAAGGGCTTAATAACAAGAGTGTATAGCTGCCCTGACAGAGGGCATCCCTGGTGAATGCCCCTCCCTTCCCAGACTGGCCTACTGAGCCCTCCCCACACCTTGACCATACATGAAGCCCCAGCGTACAGCATTTGAACACAGGCCACAAAATTCTCCCCACAACCAAAACAACACATTGAACAGATATTCATGGTCCACCCTATCAAAGGCTTTCTCCTGATTATGAACAGATTGTCTGTGTTTGAGTGTCCTGGTACACAGTACGTTTGGTCCTTGTGTACAATAGAGTCCAGGTGGGACTTCAGTCTGTTAACGAGGACCTTGGTAAAGACCTTATAGTCCAAACAGAGCAATGCCACAGGCCTCCAGTTCTTTAAGTCGCTCAAATCCCCTTTTTTGGGCAGGAGAGTCAAAGCCTCCCGTCTACAGCTTAGCGACAGCTCCCCCACCCCGACGCACTCACACAACACACGTCCTGACACAACACACGTCCTGTAAAATAACTCCCCAGAACTTTTTATAAAAATCCACAGGCAGACCGTCTGAGAGACAGCAGCTGAGAGTTTGTGAAAGGCATTGGGAAATGTCTATTTGATTTCTCTGTGACAGAGAGAGTTTGGAAAGGTCTGTGAGCAGAACCTGAGAACACCCAGGATCACAGAGTTCTGCCCTCTATAAATCAGAGTACAACTCCACAGCCTCATCTCCTCACAACAGAAGTTACCCACCCATCAGGCTTCCTCATCTCCCCACAACAGAAGTTACCCACCCATCAGGCTCCCTCATCTCCCCACAACAGAAGTTACCCACCCATCAGGCTCCCTCATCTCCCCACAACAGAAGTTACCCACCCATCAGGCTCCATCATCTCCACAACAGAAGTTACCCACCCATCAGGCTCCCTCATCTCCCCACAACAGAAGTTACCCACCCATCAGGTTCCCTCATCTCCCCACAACAGAAGTTACCCAGCCATCAGGCTCCCTCATCTCCCCACAACAGAAGTTACCCACCCATCAGGCTCCCTCATCTCCCCCACAACAGAAGTTACCCACCCATCAGGCTCCCTCATATCCCCACAACAGAAGTTATAAGCCCATCAGACAAACGTAAAACAAGGGATTTTCTTGGTTTCCCCACTCTATTTTTCCAACCCTTCTGGTGAAACAGAGAACTGAGCCCTGTACTATATAATGTCATGTGTGCATATATATATATTTTTTTTTTTGTGTATGGGTGGTCCCGGGGATCGAACCCACTACCCTGGCGTTACAAGCGCCGTGCTCTACCAGCTGAGCTACAGAGGACCAGGTGCAGACACATTTATGAAAGCAAAGACAAGGTCATTATTTGGGCTCTAAACACTAACAACCGACCCTTACACACCTCTGTTGCTACCCCTGCACTAAGATTTCTGCCATGGCATTTAAATGTTTTTGGTTTACATATTCCCCCAGTCTTTGCCGCTGTTCATGTTAAGAATGTCTAACCGTGAAATCTCCATAAGAGGTGGGAGGGAAATCACCACAATCAGAAACCAGTAGAGAAGCCCATAAAGCCACCATGCCAGAAAAAACCATCAATTTAAGCAGATTCTGAAGACATGCCATTAAGAACCCATGACCCATTTTCTCAGCCTATACCACTTCCTGGGTGAGAGGACACTAAACCCATCATTCTTCATCATGTGTTGTACTGACCTTACAAACCTTCCAGGATCAATCAAATAAGACTCCAGCAGAACCTTATTTTTTCCCCTTTAGTCTCCATCAGGAACCTAGAAAGTTCTCTCACCGTATATACTGGGCCCTCAGCCTGACTGTCTGTCAGCTCTGGATCCAATGAGACATCTGAAAACGAGACGCCTTGTCCTCCGCTCCCGCAGACTCACCTCCCCCCTCTTCCTCCTCCTCCATTGGCACGGTACCGTCCTCCTCCTCCCCAGTCTCTGCCCCCCTGCACTTCCCCCCTGATCAGTGCCTCTTCCCCAATGACAGGCAATATTTACTGGGATGAGCCCACCAAGCCTTTGCCCACCGGAGTCTCTGTTACTACAGAAACCTGCCTCAGCTCATGTAGCCCAGCTTCAACCCTCCCCACCACCGCTTTCTCCACAGCCTGCGCACCACCACTTGGCCATGCACTACTACCGTGTAGCTCAATTGGTAGAGCATGGCGCTTGCAACGCCAGGGTTCTGGGTTCGTTTCCCATGGGGGGACAGTATGAAAATGTATGCACTCACTAACTGTAAGTCGCTCTGGATAAGAGCATCTGCTAAATGACTAAAATGTAAAAAATTTACTCTCCTCCCTCCTGGTACCCCTGCCATTTATTTTGCAATTCTGAGTATTTACTATTTTAGTACGGATTAGTAAGGAAAAACACTTTATTCAGTACTACTGCAGTTGCTTAATAATTCCAATAGCTGGCAGCATAAGACCATGAATGACATTTCAGAAGATTAGTTTAGTTCTCTCCCTGGATACACCACCACTCCACCTCACAGGAAAACTCCTGCCTGAGCTTTTTACTGTCCCTTTCCACACTGCTAACGCAAGAGGAAGGACTGAAAAAGCATTTAACACATTACAGTGAAGTAATATAATGATGAGTCATGTTTATTATTACCTGTTTTTATGGTCATGTTTTGAAATTATACTTCATTACTATAATGATTATCAATAAGCCTAAACATTAATTCAGTCACCTCTGGTCGACAAAAACGTATTTTCCTAGAAAATTAATTGTCAAATTCCTCAACCAGCATCGAGCACTCTGCCTTCTCACGCAAGCGAGGGGCATGTTGAGGTACATATGCTAACCGTGACGGTTGCATTATGTAATTTATTGGTGGGCTGGAAGATGCAGTGTTATTTATTTTCTATTCAGAGGCTATTTACTCCCAATATGAGATAATTTTATATAGAAGGTTTTTATAATGCATGTTTACTAGGGTTGAGGTTAGCGCATCTGAGTAGGGATTATTTGGCCGGGGTTCAATACCTGTCCTACCTATCAATCATATTGCTGCTTGTAGCCTATAACTGATGATCCCCACACTAGAAACACTGAAAACTATCTGTGCTAGCAAACCCTGTGTTCCACCCCTCCCCTGTGTAACCTTGAAGTTTGTTAAGAAACAAACACTTGTCTACGAAAAGAGACAACATGTTTAACGGATTCCGCTTGGCACCCAGCCGAGAGCACAAGAAAACCACTTGCAAATTTACCAAAACTAACCAACTACTTGCGGTCTGTTCGTACGTAATAAACGGAGGCAGATTAGCCACCACAAAACTTGTCGAAAGAGGCGAAATCTGCACCAACACACCCCTTACAAAAATCCCACTCGCAACAAGACAAACCTTTTTCATTAACACGACCGCCGACCATGAGCAAAACTTCCTCCACACCTTTCTCCGGAACGCACCCGAAGCGACAGCGTTTCTTCTCCACTCGGTTGGGGCCATCACGCCGCCCTAACAAACTACCCCTACTCCCCCCTCAACTCTAAACGATAAACAGTGGAAACCAATAAACAAACCCTCCACCATGAGAAAATAAAATCAGAAAATACGCAAGAACCAAAAGAAAAAAGAATAGTAGCCCTCCTCACGAACCACAAAACTCTCACACCTACAACTTCTTCTTCTATGATATAATGGCGGTCCACAAACCAACGTTAAAGGTGCATGCCGTCACCTACTGTGCTGGAGTGTGTGGTCAATCACGGTTTCCAACATTTCTAAATCCTCCTACCTAACTCAGTACTTCTGAGAAAATAAAGAAGAGCCCTACTAACTTCTAATAGACCCTCCCCCATCCCCCAAATCCCTTCCTAACCCCCCCAACCCCGTCCAACCTCAATGACCCTACACTTCAATCTTTCCCTCTCTTCAACATACTTACAACAATATAACAACACATGCTCCACCGTTTCATCTACCATACCCTCCAGACACAAATCATTCCCATGCTTGCCAACCAGATGTAATGACGAGTTCAATTTACAGTGTCCTAAGCGCAATCAAGTAAACACCACATCTTCCTTCCTAATCTGACTTTTGAATCTTGGTACACCAACCTTTCTTTGGAGGACATATAAATGCCGGCCCTTGTGCTCAGAGTACCATCTCTTATGCCACACATCTATCAAAATGGCTCTGATCTTACATTTGGCCTCACCTCTACCCAGTGGAACATTAATATCAATTATATCTCGTTTCAAAGCTCTTTTAGCTAACTGGTCTACAATTTCATTCCTTTCCACACAATAGTAGGTCACTCCTATTAGATTTACCAGATGATAAACTATTCAGTACAGACAGAGAATCTGAGAATACTATAATTCTACCTGGTTGTACGTCCTCCACCCACTGGAGGGCAACTATTATCACCAACAGTTCAACTGAGTATACTGACAGTTCATCTGTTAGTCTTCTACATATCTGCACATCAAATTCAGGAACGTAAACGCCTGCTCCTGTGCGCCCACTATCTGGGTCCTTGGATCCATCTGTGAAAAGCGGTAAAAAAGCATAAAAACTTCTACCAATGTAATTGTCAACCAGTTTCACTATATCACTGACTTCTGACCAATCTTTCTTTTTCTCTACCAAGGTTAGATCAACAACAGGGTCTGGGAGTAACCATGGAGGAACATCCCCTATCACCACAGAAGGGCCAACCTCCAACTCCCTCAAACCACTCTCATCAGCAAGCTTTCCAACTGTCCAACCAAAACCACTGCCTTGTCTACTAGTATATTCCCAACAGTCATCTAGAACAGTGGCAGTGGGATGCTCAACCTCACAGCCTTTCAACCTAACCCAATAAGCGAATGACAATTTTTTACGCCATATATCCAAAGGCATCTCTCCTGCCTCCACTAGTAAGGCACATACAGCTGTTGATTTAAATGCACCAATACATATCCTTAAAGCTATATACTGGATTCTGTCCAGCTTCTGAAGCCAAGTCTTTACCTCTGTTCCATAAACTGTACACCAGTAATCAATTGGCGTCCTGATCAGAGCTCTATAAATATCCATCAACGACTGTATATCAGCACCCCATTCATAATCAGAGACCCACACAACCAACTACCATAAAAGTGATGGAATGAGAGAGACAGAGACATCGTTACAACACTGTACATAGCCATAATTTAGCATTTCTTCTTCTTCTTTGGAGTTTAACGGCGGTTGGCATGGAAAAAATTTAAAAAATAAAAATAACAAAACAACAAATCTTCTGAAGTCAAATCTTGTATGCCCAAATACTTCTCTGCAGCTGCCACCACAATATCTATTTTCTGTGAATTACATTCAATTTCTGCAGTACAGTTGATAACCATTGCTATGAACGCTAAGAAGCTATCTTTACTAAAGCATATATCACTCGTTGGCCTATCCCTCTGTGCTGGCACAGATCTACTACTCACAGGCATCCTCTCAGGATCTCTCACCCTTGACCCATCCTCCTCTACTTTCTTCACTGCCTCAACATACGACACCTTCTGCACTACTCTGACTCTAGCCACCTCAACCTGCCTCTCTCGCACCGGACACTTCCAATCCCCAGCAACATGGGCATCCCAACAGTTGACACACACAACTTTATCCACCGAAACTACACACACCTCTATCCCATGCCCTCCTGCACACTTCCCACATCTTGGAATCTCCCTCCTACAAACTGCTGCAACATGACCATAAACGTTGCACCTGAATCAGCAAAGTTCTAAGGATAACTGATATATCCTACCATGACTTTATCGGGTAAAGACTCAAAACTCAAAAGGACTGACAGTGACTCCTATGTTTCACCACGCAGACCACCGGGTCTGCATTGCACCAAACGGCGGGAATCACAAACACCAGCAGTCTTCAACCTTAATTGCTCCACTTCTACACTTAACGCTACCCCAGAAATCACTCCTTTCAATGGTGCCCTGTTCCTAAGAGCAAAGCAAGAAACAGATCTTGACCCAAGTTGCGTGACACGGAGCGCCCACTCCCTCTGGTCAGAAGAAACACAAACAAATATCACAAATCCACTACAGGTTACCTTCACTGATTCAACTGCACGCAACTCCTTTCCCACCCACCCTGAAACCACAAATGGATCTGCCAAAAGGTATGGATCCACTTTCTACAACAATGTAACTCCTACTGCACCAGATTCTTCATTATCATGTCAATTGATGCCAGGCTCTGGTTCTGAGCTCTTCACCACACCTTCTACCTCACTTAACTCTCCCTCATTCATTTCCATTTCACCTCCAGAACTCAGTCTGGCGAATGGCTCACTCTGTTTGCACTTGAGTTATAACATTTGAAATGTCTCTATTCCTTTGAACATTTTGTGAGTGCAATGTTTACTGTTCATTTCTGATTGTTTATTTCACTTTTGTTTATTATCTATTTCACTTGCTTTGGCAATGTAAACATATGTTTCCCATGCCAATAAAGCCATTTGAATTGATTTGAATTGAGAGAGAGAGAGAGAGAGATAGAGAGAGAGAGCTCCATGTTAATGTATAGGGGACATGAGTCAGTCATGGTTACTCATGGTTATGTGATGAAGTAGCCCCGCCTGCGATTTCAAAATCAGTGTCGGCCCTCAGCCCAATACGGAATGTCCTCTTGGTGTAACGGTCAAGCTGTTGCTTTCTCCCGCGGTAGACCTGGTTCATAACCAGTCAGTTACATTAAGCAGTCTATTCTCTGAAAAGGGTCCAGACAGCCTGTTCCCAACAGTGGGATTGGATAGGGGCCCCTCTCCCTCTCTCTCTGACTGGAGGAGAGAAGAGAAAGGGTGTGTCTCCTCTGGTCAACAATACTCACCTTGAGAGACTCCACAGCCTGTTGGAGCTCCTTCAGCTCCTTCTCTCTCTGCTGGAATCTCTGCTGGACCTTCTGCTGACTCATCCCCATCTGCCTCTGTGGAGAATCACTCTTCAATGAGCTATCAAGCTTTATTTGTCCAGTAGATCAATAGTATAGTAATGGGACATAGGGCCCATAGAAGATAGAGATTAAAATGTTGAGGAAGAGTCTGTGTGAATTTATATTATTATGTTGTTATGTGAATGATTATAGTTTTAACAGTGCACAAAACAGGGGAGCTGATTGGGTGTTTGATAACAAATGACAATGGTGTTTGACTTTATAAAATGGTGATACATTTGGAGACTCTGGGTTAACACATCTATATAATCAAGGTTTGTGTTCATATTTGTTCTGCCGTGGATCGATATCATTTGAATGATCTCATATTCAAACAGCCTTAGTTCCTACTCTATCTTTAATTATTTGATTATCAGACAGTCACCAACAAGTAGTTCTGGTCTTACCTGTTTCTCAGTCCTCTCTGCTGCAGCTGACACTGTATCATGGCCTTTATGTTCATCCATTGTACACAGCATACAGATACACTGCTGATCGGTACGACAGAAAACCTCCAGCAGTTTGTCATGATGAGAGCAGATCTTCTCCTGTAGTTGTGTGGTGGCTTTGACCAGCTTGTGCTTCTTGAAAGCAGGATATTCATAGTGAGGTTGGAGGTGAGTCTCACAGTAAGAGGCCAGACACACCAGACAGGACATGAGGGCTTTCTGCTTTCTGGTCCCAGTGCAGACATCACACGCCACATCTCCAGGTCCAGCATAGCACAGAGCAGGAGGAGGGAGCAGCCTGGAGTCCTGTCTTCTTCAGTTTCTCCACCAACTCAGCCAACATGGTATTTTTCCTCAGATTAGGCCTTGGAGTGAAGGTCTCTCTGCACTGAGGACAGCTATAGACCCCTTTCAGAACATCCTGATCCCAGCAGCCCTCAATACAGATCCTACAGTAACTGTGTCCACAGGCAGTAGTGACCGGCTCCTTCAGTAGATCCAGACAGACAGAACAACAGAACTGGTCCTGGTCCAGCAGAACTCCCTGCTTAGCCATTTGGATGGTTGTTCACTCTCACACAGACAGACGACACAGAGACTCAGATCAGTTTCATTTCCACAGAAGTTAGTTTTTGGGAGGGGAGGGACTTCTGGATCTGCCAGATAGGTGAGGTTAGAGGGAGGGAGGGAGGGAGGGACAGAGAGAGAACTGCGGTCAACGTGGAGAGGGAGACAAATATTTTAGTTTCTAGGTTAGGGCCCTTCATTTGGAATAAATCTAACAAATATGAGTTGTTAGAATATATAAAGGGTAACAGTTCCTATTAAGTACATATTATAATTATTTTAATAAGCTTCAAAATGCCAATATACTGTAGTTTAAATGAATACTGTATGTATTGACTGATCATTGAGAATGAGGTAATACTTTACATTACAGTGTGGTTATTACTGTTAGGCCTAGGATCAGGGTTAAAGTTACTACATTCAGCAGTAACCCTAACCCTAGCCATATCTAGGACTAAAAAGAGAAGACGTTTTACAATCAGAGTTCTTTGTATCTCTTCTTAGTCAGACAGAAACCCCCCACATCTTATAGGTGGACGGGGTTACGAACATTTCCAATGAATTGTTTTCTGCAACCAGAAGAAATGAAACTGCCTTTCAGCAGGAAAAGCTTCTCTAATAATCCTAACCATTGCTGGGTGTCTTCAGAGACTGAGGTATAGAGACACACTGTCAAGTCAAATCATCTGGCTGTGCTTTCATGTCAAAACATTTATTATTTTCTATTCATAAAATTCTATTGTATTATATTCTTTGATAACATATTCTATCCATAGGCATATGGTGTTAATGATGACTGTTTGTTCTGTACATTTATTGAATGGTTAGGACTATCTCACCTTATTCACTGTTTAAATCCCAAGAGACCAGGAGACCTAAAGGAAGCCTTCAACACTGCATACCTTCATCCAGTCATAGTAAACAACCTCTCTCTGTATGTCTGTCTGTATGTCTGTCTGTCTGTAAACACAGCCAACTTTTCTGCCGTGGTTGTTGTTGCTATCAGTGCTGCACAGCTATTTTCAGGTCTCTCCAGAGATGGTAGATCGGGTTCAACTCCAGGATCTGGCTGGACCACTCAAGGACATTCAGAGACTTGTCCCGAAGCCACTCCTGCGTCTTGGCTGTGTGCTTAGGGTTGTTGTCTTGTTGGAAGTTGAACCTTCGCCCCAGTCTGAGATCCTGAGCGCTCTGAAGCAGGTTTTCATCAAGGATCTCTCTGTACTTTGCTCTGTTCATTTTTCCCTCGATCCTGGCTATTCTCCCAGTCCGTGCCTCTGAAAAACATCCCCACAGCCTGATGCTGCCACCACCATGCTTCACTATAGGGATGGTGCCATGTTTTCCACAGACGTGACGCTTGGCATTCAGGCCAAAGAGTTCAATCTTGGTTTCATCAGACCAGAGAATCTTATTTCTCATGGTCTGAGAGTACTTTAGGATCCTTTTGGCAAACTCCAAGTGGGCTGTCATGTGTCTTTTACTGAGGAGTGGCTTCCGTCTGGCCACTATACAATAAAGGCCTAATTGGTGGAGTGCTGCAGAGGTGGTTGTCCTTCTGGAAGTTTCTCCCATCTCCACAGAGGAACTCTGGAGCTCTGTCAGAGTTACCATCGGGTTCTTGGTCACTTCCCTGACCAAGGCCCTTCTCCCCCGATGCTCAGTTTGTGTCACGCCCTGGCTCTGGGGACACTGTTATGTTGAGCCAGGGTGTGTAGATCTATGGGTTTTGTTTCTATGGGTGTTTATTTCTATGTTGGCCAGAGTGACTCCCAATCAGAGGCAACGAGTGTCAGCTGTCGTGGGTTGTCTCTGATTGGGAGCCATATTTAAACTGTCTGTTTTTCATTCGGGTTTGTGGGATTTTGTTCTATTTTGGTTTGTGTATAACCGTAGACATCACGTTATCGCCTGTTGTTTTGATCGTGTGATCATTCCAATTTAATAAATATGTTCGCTTTCAACGCTGCGCCTTGGTCCTCCTCATTGGTAGACGATCGTGACAGTTTGGCCAGGCGGCCAGCTCTAGGAAGAGTCTTGGTGGTTACAAACTTCTTCCATTTAAGAATGATGGAGGCCATTGTGATCTTGGGGACCTTCAATGTTGCAGAAATGTTTTGGGACCCTTCCCCAGATCTGTGCCTCAACACAATCCTGTCTCAGGGCTCTACGGACAATTCCTTCACCCTCATGGCTTGGTTTTTGCTCTGACATGCACTGTCAACTGTGGGACCTTATATAGACAGCTGTGTGCCTTTACAAATCATGTCCAATCAATTGAATTTACCACAGGTGGACTCCAATCAAGTTGTAGAAACATCTCAAGGATGATCAATGGAAACAGGATGCACCTGAGCTAAGGGTCTGAATAGCAAAGGGTCTGAATAATTATGTAAATAAGGTATTTCTGTCTTGTATTTTCAATAAGTGTATAAAATAAAAACCTGTTTTCGCTTTGTCATTATGTGGTATTGTGGGTAGAGTGATGAGGATTATTTTTTTTTTAATCAATTTTAGAATAAGGCTGTAACGTAATAAAATGTTGAAAGGGTCTGAATACTTTCCGAATGCACTGTATGGCAGCTAGAAATCAAAACTGGATGGTCTTCAGAGATAGATGGGAGGGGCTTCGGGTAGCTGAAGGCGGGGACTAAAAACAAACAAAAGATAACTAATGTAAAATGTACTGTCTGTGAAATGTATGTAGTATGTACATTTATAAGCTGGAAGTGGAAGCCTCAGTATTGTTGTCCATTAGTTTAGGAGGGGTGGTAGGGTTAGGGGAAAATAACAAAGAAGGAAAATATATTTAAAATAATATTTACAAAACATATATATGGGGGATTGGAAATGATGCAGACAATTACACAGATAGAACCCCCAATATATCTGCAATGTTAAAGCTGATCCTATAGCTGTACGGTGGCTTTGACCAGCTGGTGCTTCTTCAAAGCAGGAAATTCATAGTGAGGTTGGAGGTGAGTCTCACAGTAAGAGGCCAGACACACCAGACAGGACATGAGGGCTTTCTGCTTTCTGGTCCCAGTGCAGAAATCACACGCCACATCCCCAGGTCCAGCATAGCACAGAGCAGGAGGGGGAGCAGCCTGGAGTCCTGTCTTCTTCAGTTTCTCCACCACTTCAGCCAACATGTTATTTATCCTCAGATTAGGTCTTGGAGTGAAGGTCTCTCTGCACTGAGGATGTCACACCCCACATCTAAAGGTCCAGCATGACAGTGAGCAGGAGAAGCAGCTTGGAGTCCTGTCTTCTTCAGTTTCTCCACCACTTAGGCGAGCACAGCACTCCTGTTCAGAATAGGTCTTGGGGTGAAGGTATGTCTGCACTGCACTCAATCTGGTTTATTTAGTACCCCAGCGCAGGCTAAGTAGTGGAAAGAACATGTTGGGTTATTTTGACCCAGACAGTTTGGTTGCGTGAATAACCCAATATGTTGGGTTGTTAGTATTAACAGAACACGGGTTAATTTAACCATCAGTTGGGTATTTGTTACTCTCATGCTTGGTTGACCTAGCAACTGGGTCTGTTTTAATGTCATGCTTGGTTGACCTAGCAACTGGGTCTGTTTTAATGTCATGCTTGGTTGACCTAGCAACTGGGTCTGTTTTAATGTCATGCTTGGTTGACCTAGCAACTGGGTCTGTTTTAATGTCATGCTTGGTTGACCTAGTAACTGGGTCTGTTTTAATGTCATGCTTGGTTGACCTAGCAACTGGGTCTGTTTTAATGTCATGCTTGGTTGACCTAGCAACTGGGTCTGTTTTAATGTCATGCTTGGTTGACCTAGCAACTGGGTCTGTTTTAATGTCATGCTTGGTTGACCTAGCAACTGGGTCTGTTTTAATGTCATGCTTGGTTGACCTAGTAACTGGGTCTGTTTTAATGTCATGCTTGGTTGACCTAGCAACTGGGTCTGTTTTAATGTCATGCTTGGTTGACCTAGCAACTGGGTCTGTTTTAATGTCATGCTTGGTTGACCTAGCAACTGGGTCTGTTTTAATGTCATGCTTGGTTGACCTAGCAACTGGGTCTGTTTTAATTTAATGCTTGGTTGACCTTGCAACTGGGTCTGTTTTAATGTCATCCTTACTGTAGGTTATTTTAAGGCATTTACATACTGTAAACTCAATTTTTCCTTATTAAATTATTCTATAATATGTAGAGTATTTATTACATATTATAATAAGGTATACCACTGTATTATAGCCCAACAATGAGACATACGTGGACTTTTAGGAAACTCTATAAGCATAATTGAAGCTAAAAAAATGTCAATGTTCAACCTTAACATGTGCTAACTACGCAACAGACTAGATGAACAGGAATTATATTTACTCTCATGGGTGGCTAGAAATAACTATCTGAAAGCCACACCCCTACTAAACTATGCCTCCAGTCTTCTGATCTGACCTGCTGGGTCATATCTCAATAACCAAGCAACAATAACCCAACACCCAGCATCCATAACCCAGCAGTTTTTAAAGAAAACAACCCAACTAAGTGACCCAACGCCTGCAACCCAACATTTGGGTCAACCAAACAACCCAGCATTTTTTAGAGTGTGGGGACAGGTGTAGACACCTTTCAGATCATCCTGATCCCAGCTTTCTTTAATACAGCCCATACAGTAGCTGTGTCCACAGGCAGTAGTCACCGGATCCTTCAGTGGATCCAGACAGACGGAGCAACAGAACAGTTCTAGATTGTCAGACATTTTAGTGCTTTCACCTGAAGGTTGAGCAACAGGGTGTCAAAGATGACTTTCTGTTTCATGGAACTCTACACCAGAGGACAGGGAGTGGCTTCCTCTTGACTGTGTACTCTGTCTCTACAGGTTTTTTGGGATGGAAGTCAAGCTAGGAAGATGACGTTGCATACAGCTGTGTCCACAGGGAATAGTAACTGGATCCTTTGGTAGATTCAGACAGCAGAGTGGATATTTTAAAAGGGCCTCTGCAATGTCCATACAATAAACTACACAGCAGAGTATCAGAGATAACTTTAATTTCTTTGAAAGTCTGAGTGGTGGGGGAGGCATTTTAGATCTGTTTGGAGACGTTAGTCCTGGATGGATGCACTGAGGTATATAGGGATGGAAGCCATAGTGATGTGTAACCAAATATAAGGTTGTGGTAAAACATTACAACGTTTTAAAGGTTCCATAAATGTACAGTGACCTATTCAGAAGCCACAGTGGTGAATGATGAATATGTAAAATCAAAAGTTTTATTTCATTTTCAGTCATGTAAAATGATCATAAATTGTAAAGAAACATGTGGATGCAGTGGGGTGCAAATACCTCTGTAGAATTAATTAAGCGAGAAATGGCAGTGGAAACGCTTAATGCAAAAATACTGATATAATAACCATCATTATAAAGTAAACTTGGAGTCACACAATGTTATGTGATGTGGTCCTCCCACTACAACTCGGGAAACCATGCAGTTTATTAAGCTACAGATGAAATAAGTTATGCTGAACTTCACAGGGTGGTGAAAGTTCACAGTGAAGAGCTTGATGCTCCTTTCCAATAAATATGGAGGGTCTTTTTGTCCATAATAATGTCATCATGTAGGCAGCCTTTCCAGTGTCGGCACGTTCGCTATATAATGCCCCCAAAACATCTGACAAAACCATCGGTAGAGTTGAAAATGTGATGGAAACCCATTTAACATAACTTTTTTAACCGGTACATGGGAATTTAACTGCAAAAATATATTAGTATTTTCAAAAATATATATTTGTATGTGCATTACGTCATCACGCACAGCCATTTATCTTCAACATGTCAATTTGATGGAAACATCTCTGCTGGTAAAATGCACATGATTTTATGAAGATTTTACAATATTCACATGAAAATCTGACGCCAGTCAAATGGAAACAGATTTTCATGCGAATATTCAAAAATCTGCATAAAAACTATATCCTCATCTATAAACAATATCCCAATAGAATTGAATGGTAAATTACGTATTGAATCATTTTGGAGTCACTTGTATTGTAAATAAGAACATAATATGTTTAAGTGGCTCCAAAATGACACAATACATTATTTACCATTCAATTCTATTGGGTACAACATCATCTGAAACACAACCGAAACACACTGCAAATGCATCCAACAAGAGTCCCAAGCTTGATGTAGTCATAGCCTGCTAAGAATATGGGACCAAATACTAAACTTTTGACAAAGTGTAATACACTATAAGTTAATTTGTCCAAATACTTATGAAACTTACATATGGAGGGCCTGGATAAATACAGTATATTCATTTCTAAACAGTAAAACAGACATTAATGAAAATACCCTCAAATAAAAGGTGACATTCTGTACTGTCGCCTCATATAAAACATTTAATATCAAATCTAAAATGCTGGAGTATAGAGCCAAATTCATAGTTGAATAAATTCAAAAACCAAGGGTGGGTCAAAATTATTCAATAAAACAACTTGGCCATGAAGAAGTTTCAGTAGATTAGGAACTGCTTCCTATAAATGCTATGTGGTGTGTAATGTAGATGGACATTGTCAAGTCTGCTTCCTATAAAGCTATGTGGAGTATAATGTAGCTGGACATTGTAAAGTCTGCTTCCTATAAAGCTATGTGGAGTATAATGTAGCTGGACATTGTAAAGTCTGCTTCCTTTAAAGCTATGTGGAGTATAATATAGCTGGACATTGTAAAGTCTGCTTCCTATAAAGCTATGTGGTGTATAATGTAGCTGGACATTGTAAAGTCTGCTTCCTATAAAGCTATGTGGAGTATAATGTAGCTGGACATTGTAAAGTCTGCTTCCTATAAAGCTATGTGGAGTATAATGTAGCTGGACATTGTAAAGTCTGCTTCCTATAAAGCTGTGTGGTGTATAAAGTAGCTGGACATTGTAAAGTCTGCTTCCTATAAAGCTATGTGGTGTATAATGTAGCTGGACATTGTAAAGTCTGCTTCCTATAAAGCTATGTGGAGTATAATGTAGCTGGACATTGTAAAGTCTGCTTCCTATAAAGCTATGTGGAGTATAATGTAGCTGGACATTGTAAAGTCTGCTTCCTATAAAGCTATGTGGAGTATAATGTAGCTGGACATTGTAAAGTCTGCTTCCTATAAAGCTATGTGGAGTATAATGTAGCTGGACATTGTAAAGTCTGCTTCCTATAAAGCTATGTGGAGTATAATGTAGCTGGACATTGTAAAGTCTGCTTCCTATAAAGCTATGTGGTGTATAATGTAGCTGGACATTGTCAAGTCTGCTTCCTATAAAGCTATGTGGAGTATAATGTAGCTGAACATTGTAAAGTCTGCTTCCTATAAAGCTATGTGGTGTATAATGTAGCTGGACATTGTCAAGTCTGCTTCCTATAAAGCTATGTGGAGTATAATGTAGCTGGATATTGTAAAGTCTGCTTCCTATAAAGCTATGTGAAGTATAATGTAGCTGGACATTGTAAAGTCTGCTTCCTATAAAGCTATGTGGAGTATAATGTAGCTGGACATTGTAAAGTCTGCTTCCTATAAAGCTATGTGGAGTATAATGTAGCTGGATATTGTAAAGTCTGCTTCCTATAAAGCTATGTGGTGTATAATGTAGCTGGACATTGTAAAGTCTGCTTCCTATAAAGCTATGTGGAGTATAATGTAGCTGGACATTGTAAAGTCATACATACAATTATATGACTTCTTATTGACATTCAACCTGGGAATGGAAATGTAAGAAATTAATGTACAAACATGTCTAAAACAAATCCTGCAACAAAGGACCAGGTGTGAATGTTCTGGGGGGTCTAAGTCTACCCCTAACCAGTTTGAATACAATGTTTGATTTCACCCCCTGACCCCAAAACACACCCCATTCAAAACAGTTTCAACAGCCCCCCACCCGATGCAACTCAATATTAAGAAGGCATACAGTCAGTGTACAGCCCAATGCACTACCCCCAGGATCACAACAAGCCCCTCACACCTGGGACCACACACACACAATGTGAATGGAAATATATTATCATATTTTTATATATATTACAACCCATCACAAGAAAGGGTGTTGGTTATTTTAGTTTGACAAGTAACCTTTCTTGCACATGTCCTTACTTTAAAAATAAGCATGTTTGTCTTGTTTGAATCAGCCCAATTCTCTGGTTATAAATAAAATAACCATGATTGGCAGAATGTTTAATTCACATCTCTGGCTATTAATAGATTGTGGAACTATGAAAAATAGGGAATAATGTTCCCAACACACCCACCTCACAGTTCCTACACAGACTCTGAGGCACCATGCAGGTCTGACACCAGAGGAGGCTGGTGGGAGGAGCTATAGGAGGACGGGCTCATTGTAATGGCTGGAATGGAATCAATGGAACGTATCAACCACAAACATATGAAACCACATGTTTGACTGAGTTCCATTTATTCCATTCCAGACATCACAATGAGCCTGTCCTGCTATAGCTCCTCCCACCAGACTCCACTGCCTGACAACCATTATATTGTCTTGAGGACTTTACAACCATTTGGTCTGATCAAAGAGCAGGACACCCTTTCAAATAGATACATCCTCTCAGCCTTGATGACTAAACTAATCAAAGACTAACACACTCACACCACGGTAATCAGATCATGGTGACTCCACAGTAATAACATTTATAACTCATAAGTCATCTGGTGTGATTTACCAACTACTGATTCTTATGGGAGGAAGTGAGCATTTCACATATTAAGATATAATACAAGGATACTTCCTTTGTGTGTTGCACTTAGTCAATTGAAAATGTGCTTAACATTTTGAAAAAACTGCCTTTTTGATGATCTGTTTTGAGTTTTGTATTAAGAGTTGTGAGATTTTACCACATACTTGTGAAAATAGTACAAAAGTGATTATAAAATCTATAATACATGGATACTTCCTTAAATGTACTTATTTTGTGTTATGCAATTATGTTATTGAAACAGAATAAGTCTAATGAGAGAATAAATAAGTCAAGTCCAACCATTACCTCTCTCCTCTTTCACATCCCTCTATCATCACTCCATGGGTGTGTCCCAATAATCTCTCCTTCCTCCTGAAGTGTATCATTCCTTCACTACTCCTCTCAAATGTAAAAGCATTGGATTGGTGTTGGCATGGGGTAGAGGGAGTTTACATATATCAGTCATTTCCTTTTAAATCCATGAAGGGAAGTGGACAAGTTCAAACTTAGAAAGGAGATAATAGTTCCACACCCCATGTGTCCTGATAACTACAGGAATGAAACCATATTGAGGTTGTCTGCTTTCTATACAGTTTGATGGAGAGAGAGAGAGAGAGAGAGAGAGAGAGAGAGAGAGAGAGAGAGAGAGAGAGAGAGAGAGAGAGAGAGAGAGAGAGAGAGAGAGAGGAGAGAGAGAGAGAGAGAGAGAGAGAGAGAGAGAGAGAGAGAGAGACGGGACATCAGGTCAAGTTCTGGAGATGAGGGAATATGTGTGCAGAAAGAAACCCTCAAGTATGGTTAACCACAGATAGGCCCAGTATGAACTATCAATAAAAGAGACCATTTAAAATGTAACCCAGTTCAATGGGTCTTAACAGAACTGGGGGATGTCAGCCATGAAGTTGTCTAAACACAACTGGAATATAATTTGTTTTTGATTCATTGTTAATGGATTTTCAATTAGGAACACTGGGGAAAAACCTAACACAACAACACACATAACACACAACCAATAAAAACAAAGGGGGAGGAAACCACTCAAGTCATTACCATATTGTCATTTTCTAATGACAGGGAGAAAACATGTAAAATCTAGAAGACTACTTTAGATCTGGTCAGAAGAAGCCTAGTGCACTACGTAGGGAACAGGGAGAGATTTGGGACAGAGACAGTAACTCCTGGATGGAAATCTTCATTCTAATGACAGTGAGCAAATCTCCAATCTCCACCCTATTCCCTATGTAGTGCACTACTTTTGATCTGGCCAGAAGTAGCCTAGTGCACTATGTAGGGAACAGGGTGTCATTTGGGCCAGAGCCAGTAACTCCCCTGGGTATGAATTCTCTCTCTATCTTATCTGTCTTCTATATTATGTCCTCCTCTCCTCCTCTCTTCTCTCCTCTATTCACTCTATTCTATCATCCACACCACATGCCAGCTTCAACACAATCCATTTACAAGTTAAAGACACACCTTGGAATAAATAGCAAAGGAAAACTACTACTAGATGTATTTTTATTTCCCATCACCATGAATCATATTTAATAACTGAACAGTAGCAGACCTAACTTCATCTGTTCCTGACTCTGGGTAGTGGATTAAAAAGACCATCAATCTCCAATGATATTAAAGTACAATTCTGAACATTACTGATATACTGAGCGGCAAGTCAAGATATCTGCTGGTTTTATTGTTTGGTTAATAGCACCACCAGCTGGACAGGTATAATGTTGCTTGACTGAGCAGTACGGGAGAAAAAAAAAATATGCCAAATTTAGGGCCGGTTTCCCGGACATCTCCATTGAACATGCTTTTTAGTCTAGGACTAGGCTTCATCTGTGTCCGGGAAACCGGCCCATATAGTTCAATTAGCAAGTAAGTAACTCTACCTGTTCCATGATACTGAGTAAAATTACATTGAGACAGAGAACCAATTGAGAAAACATTTCAATGGTTCTGAATGACAACCAACATACATTAACAGCATACATCATGATTAATGTAAATGTATAAGATTAAAACGTTGCACTTACAAATAATATGAATGCATTGAATTTTAAATCATAACATCTTCTGAAGATCAAATCAATCAAATCATGAATAATCACATCTGGGGACCATCACCACCAGCATGACTAGTATCTATGTGGACCCTACTACAGTTTAACCAGCTCAGCTATAGACTACACCAGCATGACTAGTATCTATGTGGACCCTACTACAGTTTAACCAGCTCAGCTATAGACTACACCAGCATGACTAGTATCTATGTGGACCCTACTACAGTTTAACCAGCTCAGCTATAGACTACACCAGCATGAATAGTATCTATGTGGACCCTACTACAGTTTAACCAGCTCAGCTATAGACTACACCAGCATGACTAGTATCTATGTGGACCCTACTACAGTTTAACCAGCTCAGCAGTACCATAGAGCCAAAACCCAGGATAGAGGGGCTGAGTGAATGTGGTCTGGACTCTGTGGAGGAGGGTCATTGTGTCAGAGACACTGTAGAAGGACAGAGTACCTGCCTTGTGATCCAGGTACACTCCTACTCTGGAGGACTGAGGGCCTGATACTTCAGTCTCAACATCATTGTGTATGAACCAATAACTACCACTATAACCACCTCTATAACACTCTAAATTCCAGGACTTGTCATTGTATCCAAATCCATCATCTGTCTCTGTTCTGCTGATGTCTTTATATGAGACTGCTGTATAAACCCAGTCCCCACTCCACTCCACCTCCCAGTAACAGCGTCCAGACAGACCCTCTCTACACAGAACCATACTGTAGTTTGTGAATCTGTCTGGATGATCAGGATATGGTTGTACTTGGTCTGTACGTGTCACCTTTATGTTCCCTTCAGACAGAGAGAGGCGTGTGTGTGCTGTGTTTGGGTCCAGTGTGAGCTGACAGGAATCTGGGAGAAGAGCAGAGCAGAGACCAATGAGGGGAGTTTGAACAATAAGTTAAGTCAGATACTGTATCTACCCTGTCTTTGATTAGAGCACAGCAGAGATCAAATCAGAGAAATATGAGGAGTCAGATAGATACCCAGTGTTTGATTAGATCTACTATTGCTATATATTTCTAGAGGGATTGTTAGGAGTGTCAGTAAAAAGAGACTGTTAGTTACTTCAGAATAAAGAGACTCACATTGTAAGGACTGTTCTCTGGTCTTGGGCTCTGGAGGCAGTACAACATCCACTATATTCACTACAGACACACAAACACATTCACAGAGAGAGGGAATGTTATCATCATACCATATTCCACATGTATATGACTAGTAGGGAACTTTCAATGGTCTAAAGTTGATGTTCTTATTATTTTCAACACACCTGTAGTGGAGATCTTGGTCCATTCTCCTTTAAGGACGTCTTCTAGTTTCTCTCTCAGTTCAGACACAGTCTTAGTCACATCTCCAAAGTACTGAAGAGGACGGACAACGATGCTGGGTAAGTCTGAAGATACACTGGTACTGGAGAGAGACTGATAACTCTGGAGAGAGAGAGAGAGAGAGAGAGAGAGAGAGAGAGAGAGGGAGAGAGAGAGAGAGCGAGAGTGAGAGGGAGCAGAACCAAATGATTGAGAGTTTTAATTTCATATCACATGTATCAAGGCAGTTGAGTTACCTGGAGGAAATGGATGTGATCCTCTGTGTGTGAGAGCTGCTCCAGCTCAGTGCTTCTCTTCCTCAGCTCAGCTATCTCCTGCTCCAGTTGCTCCAGGAGTCCTTCAGCTTGACTCACTTGAGCCTTCTCTTGGGCTCTGATCAGCTCCTTCACCTCAGAGCGCCTTCTCTCAATGGAGCGGATCAGCTCAGTAAAGATCTTATCACTGTCCACCACTGCTGCCTGTGAAGAGCTATGTTAAGGGAGAGAGAGAGAGAGATACTTGTCTTACTTTAATGAGCCATCCTCATTACACTAACACACCCCCTCCTAAAAACACATTGCGTGCCACCACAACCGCCACACAATCAAATTATCCAGTACCCAACACCACAGTACAATACACCATCCAGCACCACATTCCAACCGTCCATCCAACCCCTCCTCTCCAGCCGTACAGACACCCCCCCTGAGCCCCCATACCTCCTGAAACATCTCCACACTGTTGATCATTTTGTTCAACTCAAACTCAACCCTAAGGCGCCAACAGTAATGGCATTACCCTGGCAACACAGAAAAAACATGATGAACAGTCTGTCATTGCAGAAAACGGACACCCCTCCCCAACTCCCAGGTCAACCAGCTATTGGTGTCCAGGGCTCCATGTAATACCCTCCACTGGAGGACCCCTGACCTTTCCAACACTGGGAGCTTATAGAGCACCCTCCACCTATACCCTGCCATGCTCTCAGCCCCCACAACCCCCTGCCACTGATGCCCCTTCACTCCCGCTAAGCTCCTGATGTGTCTAACCTTGACACTGAGGGTGTACAGCACCTTACCCCCCACCTCCTCAAACTCCCCCAGGCTCAGAGTGTTAAAAGTCAGTAAGTCCTCCGGACTCTCCTGCCAGTCCCCAGTCTCTGCTTTCACTTGCAGTGGTGGAAACGGTGGTGGCCCCTCCTCAGGCTGCTCCAGCCCCCTCCTCACTGGGTCAGGCAGAGCCTCCTGGACCTCCCCCATGACTCTCTCCAGTAGCAATTCAGTCACCTCTGGTCAACAAAAATGTATTTTTCTAGTGATTTAATTGTCAAATTCATCAACCAGCACAGAGCCACTCTGCCTTCTCGAACAAGTAGCCAACTCAACAAGCCCCGCAAAAAGCTTGTGCCGTCAGCGGCAGCGAGCACTCTGCCTTCTAGCACAAGCGAGGGGCATGTTGAGGTACATTTTCTAACCGCGATGGTTGCATGATTTATTGAATATATGAGATATTAAGATGATGTCATAATGCATGTTTACTAGGGTTGAGGTTAGCACATCTGACTAGTGATTATTTGGCCGGTGTTCAATAAATGCTAGAGTTAATATTTTGTTGCTCTCCCAAAAGCAACACAGGCCTAATACGAGGTATATAGCTAACTTTAAAGTAATGAGTGACCTTTTTAGAAAATCATAGGACATAGTCGTTGGTTGCATGCTATTTTATGCTTGTAGCCTATAACTGATGCTTTGTGGTCTTATGCAGCCATCTATTGGAAATATTTAACAAATTAAAAGTTATTAATTCACGTAAAGACATTGGTGAGGCAGCTGAGAAATAAAGTGTATTTTTCTTATTAATTCTAGGGTTAGAGTTTCTGTATAGCACTTTGTGATATCTGCTGATGTAAAAAGGACTTTATAAACATTTGATTGATTGATTGTTAGGTTTAGGGTATTTAAAGCAAAGAAAATGAATAGGTTTATAGCTCTCTTGCTCCTCCCTGTGGCCTTCTGTGGGTACTACATACCTCATTCACAACACTTGCTAGGCTCATTATCTGAGGTAGCAACTGTGTCAGATCTATAAATCAATGAGCTACACCTATCCATTTAGTTTACAACTCAGTGAACCTGCGCAGCATTCGCTCAATTCAATGCCTATGAACTCACAGATTTCGACCCATATCAAATAACACAGCAGTAATATAGAAACAATAAATTGAAAAATTTCTTCATTGAAAAAATGTATTCTGGCTGTTTAAATCGGCCACATCTTGAAAAAGAGGACGGATATGCGTTTTGTTTAGGTTATACACCTTTTTCTGAAAGAAAATATGATTAACTGTGACCAGAAAATGTTAATTGTTTGATTACTATGCGCCAACCATATGTAGCACTGTGGGTCACCACAACGTGTACCCAGGTGAACAGTGAGTTTGCTCACCAAGTAGTCATAACCTTGTTAATGTTAAGTTACCTGAGGTAAAGCTACAATGTTAATACGGGCTGGTCTCATTACCAACAATAGTGAAGCTGGCATTGTGACGCAGAACAATGGGCTGGGAATATAACTTTCATTAGGCGAGTTGGTGCCACAGAGCTCAATACAACTAATAGGAGCTGGCAGGGTGAAACACGCCCTATTATTTCTAACCTACGGCAAGCATCTGGGACATATGGTAATATTATGAAACTGGGCTCCATGGTGGATGCAATTAAGTCGTTTTATCAGAAAAAGGTGTTAAAAATGTATTGTGTCCAGCCTAGTCCTAGCCCTTTTCTGCACTAGCATTATGCCCTACATCCCCGCACTAGAAACACCTAAAATTATATGTGCTAGCAAACCCTGCGTTCCACCCCTCCCCTGTGTATCCTTGAAGTTTGTTAAGAAACAAACACTTGTCTACGAAAAGAGACAACATGTTTATCGGATTCCGCTTGGCACCCAGCCGAGAGCACACGAAAACCACTTGCAAATTTACCAAAACGAACCAACTACTTACAGTCTGTTCGTAAGTAATAAACGGAGGCAGATTAGCCACCACAACTTTCATTAACACAACCACCGCCTTGTTCATTCTGGATGCAGAGTGCAGATGTTCCACTCCAACCTGTTCGCCGACCATGAGCAAAACTTCCTCCACACCTTTCTCCGGAACAAACTACCCCTACTCCCCCCTCAACTCTAAACGATAAACAGTGGAAACCAATAAACAAACCCTCCACCATGAGAAAATAAATTCAGAAAATACGCAAGAACCAAAAGAAAAAAGAATAGTAGCCCTCCTCACGAACCACAAATCTCTCACACAACCAACTTCTTCTTCTATGATATAATGGCGGTCCACAAACCAACGTTAAAGGTGCATGCCGCCACCTACTGTGCTGGAGTGTGTGGTCAATCACGGTTTCCAACATTTCTAAATCCTCCTACCTAACTCAGTACTTCTGAGAAAATAAAGAAGAGCCCTACTAACTTCTAATAGACCCTCCCCCATCCTTAAAATCCCTTCCAACCCCCCCCAACCCCATCCAACCTCAATGACCCTACACTTCAATCTTTCTCTCTCTTCAACATACTTACAACAATATAACAACACATGCTCCACCGTTTCATCTACCATACCCCCCAGACACAAACCATTCCCATGCTTGCCAACCAGATGTAATGACGAGATCAATGTACAATGTCCTAAGCGCAATTGAGTAAACACCACCTCTTCCTTCCTAATCTGACCTTTGAATCTTGGTCCATCGACCTTTCTGTAAAACTGTAAACTATTCATATGAATGCTGGCCCTTGTGCTCAGAGTACCATCTCTTCTGCCACAGATCTATCAAAATGGCTCTGATCTTACATTTGGCCTCACCTCTACCCAGTGGAACATTAATATCAAATATATCTAATTTCAAAGCTCTTTTAGCTAACTGGTCTACAATTTCATTCCCTTCCACACCCGAATGTGCTGGGACCCAGCAGAATCTCACTACTACACCCATTCTCTCAATTCTCCATAATAACATTAATACCTCCAATAGCAGGTAACTCCTATTAGATTTACCAGATGATAAACTATTCAATACAGACAGAGAATCTGAGCATACTATAATTCTAACAGGTTGTACGTCCTCCACCCACTGGAGGGCAACTATTATCACCAACAGTTCAACTGAGTATACTGACAGTTCATCTGTTAGTCTTCTACATATCTGCACATCAAATTCACGAACGTAAACACCTGCTCCTGTGAGCCCACTATCTGGGTCCTTGGATCCATCTGTGAAAAGCAGTAAAAAAGTATAAAAACTTATACCAATGTAATTGTCAACCAGTTTCACTATATCACTGACTTCTGACCAATCTTTCCTTTTCTCTACCAAGGTTAGATCAACAACAGGGTCTGGGAGTAACCATGGAGGAACATCCCCTATCACCACAGAAGGGCCAACCTCCAACTCCCTCAAACCACTCTCATCAGCAAGCTTTCCAACTGTCCAACCAAAACCACTGCCTTGTCTACTAGTATATTCCCAACAGTCATCTAGAACAGTAGCAGTGGGATGCTCAACCTCACAGCCTTTCAACCCAATAAGATAATGACCATTTTTTACGCTGTATATCCAAAGGCACCTCTCCTGCCTCCACCAGTAAGGCACATACAGATGTTGATTTAAATGCACCAATACATATCCTTAAAGCTATATACTGGATTCTGTCCAGCTTCTGAAGCCAAGTCTTTACCTCTGTTCCATAAACTGTACACCAGTAATCAATTGGCGTCCTGATCAGAGCTCTATAAATATCCATCAACGACTGAATATCAGCACCCCATTCATAATCAGAGACCCACACAACCAACTACCATAAAAGTGATGGAATGAGAGAGACAGAGACATCGTTACAACACTGTACATAGCCATAATTTAGCATTTCTTCTTCTTCTTTGGAGTTTAACGGCGGTTGGCATGGAAAAATAAAAAAATAAAAACAACAAAACAACAAATCTTCTGAAGTCAAATCTTGTATGCCCAAATACTTCTCTGCAGCTGCCAATACAATTTCTATTTTCTGTGATTTACATTCAATTTCTGCAGTACAGTTGATAACCATTGCTATGAACTCTAAGAAGCTAACATTACTAAAGCATATATCACTCGTTGGCCTATCCCTCTGTGCTGGCACAGATCTACTACTCACAGGGATCCTCTCAGGATCTCTCACCCTTGACCCATCCTCCTCTACTTTCTTCACTGCCTCAGCATACGACACCTTCTGCACTACTCTGACTCTACCCACCTCAACCTGCCTCTCTCGCACCGGACACTTCCAATCCCCAGCAACATGGGCATCCCAACAGTTGACACACACAACTTTATCCACCGAAACTACACAAACCTCTATCCCATGCCCTCCTGCACACTTCCCACATCTTGGAATCTCCCTCCTACAAACTGCTGCAACATGACCATAAACGTTGCACCTGAATCAGCAAAGTTCTAAGGATAACTGATATATCCTACCATGACTTTATCGGGTAAAGACTCAAAACTCAAAAGGACTGACAGTGACTCCTCTGTTTTACGACGCTCACCACCGGGTCTGCGTTGCACCAAACGGCGGGAATCACAAACACCAGCAGTCTTCAACCTTAATTGCTCCACTTCTACACTTAACGCTACCCCAGAAATCACTCCTTTCAATGGTGCCCTGTTCCTAAGAGCAAAGCAAGAAACAGAACTTGACCCAAGTTGCGTGACACGGAGCGCTCTGGTCAGAAGAAACACAAACAAATATCACAAGTCCACTACAGGTTACCTTCACTGATTCAACTGCACCCAACTCCTTTCCCACCCACCCTGAAACCACAAATGGATCTGCCAAAAGGAATGGATCCACTTTCAACAACAATGTAACTCCTACTGCACCAGATTCTTCTTTATCATGTCCATTGATGCCAGGCTCTGGTTCTGAGCTCTTCACCACACCTTCTACCTCACTTAACTCTCCCTCATTCATTTCCATTTCACCTCCAGAACTCAGTCTGGCAAATGGCTCACTCTGTTTGCACTTGAGTTATAACATTTGAAATGTCTCTATTCCTTTGAACATTTTGTGAGTGCAATGTTTACTGTTCATTTCTGATTGTTTATTTCACTTTTGTTTATTATCTATTTCACTTGCTTTGGCAATGTAAACATATTTTTCCCATGCCAATAAAGCCATTTGAATTTATTTGAATTGAGAGAGAGAGAGAGAGAGAGAGAGAGAGAGATAGATAGAGAGACAGAGAGAGAGAGAGAGAGAGAGAGAGAGCTCCATGTTAATGTATAGGGGACATGAGTCAGTCATGGTTACTCATGGTTATGTGATGAAGTAGCCCCGCCTGCGATTTCAAAATCAGTGTCGGCCCTCCGCCCAATACGGAATGTCCTCTTGGTGTAACGGTCAAGCTGTTGCTTTCTCCCGCGGTAGACCTGGTTCATATCCCGTCGGTTACATTAAGCAGTCTATTCTCTGAACAGAGTCCAGACAGCATGTTCCCAACAGTGAGGTCAGTGGGATTGGAGAGAGTCCCCTCTCCCTCTGTCTCTCTCTCTCTCTCTCTCTCTCTCTCTGACTGGAGGAGAGAAGTGAAATGGTGTGTCTCCTCTGGTCAACAATACTCACCTTGAGAGACTCCACAGCCTGTTGGAGCTCCTTCAGCTCCTTCTCTCTCTCCTGGAATCTCTGCTGGACCTTCTGCTGACTCATCCCCAGCTGCCTCTGTGGAGAATCACTCTTCAATGAGCTATCAAGCTTTATTTGTCTACTAGATCAATAGTATAGTAATGGGACATAGGGCCCATAGAAGATAGAGATTAAAATGTTGAGGAAGAGTGTGTGATATTATATTATTATGTGAATGATTATAGTTTTAACAGTGCACAAAACAGGGGAGCTGATTGGGTGTTTGATAACAAATTACAATGGTGTTTGACTTTATAAAATGGTGATACATTTGGAGACTCTGGGTTAACATATCTATATAATCAAGTTTTGTGTTCATATTTGTTCTGCCGTGGATCGATATCACTTGAATGATCTCATATTCAAACAGCCTTAGTTCCTACTCTATCTTTAATTATTTGATTATCAGACAGTCACCAACAAGTAGTTCTGGTCTTACCTGTTTCTCAGTCCTCTCTGCTGCAGCTAACACTGTATCATGGCCTTTATGTTCATCCATTGTACACAGCATACAGATACACTGTTGATCGGTACGACAGAAAACCTCCAGCAGTTTGTCATGATCAGAGCAGATCTTCTCCTGTAGTTGTGCGGTGGCTTTGACCAGCTTGTGCTTCTTGAAACCAGGAAATTCATAGTGAGGGTGGAGGTGAGTCTCACAGTAAGAGGCCAGACACACCAGACAGGACATGAGGGCTTTCTGCTTTCTGGTCCCAGTGCAGAAATCACACGCCACATCTCCAGGTCCAGCATAGCACAGAGCAGGAGGCGGAGCAGCCTGGAGTCCTGTATTCTTCAGTTTCTCCACCAACTCAGCCAACATGTTATTTTTCCTCAGATTAGGCCTTGGAGTGAAGGTCTCTCTGCACTGAGTACAGCTATAGACCCCTTTCAGAACATCCTGATCCCAGCAGCCCTCAATACAGCTCCTACAGTAATTGTGTCCACAGGCAGTAGTGACCGGCTCCTTCAGTAGATCCAGACAGACAGAACAACAGAACTGGTCCTGGTCCAGCAGAACTCCCTGCTGAGCCATTTGGACGGTTGTTCACTCTCACACAGACAGACGACACAGAGACTCAGATCAGTTTTGTTTCCTCAGAAGACAGTTTGTGGCAGGGGGATGGACTTCCTGGTTCAGCCAGAGGGGTGGGGTTAGAAGGAGGGAGAGCTTTGAGGAATGGAGGAAGAGAGAGAGGAACTGCATGCAACAGGAAGAGGGAGACAAATAGCTTTGTTCCTAGGTTAGAGCCCTTAACATGGAACAAATGAAATAATGAATCTTAAAATGTGAGTTGTTAGAATATATAAAGGGTAACAGTTTTTATGAAGTACATATGTTTAATTATTTTAATGACCTTTATAATGCCTTATAATACACTTACTTCTTTAAATTAAGCAATAAGGCCTGAGGAGGTGTGGTATATGGCCAATATACACTACCACAGCTAAGGGCTGTTCTTAGGCACAACGCAACGCGGATTGAGAATTATGGAACACTTTCAAAAATCAAATCACATTTTATTGGTCGCATACACATATTTAGCAGATGTTATTGTGGGAGTAGCGAAATGCTTGTGTTCCTGGCTCCAACAGTGCAGTAATAACTTACAATACACAACAATACACACTAATCTAAAAAGTAAAGGAATGGAATTAAGAAATATGAAAAGATTAAGACGAGCAATGTTGGAGTCCGGAGTGTGTGTGTGTGTATATATATATATATATATATATATATATGAGAGATCAGCATGTTTTTCTGTAACACACTTGGTATCACAATTCTTGAACCCTTAAACAGAATTCCATCAAGTCCAGATAGCTCATCCCTGTATTGACCATAAGGGTATGGTATAGCTTGTACAGACTACCTGCATGTTATGGCTTGAATCACCTTTTGCAAACACTCATCTTCTGCAGTAGCACGTGAAATAACTGTCCACATTTCATCTGAGACTGGGCAACTCTTTCTGATAAGGTTTACATCCTGCTCCTATATCTAGTTTGGTTCTGAGCTGTCAAAAGCTCTGGACAATGTGTCTGCCACTAACAATTCTTTCCCTGGCCTGTACTCGAGTTGCAAGTCATATTTCTGAAGTTTTAGAAACAGTCTCTGTTCCCTTGGTGGTGTGTGTGTTAGACCCTTCTTTACAATAGTAACTTAATGTTGATGATCTGTTTCAGCCCACACTGTTTTACCACAGATAAACACACTGAATTTCTCACATGCATATGACAGTGCCAATGCCTCTTTCTCAATCTGAGCATAGTTACACTCAGAAGTTGCCAGAGCCCTGGAGGCATATGCAACTGGGCGCCATCTAGTGCCATACTGCTGTAACAACACTGCACCTTAACCTGTTTTAGAGGCATCTGCTGAGATTTAGGTTTTGAGCTTTTTACCATAGAACAAACGTACTGGAGCATGCATGATCAATGCCTTGAGCGCCTCAAAACTCTTTCTGGTGATTACTGTTCCAACACCACTCTGTAGTTTTACACAGTAGACTTCTCATCTGACTAGTGTGAGTTGCCAGATTAGGTACAAATTAGCCCACATAGTTAACCATCCCTAAGAACCTTTGTACGTCCTCTTGATCGGTAGGCAGTGGCATGTTCTTGATGGCAGTCACTTTGCTCTGGTCTGTCTGAACACCTTCACATGTTAGTTTTTCACCCAAGAAGGTTATTTCTGTCTTTCTGAATTCCCATTTGTCTGCGTTTAGCTTTAGCCCATTAGCTCTGGCTAGATCAAGTGCTGCTTTCAACCTGGTGTTGTGCTCTTCAAGAGTCTGAGCCCATATTAGCACATCATCAATGGACACTGTGGTGCCTGACACACTCTCAGATATCTGTTGGACTGTCCTATGAAAGACTTCTGGTGCTGAAGTGAGACCTAACGGGAGCCTTTTAAATGACTAGCTACCAAAAGGAGTATTGAAAGTACAAAGCCTTGTACTCTCCTTGTCTAGACTGATCTGCCAAAACCCTGAAGAGGCGTCTAGCTTTGAGAAGTATTTAGCCCCTGCTATGTCCCTGAATATCTCCCCTCTGGTAGGCAGCTGAAAGTGTTCCCTTTTTACATGCTTGTTTAGCTCTTTTGGATCCATACACAGTCTGAGCGAGCCGTCTTCCTTCTCAACTATTACTAGTGAGTGGACCCATTCAGTAGGCTCTTCTACTTTGTCTAGGATATCTAAGGACTCTAGCCTCAGCAGCTCTGCTTTTAGCTAGTCTCTTGGTGATAATGGTACCTTTCTAGGTGCATGGATCACTGGTCTATTTGGCTGATCTAACTCCATTTTGTACTGCACCTTGAGTTTTCCTATTCCCTGAAATACATCAGCATATGCATCCTCAACATTAGTCATTTCACCATATGAACCCATTTCACTAGACCCAGTAAGTTACATGACTTTAACCCAATGATGGGTGTTGTTTCTCCCTTTACTATGACAAACGGAACCTTGTGAGATTCATCATCTACCTCCAGCACCAACCTGCATGTCCCTGAAGACCACTGGTTTTACCTGTAACCGTAACAATTCAGTCTCTGGAATGATGTTGACCTGTGCTCCAGTGTCAAGTTTGAACACAATATCAGTTCCATTAGTCTTGTAGGCAGCAGTCCTCGTCTGGTCCTGCAAGTGCGACTGTTCCCACAAAGAGGTCACCAAAAGACCCCTCACTGTACTCGTTGTCACCACTGTTGTCCTGGTCATCGTTGACACAGTGTACTGTATTTTGTTGTCTCAGCTGCCTGCATTTGAGTGAGAAGGGGTTCTTCATGCCACAGTTGTAAAACTATTTTCTATATGCTGGGCACTGGCAAGGTCTGTGCTCTCCTCCACAGCTGCTGCAGGAGCGCTGGTTCCCTGAAGTGTGCTGCTGTCATTTGAAGTTAGCCGTAGCTCTTCCTTTGCTAAAATACTCCACTTTGCACACTGTTTCACTAAGACCACCACTGTCCATTGACCCTATGCTACTCTGAGTCACCCCTCTAGCTTGTCTCTCACCCCCATGACAATTCTCTCTCGTATCAGCGAGTCTGCAATTTGACCGAAATTACACAACTGACATTTCAGTTTGAAGTCCATAATAAATTCCTCAAGTCTCTGTTTCATTCTGACATCTACTGTTGAAAACATACCTCGTTTCTTCTGGGAGTACAAAAAGACAGAAATTTTGCTAACACCAGTTCATAATCTGCTTGCTCTTCATCCATTAGCTGAAAGCTGTTGTAGACATCAATGGTGTCCTAGACTGTGAGAAACAGTGCGACCTTCTGTGCGTCGTCTTTTTCAGCCGCTCCTATCGCCGTCAAATAGAGGGTGAAACGCTGCTTGAACCGCTTCCATTGCTCTTCAACGTTGCCGTTCAGTTTCAGTTCTGTTGGAGGCTTTAGCTGCTCCATGTCGTTAGCCAGCTAGCACTGCAAAACGACTAGATACATGCACTGCATGCTCCATTAGCTCCGGCGTGGTTATTTTTTTTACCTCAGTCTCATTAGCCCAGTGGCTAGTTAGTGTTAGAAATTGCGTAATTCAAATCTGGTTTTGAAATAAGAATCAAGAGATCTTCAATCCAAGCTAAATTTATTATATGCAAAATGTATAGATGATAAGTATGTTGGTTCGTATACGGGCTCACTGAAAAACCTCGCAGGGCTGACAGAGAGAGTTTCCCACCTCTCTGCTGGCCAATCAGAGTAGAGACTTGAGCGTGGTTTAGACTTACTCAGCCTATCAGTTGATGCACCCCTGTTGCCAGGCATAAGTCCTTATCATAACAACCTGTCTTGGTGAGAAGAGCCAGCTCCCCTAGACACTATTCCTATGTCCAAGGAAGGTTCACAGATCACAAAGAACCAATATATTCTAGTATTATCTCATTTTACCCCCTAAAACAGCTCTTCACATCTATCACAGCTTGCCAGGTGACACAACCTACATTAGCCCAGTCAAGAATGCATTCTTTCTAAGTTAGTCATCCCATCAATTATAAAAATAATAAATCTCTCACATTAGCTAACGTTAGTCAAGTTTGCTGGTTGATATATGTGTACGCGCCGTTCAGCATTTTCGACCAAAACTCGATGATGGATGAGTCAACGGCAAGTTATTTCACTCCTGGTACCATCTTGTATCTTCTTGTCTAAGAAATACTAAAGAAAATAACTGTTCTTTAAAACATAAGTCCTTCTTTATTGAAGTTAACCGGCGCCGTACAAGTATCGTGCATTGAGATGAGATCTCCCGCTCTCCCACTCCTCTGCGCAGGCTGCTCGTCCCCTAAGTGGTCACGTGGCCACTGATACAAAATGCCACAGAGGTGTTGTTGCCTACCTTCACCACCTTGGGGCGGCCCGTCAGGAAGTCCAGGACCATGAAGGTAAATTAATGTCATAAGTGTACAAGCATGTAAAGTATGATTTGAAATGTAAAATATGAGTTGTGCCTGTATAATCAGGCAATTTTGTAGTTCAATTATAGCCTTGGTTTCTCAAATGACTGCCTCGCCTGGTTCACCAACTACTTCTCAGATAGAGTTCAATGTGTCAAATCGGAGGGCCTGTTGTCTGGACCTCTGGCAGTCTCTGTGGGTGTGCCACAGGGTTCAATTCTCGGGCCGACTCTATTCTCTGTTTATATCAATGATGTCTCTCTTGCTGCTGGTGACGCTCCGATCCACCTCTACGCAGACGGCACCATTTTGTATACATCTGGCCCTTCATTGGACACTATGTTAACAAACCTCCAAACGAGCTTCAATGCCATACAACCCTCCTTCCGTAGCCTCCAACTTCTCCGGATGACTATGTGATCACGCTCTCCTTGGCCGATGTGAGTAAGACTTTTAAGCAGGTCAACATTCACAAGGCCGCAGGGCCAGACGGATTACCAGGACGAGTACTCCGAGCATGTGCTGACCAACTGGCAAGTGTCTTCACTGACATTTTCAACATGTCCCTGACTGAGTCTATAATACCAACATGTTTCAAGCAGACCACTATAGTCCCTGTGCCCAAGAACACTAAGATGACCTGCCTAAATGACTTTCGACCCGTAGCACTCACGTCTGTAGCCATGAAGTGCTTTGAAAGGCTAGTCATGGCTCACATCAACACCATAATCCCAGAAACCCACTCCAATTTGCATACCGCCCCAACAGATCAACAGATGATGCAATCTCTATTGCACTCCACACTGCCCTTTCCCACCTGGACAAGAGGAACACCTACGTGAGAATGCTATTCATTGACTACAGCTCAGCGTTCAACACCATAGTGCCCTCAAAGCTTATCACTAAGCTAAGGTTCCTGGGACTAAACACATCCCTCTGCAACTGGATCCTGGACTTCCTGACGGGCCGCCCCCAGCTGGTAAGGGTAGGTACCAACACGTCTGCCATGCTGATCCTCAACACGGGGGCACCTCAGGGGTGCGTGCTCAGTCCCCTCCTGTACTACCTGTTCACCCATGACTGCATGGCCAGGCACGACTCCAACACCATCATTAAGTTTGCCGACGACACAACAGTGGTAGGCCTGATCACCGACAACGATGAGACAGCCTATAGGGAGGAGGTCAGAGACCTGGTCGTGTGGTGCCAGGATAACAACCTCTCCCTCAACATGATCAAGACTAAGGAGATGATTGTGGACTACAGGAAAAAAAAGAGGACTGAGCACGCTCCCATTCTCATCGACGGGGCTGTAGTGTGGTCCAAACACACAAAGACAGAACTATCATGGTCCAAACACACAAAGACAGTCGTGAAGAGGGCACAACAAAACCTATTCCTCGTCAGGAGACTGAAAAGATTTGGCATGGGTCCTCAGATCCTCAAAAAGTTATACAGCTGCACCATCGAGAGCATCCTGACTGGTTGCATCACCGCCTGGTACGGCAACTACTCGGCCTCCGACCGCAAGGCACTACAGAGGGTAGTGTGTACGGCCCAGTACATCACTGGGGCCAAGCTTCCTGCCATCCAGGACCTTTATACCAGGGAGTGTCTGAGGAAAGCCCTAGAAAGACTCAAGCCACCCTAGCGGTACCGGAGCGCCAAGTCTAGGTCCAAAAGGCTTCTCAACAGCTTCTACCCCCAAGCCACTGTAGCTCAATTGGTAGAGCATGGCGCTTGTAATGCCAGGGTAGTGGGTTCGATCCCCGGGACCACCCATACGTAAAAATGTATGCGCACATGACTGTAAGTCGTTTTGGATAAAAGCGTCTGTTAAATGGCATATTATTATTATATTATTATAAGACTCCTGAACAGCTAATCATGGCTACCCGGACTATTTGCACTGCCCCCCAACCCCACCCCATCCCCCTCTTTTACGCTGCTGCTACTCTGTTTACTATTTATGCATAGTCACTTTAACTCTACCCACATGTACATATGACCTCAATTACCTCGACTAGCCGGTGCGTTGATTTCAACGCTAGTAAAACTAAATGCATGCTCTTCAATCGAACGCTGCTTGCAACCGCCCGCCCGACTAGAATCATTACTCTCGGCGGGTCTGACTTAGAATATGTGGACAACTACAAATATCTAGGTGTCTGGTTAGACCGTAAACTCTCCTTCCAGACTCACATTAAGCATCTCCAATCCAAAGTTAAATCTAGAATCGGCTTCCTATTTCTCAACAAAGCCTCCTTCACTCATGCTGCCAAACATGCCCTCGTAAAACTGACTATCCTACCTTGACTTCGGCGATGACATTTACAAAATAGCCTCCAACACTCTACTCAGCAAATTGGATGTAGTCTATCACAGTGCCATCCGTTTTGTCACCAAAGCCCCATATACTACCCACCATTGTGACCTGTACGCTCTCGTTGGCTGGCCCTCACTACATATTCGTCGCCAAACCCACTGGCTCCAGGTCATCTATAAATCACTGCTAGGCAAATCCCCGCCTTATCTTAGCTCATTGGTCACCATAGCAACACCCACCCGTAGTATGCGCTCCAGCAGGTATATCTCACTGGTCATCCCCAAAGCCAACACCTCCTTTGGCCGCCATTCCTTCCAGTTCTCTGCTGCCAATGACTGGAACGAACTGCAAAAATCTCTGAGCTGGAGAATCTTATCTCCCTCACTAACTTTAAGCATCAGTTGTCAGAGCAGCTTACCGATCACTGCATCTGTACACAGCCCACCCAACTACCTCATCCCCATATTGTTATTTATTTTGGTCATTTGCACCCCAGTATCTCTATTTGCACATCATCTTTTGCACATCTATCTCTCCAGTGTTAATACTAAATTGTAATTATTTTGCACTATGGCCTATTTATTGCCTTAACTCCATAACTTACTACATTTGCCCACACTGTTTATAGATTTTCTATTGTGTTTTTGACTGTAGTTTTGTTTATCCCATATGTAACTCTGTGTTGTTGTTTTATTGCACTGCTTTGCTTTATCTTGGCCAGGTCGCAGATGTTGCATTCATTCTCAAAATAAGTTACATTTTTGCAATAAAAATAATTGTGCCAAAAGTTTGAGGTATAATGTGGTCCCAGTTCCAGGGACATCACCGGATAGAAAATCCAATATGGCTGCCAACGCAATGCCATATATGGACATATGGGTGTTACATCCGAACTCAGTAGCTCTACTCTCATTGGTCCTAAGGATTTGTTTAAATATTTTTGCATTTAGCTTGCGACACAGCCCTCAAGACATCATGGATGAGATCAATGGATCATCAGAAATGGGTATAGATAGATAGCTGAATAGATATCTACTTAGTCAGTTTGCAACGAATAATATATTTTATCAATAAAATAAAAAAGCAATTCTGAATGTGATGCTCACGAGTTCTGTTCACAAAACGATCAGCTAGCTAGCTTGGTTAGCTAGCTACGTTTAGCTAGCTACAGATAGCTCGATAGACGGGTAATGGCCCATATTTAAGGTGTTAAACAGGGGAAATACGCATTTGATATTGCACCAGTTCAGATAGTATTCTAACTCCTGTTTCACTGAGTTTTCTTCTGTGTTGTGCCTTCTAAACATGACCCTGTCCTTTATTGACTTCTTCTCTGTCCGTCTCTGTAGTGGCCTGTTGTTGTTATTTTTGTATTGACCATGTTGTCTTCTGTTCTTATTTCCCCAGTGTCCTGGCTGTGAGGTGGTGCTGGTCTCTGGGTGCTGGTCTAGGTGGAGAGGCAGAGGCAGGAGGAAGCTGCAGTGGAGGAGTGGGCTGTGGGTGTTGAGGTGTACTGTACTACAACAAGCAGGCTTAACATCCCCTCCCCTAAAAACACGTACACACTTTACTTATTTAGGCAAGGCTCCATAGGAAATGAAATGTGGAGGCCTATTTGATCCGAGCCCCTGTTGAGAACGTTTGAAGTTGACTGTCAGTCTGCAACTACCATAAGACGGTCATATCTTCTTCCTTCCCATCCTGACTGGGATTTACATTTACATTTTAGTCATTTAGCAGACGCTCTTATCCAGAGTGACTTACAGGAGCAGATGTTTCACCTTGTCGGCTGATTTAGAGTAGAGGTTAGGTTAGTCAGATACAGTGCCTTGACAAGTATTCATCCCCTTTGGCGTTTTTCCTATTTTGTTGCATTGCAACCTGTAATCTAAATTGATTTTTATTTGGACATAATGGACATACACAAAATAGTCCAAATTGGTGAGGTGAAATGAAAAAAATTACTTATTTCAAAAAATTCAAAAGAATAAAAACGGAAAAGTGATGCGTGCATATGTATTCACCCCCTTTGCTATGAAGCCCCTAAATAACATCTGGTGCAACCAATTACCTTCAGAAGTCACATAATTAGTGAAATAAAGTTCACTTGTGTGCAATCTAAGTGTCACATGTTCTGTCACATGATCTCAGTATATATACACCTGTTCTGAAAGGCCCCAGGGTATGCAACACCACTAAGCAAGCGGCACCATGAAGACCAAGCTCTCCACACAGGTCAGGGACAAAGTTGTGGAGAAGTACAGTTCAGGGTTGGGTTATAAAAAAATATACGAAAATGTGTACATCCAACGAAGCACCATTAAATCCATTATTAAAACATGGAAAGAATATGTCTCCACAACAAACCTGCCAAGAGAGGGCCGCCCACCAAAACTCACGGACCAGGCAAGGAGGGCATTAATCAGAGAGGCAACAAAGAGACCAAAGATAACCCTGAAGGAGCTGCAAAGCTCCATAACGTACATTGGAGTATCTGTCCATAGGACCACTTTAGGCCGTACATTCCACAGAGCTGGGCTTTATGGAAGGGGAAAGAAAAAAGCCATTGCTTAAAGAAAAAAATAAGCAAACACATTTGGTGTTCGCCAAAAGGCATGTGGGAGACTCCCCAAACATATGGAAGAGGGTACTCTGGTCAGATGAGACTAAAACTGAGCTATTTGGCCATCAAGGAAAACGCTATGTCTGTTGCAAACCCAACACCTCTCATCAATATTTTTTTTTTGTCTTATTTCTTGTTTGTTTCAAAATAAAAAATATTTTGCATCTTCAAAGTGGTAGGCATGTTGTGTAATTCAAATGATTCAACCCCCCCCCCCAAAATCCATTTTAATTCCAGGTTGTAAGGCAAGAAAATAGGAAAAATTTCAAGGGGGATGAATACTTTCACAAGACACTGTAGTGCACTACATTATTTTATAATATTCGAATGAGTCAACCACTAACATTACAGTATGATATTCTAATGATGTAACCACTAACATTACAGTATGATGTTCTAATGATGTAACCACTAATATTACAGTATGATATTCTAATGAGTCAATCACTAACATTACAGTATGATAATATAATGAGGCAACCACTAACATTACAGTATGATATTCTAATGAGGCAACCACTAACATTACAGTATGATATTTTAATATTGGAATGAGGCAACCACTAACATTACAGTATAATATTCTAATATTCTAATGAGGCAACCACTAACATTACAGTATGATGTTATAATATTCTAATGAGGCAACCACTAACATTACAGTATGATAGTCTAACGAGGCAACCACTAACATTACAGTATGATATTCTAATATTCTAATGAGGCAACCACTAACATTACAGTATGATATTTTAATATTGGAATGAGGCAACCACTAACATTACAGTATAATATTCTAATATTCTAATGAGGCAACCACTAACATTACAGTATGATGTTATAATATTCTAATGAGGCAACCACTAACATTACAGTATGATAGTCTAACGAGGCAACCACTAACATTACAGTATGATATTCTAATGAGGCAACCACTAACATTACAGTATGATAGTCTAACGAGGCAACCACTAACATTACAGTAAAATATTCTAATGAGGCAACCACTAACATTACAGTATGATATTCTAATGAGGCAACCACTAACATTACAGTATGATATTCTAATATTCTAATGAGTCAACCACTAACATTACAGTATGATATTCTAATGAGGCAACCACTAACATTACAGTATGATACTCTAAGGAGGCAACCACTAACATTACAGTATAATATTCTAATATTCTAATGAGTCAACCACTAACATTACAGTATGATAGTCTAATGAGGCAACCACTAGCATTACAGTATGATATTCTAATGAGTCAACCACTAACATTACAGTATGATATTCTAACGAGGCAACCACTAACATTACAGTATGATATTGTAATGAGGCAACCACTAACATTACAGTATGATATTCTAATATTCTAATGAGGCAACATCTAACATTATAGTATGATAGTCTAATATTCTAATGCCAGTGAGCAAATCTCCAATCTCCACCCTATTCCCTATCTAGTGCACTACTTTAGATCTGGTCAGAAGTAGCCTAGTGCACTAAGTAGGGAACAGGGTGTCATTTGGGCCAGAGTCAGTAACTCCCCTGCGTATGAATTCTCTCTCTATCTTATCTGTCTTCTATATTATGTTCTCCTCTCCTCCTCTCTTCTCTCCTCTATTCACTCTATTCTATCATCCACACCACATGCCAGCTTCAACACAATCCATTTACAAGTTAAAGACACACCTTGGAATACATAAGAACCAATTGAGAAAACATTTCAATGGTTCTGAATGACAACCAACATACATTAACAGCATACGTCATGATTAATGTGAATATATAAGATTAAAACATTGCACTTAAAAAAAATATGAATGCATTGAATTGTAATTCACAACATCTTCTGAAGATCAAATCAATGAGACGGAATCTAAAACAAAAATCCAGAAAATCACATTGTATGATTTTTAAGTAACAATTTGCATTTTATTGCATGACATAAGTATTTGATACATCAGAAAAGCAGAACTTAATATTTGGTACAGAAACCTTTGTTTGCAATTACAGAGATCATACCTTTCCTGTAGGTCTTGGCCAGGTTTGCACACACTGCAGCAGGGATTTTGGCTCACTCCTCCATACAGACCTTCTCCAGATCCTTCAGGTTTCGGGGCTGTCGCTGGGCAATACGGACTTTCAGCTCCCTCCAAAGATTTTCTATTGGGTTCAGGTCTGGAGACTGGCTAGGCCACTACAGGACCTTGAGATGCTCTTTAGTTTCCCTGGCTTTTTTTTTTTTTTTTTTTTTTTGGAACGCAAGCCAGACAAAATTAAAAGGGCATATTTATATAATTAATATGAATTCGGAGGACAGAAAATATTAAATGTTAAAGCATTAGACCTATCACTAAAAGCTTCAGTCATACAAAAGTTATACTTAAATCCTAATTGGTTCTCAAGTAAATTAGTTAGATTGTCTCACCCAATGTTCAAGAAAGGCCTTTTTCCATTTATTCAGATTACAACAACTCATTTGCAGTTATTTGAAAAGGAAATCATCTCCCAAATATCACTATTTCTAAATCAAGCCATAGAAAGTTGGTTGCAATTTCAATTTAATCCTCCTGAAACGACAGAACAAATAATGCAACAAATATTGTGGTTAAATTCAAATATACTAATTGACAAAAAAACTTTATTTTTTGACAGAATGTTTAAAAAAGGTATAATCTTCGTAAATGATATCATCGGTAGGACTGGTGGAGTTATGTCGCACATGCAGCTAACAAAAACATATGGAAATGTCTGCTCTACCCAAAATTACAACCAAATAATTGCAGCCTTACCTTAAAAGTGGAAGAAGAAAGTGGAAGGGGGAGAAAGTAAGGAACTTGTCTGTCGGCCTTGCATTAAAGAACATAATTGGTTAAGGAAATTGACAGCTGTCCCATATAGATTGCAAAATAGTTGGGAAGAGATTTTTGACGTACCGATCCCATGGCATAGTGTTTATGAACTGACACGCAAAACGACACCGGATTCAAAAATTAGAATCTTTCAATTTAAATTATTATATAAAATTCTTGCTACCAATAGAATGTTATTTATATGGGGGATACAATCTTCCCAGCTCTGCAGATTTTGCTGTGAAGAGACAGAATCATTAGATCATTTGTTTTGGTTCTGTCCATTTGTAGCTTGTTTTTGGACACAGGTCCAGGAATGGCTAAAGGATTGCAATATTTACCTGGAGCTAACCTTGCAGATAGCATTACTGGGTGATCTGAAAAGTCATAGTCAATCGATCAATAATAAAATAATACTTTTAGCAAAATGTTTATTTTTAATTCACAATCTGTAGAAGCAATGAGAATAGAAAGGTTCAGAACTTTTGTAAAACATCACAGTACGGTTGAAATATATATGGCAAATAGAAATCCTATATGGATGGTGTTAAGAGATAGATGGGAGGTATTGAATAGAGTTGAAGGATGGGATTAATAACAAATAACAACAAATACTAACAAAGATAGCTAATAATGTAAGCATACTGTGTCCATAATAAGTATATAGGTTGTATGTTGGGAGCTTTTGGGAAAGAGCACAGTTAGAAAGATATGGCATATAGAAGCAAACCGGATGGACATCATGAAAATGATCGGAGAGGTTGAGAGTAGCAGAAGTTCAGGAGCAAAAAAAAATAAAAATAAAAATATATAATATAATTATTGTAAAATTAACTCTGTCCATAAGGTGTAGATAGTAAGTATAGACCGGAAGTAGAGGCCTGGGCATTGTTGTTCACTAATTTACTCCAAGTAGGGAAAGGATGGTGGGGTTGAAAAGTAGTAAAGGGGAGTATATACAGTGGGGAGAACAAGTATTTGATACACTGCCGATTATGCAGGTTTTCCTACTTACAAAGCATGTAGAGGTCTGTAATTTTTATCATACGTACACTTCAACTGTGAGAGACAGAATCTAAAACAAAAATCCAGAAAATCACATTGTATGATTTTTAAATAATGAATTTGCATTTTATTGCATGACATAAGTATTTGATCACCTACCAACCAGTAAGAATTCCGGATCTCACAGACCTGTTAGTTTTTCTTTAAGAAGCCCTCCTGTTCTCCACTCATTACCTGTATTAACTGCACCTGTTTGAACTCGTTACCTATATAAAAGACACCTGTCCACACACTCAATCAAACATACTCCAACCTCTCCACAATGGCCAAGACCAGAGAGCTGTGTAAGGACATCAATGATAAAATTGTTGACCTGCACAAGGCTGGGATGGGCTACTGGACAATAGGCAAGCAGCTTGGTGAGAAGGCAACAACTGTTGGCGCAATTATTAGAAAATGGAAGAAGTTCAAGATGACGGTCAATCACCCTCGGTCTGGGGCTCCATGCAAGATCTCACCTCATGGGGCATCAATGATCATGAGGAAGGTGAGGGATCAGCCCAGAACTACACGGCAGGACCTGGTCAATCAACTGAAGAGAGCTGGGACCACAGTCTCAAAGAAAACCATTAGTAACACACTACGCCATCATGGATTAAAATCCTGCAGCGCACGCAAGGTCCCCCTGCTCAAGCCAGCGCATGTCCAGGCCCATCTGAAGTTTGCCAATGACCATCTGGATGATCCAGAGGAGGAATGGAAGAAGGTCATGTGGTCTGATGAGACAAAAATAGAGCTTTTTGGTCTAAACTCCACTCGCCGTGTTTGGAGGAAGAAGAAGGATGAGTACAACCCCAAGAACACCATCCCAACCGTGAAGCATGGAGGTGGAAACATCATCCTTTGGGGATGCTTTTCTGCAAACGGGACAGGACGACTGCACCGTATTGAGGGGAGGATGGATGGGGCCATGTATCGCGAGATCTTGGCCAACAACCTCCTTCCCTCAGTAAGAGCATTGAAGATGGGTCTTGGCTGGGTCTTCCAGCATGACAACGACCCGAAACACACAGCCAGGGCAACTAAGGAGTGGCTCCGTAAGAAGCATCTCAAGGTCCTGGAGTGGCCTAGCCAGTCTCCAGACCTGAACCCAATATAAAATCTTTAGAGGGAGATGATAGTCCGTATTGCCCAGCGACAGCCCCGAAACCTGAAGGATCTGGAGAAGGTCTGTATGGAGGAGTGGGCCAAAATCCCTGCTGCAGTGTGTGCAAACCTGGTCAAGACCTACAGGAAAGGTATGATCTCTGTAATTGCAAACAAAGGTTTCTGTACCAAATATTAAGTTCTGCTTTTCTGATGTATCAAACACTTATGTCATGCAATAAAATGAAAATTAATTACATAAAAATCATACAATGTGATTTTCTGGATTTTTGTTATAGATTCCGTCTCCCACAGTTGAAGTGTACCTATGATAAAAATTACAGACCTCTACATGCTTTGTAAGTAGGAAAACCTGCAAAATCGGCAGTGTATCACATACTTGTTCTCCCTACTGTATATAAAAAACATGGGGGATTGGAAGTGATGCAGACAATTACATTGATAGAAGATACAATCTATCTGCAATATTAAGCTGACCACCCCCCCCCCCCCCCCCCCCAAAAAAAAAAAAAAAAAAAAAAAATAGCCATTCGGACTTTAGTGAGTTCAAGTCAACTGGGAACTCGGGAAAAACGAGCTACGACTGGGAAAATACGTTTTGAACTTTCATCAAACTCTGAATTGTAAATCGGGAACTCTGGCATCTTTCTAGAGCTACGACCTGAAGATCACTGACGTCATCATGATTCAACCTGTTTTTTCTTTCAGTTCCCAGTTGTCTTGAAAGCACCATAAATCCAGAGAATGCCAGACTTTGTTGACAAAGTTTGAGAGACAACATTTGCCCACGAAGGACCGCCACGCCACCTTCCTGTTCAAGTGAGCACAGCACAACAAGGTGAGACCAAACATGTATTGTATGCTGCTGCATAAATGATTTAATATGCCAGGGAGATGTATGTTGTGTAGTAAGCTGTTAGTAACCCATGTGCCTCACCCAAATAATTTGGTATATTTTCACCTCTTAATATCGCCTACTGTTCTGATTTGGTGGTGCACATATAGCCTATAACCTGTTTTAGAGAAATGCAATCATCGAATATTGTAAGAGCTTTCATTGTCTGCTTATATGCCCCCTTTATTTATCCTACGCTTCTGACTTGGTGTACAGGGAAAACACTGTAAGAACGGCCCATGTTCTGAATTCTGTCGCTGTACATTTCAAAAGTGCTGAACAAATAGTTATATTGACTACCTCCATCCTAGATCGCTCATTAATGTCTTAATCAAAATTACGGATTGCCTCTTATCCGCTTGTCGTCCCCTTATGCCGTAGTTTTTACATCTCAATTGTCAGTAGAAACCACATTTGTTTAAGCAAGTCAGCCATATCAGCTATATATTTTTTAAAGGCAGCAAATGAGGCTGAATGAACTGTTTCGCTGTCAGACAAGGCTCCACTGATAGCCAGGTGTAGCAGTGGTAAGGTATTGAGACTGCTGTTGGGACTGCTGTTGGGACTGCTGTTGGGACTGCTGTTGGGACTGCTGTTGGGACTGCTGTTGGGACAGCTGTTGGGACTCTGCTTTATGGAGGCTCTATCAGTTTGTGGGCACCGTTTGTCAGCGTTATAGTGCAATTAATGTATTGTTTAGTGTTGTGTTGTGTAGTGGCTTTGCTGGCATGCATCCCACTTTTTTATTTATTTGCCCCACCAAGATTTACATGCTAAAATCGCCACTGCAGGTGTCACATGATGGATTAAACATGTTTGGAGAATTTGACATAGTGGTTCCAGACTTGACTTCTTTGACACATGCTATACATCATGGGAAAAATGCAGTTTAAAGACATTCACCTTTGGATAAAAGTGTCCTACGTCAGTCTACAAGGTTTTCATTGTAATCCATTAGGGAGTCACATGATGACTGTGACCCTATGAATAAACCTGCTATTCAACATGTTTGGCTTGCAGTATGTTTGGCTTAGAGTCTTGCATAGGCAGTTATCTGGCTGCTGTGGTGATGGTAGTAATACTGGAGGATGTCCTGGGTAAACCCCAGGATGTAGACCACAGTTATCTAGCTGCTGTGGTGATGGTAGTAATACTGGAGGATGTCCTGGGTAAACCCCAGGATGTAGACCACAGTTATCTAGCTGCTGTGGTGATGGTAGTAATACTGGAGGATGTCCTGGGTAAACCCCAGGATGTAGACCACAGTTATCTAGCTGCTGTGGTGATGGTAGTAATACTGGAGGATGTCCTGGGTAAACCCCAGGATGTAGACCACAGTTATCTAGCTGCTGTGGTGATTGTAGTAATACTGGAGGATGTCCTGGGTAAACCCCAGGATGTAGACCACAGTTATCTAGCTGCTGTGGTGATGGTAGTAATAATAATATAATAATAATATAAACTGGAGGATGTCCTGGGTAAACCCCAGGATGTAGACCACAGGATATAGAGTTAGTATTTTTTTTAGGCCTTATCTATTCAGATTCACCAATGTCCCCCTTTCTGAGAATATGAAGACACCAACAAAAGGTTGAACCTCACAAAGCAGTCGGTCTATGAAGGAACAATATGTTTCTCTCATGATATTTTGACTATCAGGGAGGGATTCAACAGTCTTAGTCAAGGGTTTCATAAAATGTGTTTTTATTTAATCAGGTACTTTTTCATATAGTACATTAACTGTTCTCACACACACACACACACACACACAGACACACACACACACACACACAGACACATACTTGTTAATATGGTTTATGATGTCAATCAGTTTATAACATGGTTTATGGGGACACACCTTTCCCATGGTCCTATCAATGAAATGTAATGTTTTATGTAGAAGACACATCTGACTTCAGATTGGTTCATAGGATCATCCAGGCTCTGTCGCAGCCGGCCGCGACCGGGAGACTCATGGGCGGCGCACAATTGGCCCAGCGTCGTCCAGGGTAGGGGAGGGAATGGCCGGCAGGGATGTAGCTCAGTTGATAGAGAATGGCGTTTGCAACGCCAGGGTTGTGGGTTCGATTTCCACGGGGGGCCAGTATAAAAAAATAAAAAAAATGTATTCACTAACTGTAAGTCGCTCTGGATAAGAGCGTCTGCTAAATGACTAAAATGTAAAATGTAAATCATACTGAAGTAACATGTCTGTAAACACATGAGTTGATAGAATTCTCCTCACTCCTACTCTTGAGGAGGGCTGGATGGAGGGCAACTTCAACCTGAAAACAAACACATATTGTCCACATACCCTCTCAGGTTGTACAACGCATTTAACACAACAGTTATTTGGAACAAAATATTTACCTAACTGTTGTGTCAAATGCTTTGTATATCAGTGGTACAACCTGAGTCTGTATGGGGCCATTAAGGGGAAAATGACACTGAGTATACAAGCTGTAATTTCAATCAAATTGAGATGTAGAAAGTCACACATGATACAGCAGCTATGCATCAGCACACTGAACCCTCAACCTCTGACTCCTGATTGAGAGAAGAACCCAACAGTCTGCCTCCAGTTTGACCATCATCTCCTCCAGTCTGACAACAGGAACTTCCTATCACAACCTCTGAAAGAAAAACACGCCCCTCACACAAACTCAGACCCGTCAGAGCAAGAACTGAACGATGTCAAAGATCATCCATCCCCTACATGACTCAATTACTGAACGATGTCCAAGATCATCCATCCCCTACATGACTCAATTACTGAACGATGTCAAAGATCATTGTATTATATTGTATGATAATATATTATATCCATAGGCTACACTCAGTACAGTGTTAATGATGACTTTCAGCTAATTTTCTTCCGTTTGGTGCCTCGTGAATATGACTCATGTCTCTATGGAAACATCAATGTAAATTCACCTTAGACTTTTACTCCTCACTTTCCCATTCAGGTCTATAGGGTTTTGCTGCCCCCTGCTGGAGACTGGAGCACAAGGCTGTCCCTGGCTTTCTTTGTGCAGCTGGAGGATGAGGCCCTCCTCACCTGTTGTGACGGGTCCAACAAATATCCCCTGGTGAAGCCAGGGTCCTATCTCATCCAACGCTTCAATGACTCTTATGGGAGGCAGTGAGCATTTCCCATGTTAAGCTATGGAATTAATTATACAGCATTGGATTGGTGTTGGCATGGGGTAGAGGGAGTTTACATATACCAGTCATTTCCTTTTAAATCCATGAAGGGAAGTGGACAAGTTCAAACTTAGAAAGGAGATAATAGTTACACACCCCATGTGTCCTGATAACTAAAGGAATGAAACCATATTGAGGTTGTCTGCTTTCTATACAGTTTGAGGGGGAGAGAGAGAGAGAGAGAGAGAGAGAGAGAGAGAGAGAGAGAGAGAGAGAGAGAGAGAGAGAGAGAGAGGCAGAGACACACAGAGAGAGAGAGAGAGAGAGAGAGAGAGAGAGAGAGGCAGAGAGAGAGAGAGAGAGAGAGAGAGACGGGACATCAGGTAAAGTTCTGGAGATGAGAGAATATGTGTGCAGAAAGAAACCCTCCAGTATGGTTAACCACATTCAGGCCCAGTATGGACTATCAATACAAGTGACCATTTAGAATGTGACCCAGTTCAATGGGTCTTAACAGAACTGGGGGATGTCAGCCATGAAGTTGTCTAAACACAACTCGAATATAATTTGTTTCTGATTCATTGTTAATGGATTTTCCATTAGGAACACAGGGGGAAAACCTAACACAACAACACACATAACACACAACCAATAAAAACACAGGGGGAGGAAACCACTAAAGTCATTACCATATTGTCATTTTCTAATGACAGGGAGAAAACATGTAAAATCTAGAAGACTACTTTAGATCTGGTCAAAAGAAGCCTAGTGCACTACGTAGGGAACAGGGTGTCATTTGCATTTGGGACAGAGTCAGTAACTCCTGTATGGAAATCTCTCTCTCCCTCATCTGTCTTATATATCTGCCCATTTCCCCTCCCATCCTCCCTATTCATTCTATTCTATCACCCACACCACTAGCCAGCTTCCACACATTTACAAGTTAAAGACACACCACTAGCCAGCTTCCACACATTTACAAGGTAAAGACACACCACTAGCCAGCTTCCACACATTTACAAGTTAAAGACACACCACTAGCCAGCTTCCACACATTTACAAGTTAAACACACACACATCTCCAATCTCCACCCTATTCCCTATGTAGTGAACTACTTTAGATCTGGTCAGAAGTAGCCTAGTGCACTACGTAGGGAACAGGGTGTCATTTGGGCCAGAGTCAGTAACTCCCCTGGGTATGAATTCTCTCTCTATCTTATCTGTCTTCTATATGATGTTCTCCTCTCCTCCTCTCTTCTCTCCTCTATTCACTCTATTCTATCATCCACACCACATGCCAGCTTCAACACAATATATTTACAAGTTAAAGACACACCTTGGAATAAATAGCAAAGGAAAACTACTACTGGATGGATTTTTTATTTCCCATCACCATGAATCATATTTAATAACTGAACAGTAGAAGACCTAACTTCATCTGTTCCTGACTCTAGATAGTGGATTAAAAATACCATAAATCTCCAATTATATTAAAGTACAATTCTGAACATTACTGATATACTGAGTGGCAAGTCAAGATATGTGCTGTTTTTATTGTTGGGTTAATAGCACCACCTGCTGGACAGGTTTAATGTTGCTTGACTGAGCAGTATGGGAGAATAAAAGATGCCAAACTTAGGGTCGGTTTCCTGGACATCTCCATTGAACATGCTTTTTAGTCTAGGACTAGGCTTCATCTGTGTCCGGGAAACGGCCCATATAGTTCAATTAGCAAGTAAGTAACACTACCTGTTCCATGATACTGAGGAAAATTACATTGAGACAGAGAACCAATTGAGAAAACATTTCAATGGTTCTGAATGACAACCAACATACATTAACAGCATACATCATAATTAATGTGAATATATAAGATTAAAACATTGCACTTAAAAAAATATGAATGCATTGAATTGTAATTCATAACATCTTCTGAAGATCAAATCAATCAAATCATTGTACATAAAAACAGAGCAGAATGAATCATCACATCTGGGGACCATCACCACCAGCATGACTGGTATATATGTGGACCATACTACAGTTTAACCAGCTCAGCAGTACCATTATAGAGATAAAACCCAGGATAAAGGGTCTGAGTGAATGTGGTCTGGACTCTGTGGAGGAGGGTCATTGTGTCAGAGACACTGTGGAAGGACAGAGTACCTGCCTTGTGATCCAGGTACACTCCTACTCTGGAGGACTGAGGGCCTGATACATTAGTCACAACATTATTGTGTCTGAACAAATAACTACCTCTATGACACTGTAAACTCCAGGACTTATCATTCTCTCCAAATGCACCATCTGTCCCTGTTCTGCTGATGTCTTTATATGAGACTGCTGTAACAACATACTCCCCACTCCACTCCACCTCCCAGTAACAGCGTCCAGACAGACCCTCTCTACACAGAACCATACTGTAGTTGGTGAATCTGTCTGGATGGTCAGGATATGGTTGGACTTGGCCTGTACGTGTCACCTTTCTGTTCCCTTCAGACAGAGAGAGGCGTGTGTGTGCTGTGTTTGGGTCCAGTGTGAGCTGACAGGAATCTGGGAGAAGAGCAGAGCAGAGACCAATGAGGGGAGTTAGAACCATAGATCTACTATTGCTATATATTTCTAGAGGGATTGTTAGGAGTGTCAGTAAAAAGAGACTGTTAGTTACTTCAGAATAAAGAGACTCACATTGTAAGAACTGTTCTCTGGTCTTGGGCTCTGGAGGCAGTAGAACCTCCACTATTTTCACTACAGACACACAAACACATTCACAGAGAGAGGGAATGTTATCATCATACCATATTCCACATGTATATGACTAGTAGGGAACTTTCAATGGTCTAAAGTTGATGTTCTTATTATTTTCAACACACCTGTAGTGGAGATCTTGGTCCATTCTCCTTTAAGGAAGTATTCTAGTTTCTCTCTCAGTTCAGACACAGTCTTACTCACACCTCCAAAGTACTGAAGAGGAAGGACAACGATGCTGGCTAAGTCTGAAGATACACTGGTACTGGAGAGAGACTGATAACTCTGGAGAGAGAGAGAGAGAGAGAGGGAGCAGAACCAAATGATTGAGAGTTTTAATTTCATATCACATGTATCAAGGCAGTTGAGTTACCTGGAGGAAATGGATGTGATCCTCTGTGTGTGAGAGCTGCTCCAGCTCAGTGCTTCTCTTCCTCAGCTCAGCTATCTCCTGCTCCAGTTGCTCCAGGAGTCCTTCAGCTTGACTCACTTGAGCCTTCTCTTGGGCTCTGATCAGCTCCTTCACCTCAGAGCGCCTTCTCTCAATGGAGCGGATCAGTTCAGTAAAGATTTTATCACTGTCCACCACTGCTGCCTGTGCAGAGCACTGTTAAGAGAGAGAGAGAGAGAGAGACTGACTTGTCTTACTTTAATGAGCCATCCTCATTACACTAACCCCCCCTCCTAAAAACACATTGCATGCCACCACAACCTCCAGCACCACATTCCAACCGTCCATCCAACCCCTCCTCTCCAGCTGTACAGACAGCCCCCCTGAGCCCCTATACCTCCTGAAACATCTCCACACTGTTGATCATTTTGTACAACTCAACCTCAACCCTAAGGCGTCAACAGTAATGGCATTACCCTGGCAACACAGAAAAAACATGATGAACAGTCTGTCATTGCAGAAAACGGACACCCCTCCCCAACTCCCAATTTATGCCACAGAGAGGATGCCACCAAGTTGTTGATGATCAGCACCGTCCCTCTGTATGACACCTGGGAGATGAGCCACCTCCACTTTGTCAGCCTCGACACCACCGCTTGTGACACTCCTTCCAAGTTCTTCCTAACCCACCCCTCCGAGCCCAGATACACCCCAAGCATCTTGAGCCACTCACAGCCCCACTGCAACCCCACTGGAAGCTGCAGAGGTGCCCTGTCCCTCCATGCCCCACATAACAGAGCCTCACTCTTGCCCCAGTTTAACTAAGCAGACGACGCCCCCTCGTACACCCTCAAACTATTCTCCAGGGCCTGTAGGTTCTGCTCATCCCTAACCAACACAGACGTCATCAGCGTATGCTGACACTGCTTGTTCCCAACCCTATGCCTGGCTCCCACACTCCCTGTAGCCTCCTGCGTAGCAGGCCCAGAAAGGGCTCAATAACAAGAGTGTATAGCTGCCCTGACAGAGGGCATCCCTGGTGAATGCCCCTCCCTACCCAGACTGGCCTACTGAGCCCTCCCCCCACCTTGACCATACATGAAGCCCCAGCATACAACATTTGAACACAGGCCACATAATTCTCCCCACAACCAAAACAACACATTAAACAGATATTCATAGTCCACCCTATCAAAGGCTTTCTCCTGATTCTGAACAGATTGTCTGTGATTGAGCGTCCTGGTACACAGTACGTTTGGTCCTTGTGTACAATAGAGTCCAGGTGGAACTTCAGTCTGTTAGCGAGGACCTTGGGTAAAGACCTTATAGTCCAAACAGAGCAATGCCACAGGCCTCCAGTTCTTTAAGTCGCTCAAATCTACTTGTTTGGGTTGGAGACTAAAAGCTATCCGTCTACAGCTTAGTGACAGCTCCCCCACCCCGACGCACTCACGCAACACACAAAACAAGTCCTGTCCAATAATTCCCCAGAATTGTTTAGAAAAATCCACGTCTGAGAGACAGCAGCTGAGAGTTTGTGAAAGGCCAGGGAAATGTCCATTTGATTACTCTGTGACAGAGAGAGTTTGGAAAGGTCTGTGAGCAGAACCTGAGAACACCCAGGATCACATGGGTTCTGCCCTCTATAAATCAGAGTACAACTCCACAGCCACGGCCTCATCTCCCCACAACAGAAGTTACCCACCCATCAGGCTCCCTCCTCTACCCCACAACAGAAGTTACCCACCCATCAGGCTCCCTCATCTCCCCACAACAGAAGTTACCCACCCATCAGGCTCCCTCATCTCCCCACAACAGAAGTTACCCACCCATCAGGCTCCCTCATCTCCCCCACAACAGAAGTTACCCACCCATCAGGCTCCCTCATCTCCCCCACAACAGAAGTTACCCACCCATCAGGCTCCCTCATCTCCCCACAACAGAAGTTACCCACCCATCAGGCTCCCTCATCTCCCCACAACAGAAGTTACCCACCCATCAGGCTCCCTCATCTCCCCCACAACAGAAGTTACCCACCCATCAGGCTCCCTCATCTCCCCCACAACAGAAGTTACCCACCCATCAGGTTCCCTCATCTCCCCAACAACAGAAGTTACCCACCCATCAGGCTCCCTCATCTCCCCCACAACAGAAGTTACCCACCCATCAGGCTCCCTCATCTCCCCCACAACAGAAGTTACCCACCCATCAGGCTCCCTCATCTCCCCACAACAGAAGTTACCCACCCATCAGACCAACGTAAACAATGGATTTTCTTGGTTTCCCCACTCTGTTTCTCCAACCCAAAAGAGCTGGGAGCATCCATCTCCCTCAACATGGAAAAACTAGCTCTTACAAGTGATCCTTTTTGCTTTCTCTGAAATGAAAGCCACTAGGTCCCTGCGTAGTTCAGATAGATTATCTTGTAGCTCCACCCTACCTTGCCCCACCAGCTCAACCTCCACCTCACTTATGAACCGCTCAAGCTCCCCCAGTACTCTCCTGGCCTCTGAAGAGGAAAAATATGTATACTGCTGACTGAAAACCTGAATCTGTGCTTTCCCTACGTCCCACCACTGACTGAGAGACTCAAACTCCCCCTTCTGCTGTCCCCACCTCTCCCAAAAGCCTTGGAAGTTTGAGCAAAAAGTGACATCTTGTAAGAGCTTTACATTGAATTTCCAATAGGACACCTGCCTGGGCCCTGGTGAAACAGAGAACTGAGCCCTGTACTAGGTGCAGACACATTTTGGAAAGCAAAGACAAGGTCATTGATTTTGGCTCTAACCACTAACAACCTACCCTTACACACCTCTTTTGCTACCCCTGCACTAAGATTTGTGCCATGGCTCAGCACCTGCGCCCCCTTCCACCAGACCCCCAATACACTTCATTAATCACATCACTGTGTGTCTCTTGCTAAAATAATCACGTTTAAATGTTTTGGTTTGACATATTCCCCCAGTCTCTGCCGCCGTTCATGTTAAGGAAGTCTAACCGTGAAATCTCCATAAGAGGTGGGAGGGAAATCACCACAATCAGAAACCAGTAGAGAAGCCCAGAAAGCCGCCATGCCAGAAAAAACCATCCATTTAAGCAGATTCTGAAGACATGCCCTTAAGAACCCATGACCCATTTTCTCAGCCTATACCGCTTCCTGGGTGAGAGGACACTAAACCCCTCATTCTTCATCACGTGTTGTACTGACCTTACAAACCTTCCAGGATCAATAAAATAAGACTCCAGCAGAACCTTCTTTTTCCCCTTTAGTCTCCATCAGGAACCTAGAAAGTTCTCTCACCGTATATACTGGGCCCTCAGCCTGACTGGCTGTCAGCTCTGGATCCAATGAGCCGTCTGAAAACGAGACCGCCTTGTCCTCCGCTCCCGCAGACTCACCTCCCCCCTCTTCCTCCTCCTCCATTGGCAAGGTACTGTCCTCCTCCTCCCCAGTCTCTGCCCCCCTGCACTTCCCCCTGATCAGTGCCTCTTCCCCAATGACAGGCAATATTTCCTGGGATGAGCCCACCAAGCCTTCGCCCACCGGAGTCTCTGTTACTACAGAAACCTGCCTCAGCTCATGTAGCCCAGCTGCAACCTCCCCACCACCGCTTTCTCCACGGCCTGCGCACCACCACTTGACCCTGCTCTACTCTCCTCCTTCCTGGTACCACCACCACTTGACCCTGCTCTACTCTCCTCCCTCCTGGTACCACCACCACTTGACCCTGCACTACTCTCCTCCCTCCTGGTACCACCACCACTTGGCCCTGCTCTACTCTCCTCCTTCCTGGTACCACCACCACTTGACCCTGCTCTACTCTACTCCCTCCTGGTACCACCACCACTTTACCCTGCTCTACTCTCCTCCCAGCCTCTGCCCCCTGAGTCCTGGTAGGCTGGACAATAGAACAAGTCAAAATTCACTGAAGTCTGTAAAACGGCCAAAGAACATTGGCTGAGCTGGAACACTAGCCTGAGGCCAAAGCAAATGAATTGAAGCGAACCATCACTGAGCCTCTTCTGACTGGAATGATCCTTAGAATTCAATTTTCCCTAAATGGCACCAAAAAATGTCTACCTTTTTATTTTACCACTACAATCTGTTCTTATGACGAAACAGAAAAACATAAGTAATAAATAACAACTGGTGTAGAAAGTAAACATCCACACCTCGATGGTGCCAAGTGTGCTTATGTCTGCATTACCAGGAAGTAGGAATTATTTTAAACTTCTGACTATTTCTGGTCTAGCGATCGATGACAGCAGAGTACACTGGCCAACCTGATGTCATTAGAAAGAGGAGATTATCCTGATTAAAATGGAGTCTGACTTGAAATATACCATTGTGAGATATTTTGTGAAATAAAGAGATATACCTATATTTCCCCTAATGGAAACAATGGGACGACCTCAGAGCTCCAGGAGTACATGTTGTTTTTGGGACGTTTTAACTACCAGCAATACGCTGCCCAAACTTACATCATTAGAAATAATAGTTTATCTTGATTAAAATGATGTAGAACTTCAAACCATTAAAATTAATACATCTATTTGACATAATTGGTGAAATAGACAGACATGTCCCTATTTCCCCAAAACAATGGCAGTCTGAAAGTTCTAAGAGCAGTCTTTTATTTAACCAGCTTACCATTTATCTACGACCATTTACCTTTTTGTGGATTGTTTACATTTAGTTTACATGTGAGTCATTTAGCAGACGCTCTTAATCTAGCGGTTAAGAGCGTTGGGCAGTAATCAAAAGGTGGCTGGTTCGAATCCCCGAGCCGACTAGGTGAGAAATCTGTACCCTTGTACATCAACAGATTTAGGCACTTAACCCTAGTCGTTCTGAATAAGAGCGTCTGCTAAATGACTCACATGTAAATGTAAACTAGGCCTCTGTGAAAGCGTGGCAATAACTTATTAACTTTACATTATTCACAGACAGACTCCTCTGAAGGCAGGTAGGCAGCACACTCCTGAAAACTAACTGCTCAGCAAAGCAAAGGCTCTTTTGAGAACTACCAGATTTATATAAAAAAAAGCTCATTTTCAGTGTCTGTGTCCAGTGTCTGTTTATATGTTAAGGGGGTGTTACTTTGGCAGATAATGTCACCCATCTAAATATATATATATTATTTTTTAGATAATTAACTAAATGTATGGTGTTTTCGGTTTATGTCAGTTTCATTGTTTGTTATGCTATGAATTGTTATTTTATGGTTGTAAGTGATCAAATGAACTAGAACATTTTATATTTAGCAATTTTGAGTAATTACTACTTTAGTAAGGATTCACTTAGTAAGGATATACACTTTATTCGGTACTACTGCAGTTGCTAAATAATTCCAATAGATGGCAGCATAAGACCATGAATGACATTTCAGAAGATTAGTTTAGTTCTCTCCCTGGATACACCACCACTCCCCCTCACAGGAAAACTCCTGCCTGAGCTTTTTACTGTCCCTTTCCACACTGCTAACGCAAGAGGAAGGACTGAAAACACATTACTGTGAAGTAATATAATGATGATTCATGTTTATTATTACCTGTTTTTATGCTCATGTTTTAAAATTATACCTCATTACTATAACGATTATCAAAAAGCGCGAACATTAATTCAGTCACCTCTGGTCGACAAAAATGTATTTTTCTAGTAAATTCATTGTCAAATTCATCAACCAGCACAGAGCCACTCTGCCTTCTCGAACAAGTAGCCAACTCAACAAGCCCCGCAAAAAGCTTGTGCCGTCAGCGGCAGCGAGCACTCTGCCTTCTAGCACAAGCGAGGGGCATGTTGAGGTAAATATTCTAACCGCGATGGTTGCATGATTTATTGGTGGGCTGGAATATATGAGATATTAAGATGATTTCATAACGCATGTTTACTAGGGATGAGGTTAGCACATCTGACTAGTGATTATTTGGCCGGGGTTCAATACCTGCTAGAGTAATATTTTGTTGCTCTCCCAAAAGCAACACAGGCCTAATACGAGATATATAGCTAACTGTCAAGTTGTGCGTGATTTCTGGCTGACCACAGCTCTGCCCAAACTTGAAAACGGCTTTATCCTTGATGAACGCAAAGGACAACTCAAAACTGTTCACTTTATGATTTTTTATTGTCATAAAGATGGAACAGAATAGGTTGATAACCTTCAAAACACACAAACAAAAACCCATGGATTAGTTACAAATAACTCTCAATTCCACTTTCTCAAAAATAAGCATAAACTAATGTTACTGAATCCTCAAACCTAACCAAACAATCATTTCATCATTTAGATTAACCTAGGATCATTGCAAGTTAATAATTAAATATCAATATCATAATTAAACATTTAACAATACACATGATTATAGTAACGTTACTGTCAAGTTCTACGTTCACATAATGAAGTCTTCACTATTTAATTTAATTAATAATTGTATTGTATGTTACAACCAAACAAAAGGGCATATAGAAGCATGAATTCACAACACATTCTGTCCTACCAGTTGCGTCTTTGGATGATCAGGAGCTGTGGTCATTGGTATCTCTTCTCAGGAATGAGTGAGAGCCAAGTAAGCTTTTACCAAACATTTCGATGCCATGCACATGCACTGCTTGTGGGTGCGCAGATTAATATGGTCCCCAGAGCACTTCCTGGTGGTTGGTTTCAACAGCTCCGGTTGCATGGTTGCCCCCTGCAGGTTGGGAGTGCTTTGAGCACCCTGGGTGGATTTAGGCTTGAGTGCTCGGTATAGCTTGTAGTCAGGAATTGACACAACACCTCCCACTTGACCTCCTGGTTCTTCAACCCAAGGAGGTCACACAGAACTGTGATGTGTCGGATTCAGTTACTCTATTTTTGATCCTGTTGCTGCTGCTCTTCAACTGGAAGCAAGAAAACTATCCGTCTGACATCCCTGTGAAGAACTGTTGCTGGTATCTTGATTGAATCTTTTTCCATCTTTTTAGTGGGCTTCACAGTTGCGACTGGGTAGCTGGGGACGGATCGGAGATATACATCCCTCACAATTCCCTTCTTGTCAGTGTTAACGTCAATAACTCTGGCAAGCCTGTACTGACCTCTCAAGGCGTTCTGGTCGGCCAGCCAGACGACATCTCCAATTGCCACATTCCTGTGAGCAGTGTGCCACTTGGTCCGGACAAACAGGTTTGGTCCGGCTAACTGACTCCATTTCCTCCAGAATCGGTCAACTTCTGTTTGGATGGTTCTTAATCTCTTGTAGGAGTAACCTTCAAAGTCAAAGGTCCCTGGATCTCCTCTGGGTCCGGTTAGTCCGAGTAGAAGTGAATTTGGGCTAATGTATTCTACACAGTCCTCTCTGCTCTGAGTCCTGGCATCAATAGGCCGCTCATTGGCAAGGTTGGAAGCCATATAAAGGAAAGTCTGAAATTCACCCCATGTGAGGACTCCATTACCTCCCAGATTGTGTAAAGCCCGCTTCACAGTTCGGACAGCGGCTTCAGCAGCTCCGTTTCTGTGAGGTGAGTCTGCTGGATGGATCCTCCAGCTCCATTCTGTGCCATGCTTGGAAACGTCGTTTTCAAGCTTCGACTTCTCCAGTCGGTCCAGAAACATGTAGAGTTCTTTGAGGGCAGGTCTGGCTCCGACAAAGTTTTTTCCAGGATCCGACCACAATTTCCTTGGATGCCCTCTCAGTGCCGTAAATCTTTGGAAGCCTTCAGCTGACTGGTCGCTGACAAGGTCTGTGTGCATAGCTCTTGACACCATGCAGCAAAAGACAATTCCCCACACCTTAAGTTTCACCTTCTTTCTCACCTCATCCTTCACTTCATAAGGTCCAAATAAGTCCACTGTGGTGTACTCAAAAGGATTGGCTGGTGTTATTCTCTCCGATGGAAGGTCACTCATGATCTGTTGGCATCTCCGGGCCTTAAGTTTCCTGCATGTCACACAGTTATCAACGATCTTTTGAGCTAGTTTCCGGCCTCTTACCACCCACGCTTTCCTTCTCATCCGGAGGAGTGTGCCTGCGATGTCTTCATGATTTGTCTTGTGGGCTTCTTGAGCTAGAAGGGAGGATACCCATGACGTGCAGGGCAAGATTGGTACTGCAGTTTTTTCTTCATTAAAGATTTGGAATCTTCCTCCACAGAGCAAGAGTCCAGTGTTTCCCTCTTTGACCACAGCAAGCCTGCTGAGTGTGGTGTCTGGCCAGGTTACATCCTTTTGGGCTGCAAGGAAGAGATCCCTGAGTGCATCTTCACACTCCATGATGGTAAGTGTAGCTTTCTTGATTCTGGACTTGATCTCAAGAGCTGAAGGAATTTCCTTTTTCTTTGGCTTGCTTGTGGTGGTGGTCTTGGCTAGCATTTCTTTCCACCTTGTGGCAGCTCTCCACACCCAGGCAATGACTCTTGTCAACCTGGTTAAACTGCTGAACTTGCTGATGTTAAGGATATTCCCCACTGAATAACCAGAAGGTGGTCTTTGGACTTGGATTTGGTGCCCTCTTCCATTAGGGCTGCTTTGCAGGTCTTTACCTTTGTCAGAGGTTGGAGATATTGGTATACGTGGAGCATGTTGGATTTTTTTCCCCACCTGCGCTCGGGTCAGTGCTGCTGTAAAACATTTCCTTTGGAGCTTGTTTATGCCTTCTTTGGCATCTGCAGCGACTTCTTTGGCTGACTTTGTCGGCCAATCCTCTACAGGTCGTTTCAGAAACTCTGGGCCGTTCTGCCACACAGAGTTCTCTTTGAGGTCCTCTGGGTTTGCTCCTCTTGTCATGAGGTCAGCAATGTTTTGCTCACCTGGAATCCATCTCCAGTCCTCAACTGATGTGGACTTCTGGATCTCTCCCACTCTGTTTGCAAAAAAGGTCTGGTACCCATAACTGTCCCTTTGGATTGCACCCAGCACAGTTTGACTATCTAACAGATGGATCCAACGTCCTACTTGCATCCGACTGTGCTTTTCAATGTATTTCCTGAGTCTTGCAGCGAACACAGCACCACAGACTTCAGCCTTCACTGGTTCTCCCTTTTGGTCAAGTGGTGTAAGCTTGGCTTTGGACTCAACAAGTCGGACCAGGATGCCTTGCTCGGTCTCCCACCTGAAGTATGCCACTGCTCCATAACTCTGGTCGCTCCCATCTGAGAATGTTATTCCCCAGGGTTCTCCAATCCTTTTGACTGGAGTCAGGCTTCTATGGAAGGTAATTTGGTTGAGGTGTCTGTATTCCTCAAACAGGTGAATTGCTTCTCCTCTAAGTCTCTCAGACAGAGGTGTGTCCCATGTGTCTCTTGTTAGAGCTTTGCCTCCAGTTTCTTGGAATGCTTTTCTGACTAAAATGGCTCCTTTCTGTTTGGCAGGTGTTGCAAGGCCTATTGGGTCATACAAACTAGCTACTTGGCTAAGCAGTTGCCTTCTGGTCAGTGGGTTTGGAGTTTTCATTCTCACTTCCTCTCCAACGAGATCTTGACTGATCCTCATCTTCTTTTGTCTCTTTGAGAAGTTTATCGAGGTCATGAGGTACAGTTTGTCTGATTCGACTAAATAACCAACTCCAAGGGCTCTGTTGTCTCCTTCTCTCACTTGGTTGGGGAGGATGAAGACTTCATCTGATGATGTTGGATGTTCTGATGTAGATGTTTGCCTCCCACTTTGGCCTGATCGGACCCACGGCTTGAGGAAGAATCCACCTGCCTTTAGGATTTCTTCGACTTTTTTGGTGGTTCCGTCTAGCTTTTCCAGGTCATTATGGGATGTCAGGATGTCATCTACGTAGGAATCCTCTTCAAGGACCCTCCGTTCCTCTTTCAGATGTGTGAACATGGGCAACTTCGCTGTTTCTCTCATGGCTAGTTGTGCGATACACCCTGCTGGTCGATCGCCCATGTTGACCCTGGTGATGGCATATTCCTCAATGTCCCCATCATCACCGTCTCTCCAGAGGAATCTATGGAGGTGCATCTCCAGGTCTTCGAGCCACACAGAATTGTACATCTTTTTGATGTCGCCGAGAGCAGCATGGATTCCTCTCCTGAACCTTAGCAGTACTGCTCGAATAGGATTAAGTACATCAGGCCCTTTCAGAAGAAGGTCATTCATGCTGCTTCCTCTAAACCTCTGGCTGCTGTTCCATACCAGTCGGACAGGTGTAGTTACAGAGTGTGGGTTTGGTGCTATCAAGTGACTGACGTACCATACTGGACCTTTCCAGTCGGCAATGATCTTTCTAGTGAGTTTCTTTGCTGCCTTCCTTTCCACCATCTCATGAACTTGAGTTGTGTATGCTGCACGCCAATCTGGTTCTCTCTTGAGTTGTTTCTCCGTCCTCAGAAACGTGGCTTCCACTGCGCTTCTGTTGTTGGGCAGGGAACTTGGATCTTCAATCCAAGGGTATTTTGTGTCCCAGTGAGGCTCCTGACTATGCACATCTGACTCCACGTAACTGAGACCTTGCCTGATTATCTCAAGCTCTCTTTCTTCACTAAGAGTCATGTCTTTGCCTCCTGGTTGACAGTTACCACAACGACATCCTCCACACATGGGTTCACAGGCCGCACCAATGCTGTCCCACTTCCACCAGTCCAAGAACTCTTTGCCAATAACAGTGGTTTTAGTTTCAGCTCTAGATTCTTGCATCTCAGCAATTTCTTGATACTTTACTGCTGTGATTCTCATAGATCATGCAAAATGAGTTTCAGAATTGTGCAGGGCCATGTCCACTACTTCACAGAGGTCTGGATGTGCTCCTCCAACGGTCTTTCCTAAAGGGCTCTCCCACAGGACAAGATCTCCTACTACCTTTACTCTCTGTGGAGCAAGTCTTCCTTCCCGGTGGCTTATGAGAAGCTCAACATGTTCTGGTCTGTGAAGGTCTTCCAGGTTGGTATCGGGGAAGAACTTCTTGAGGTGTTGTGCTTTGATTGCTCTGTGAACTTTTGCAATCTCATCCAACCCATAACAGATCAGCTCATGAGCTTTCTCCGTGCCTCTTGGTGTCTTGACTCTCACCTTGAGTAAGTATCTTTTGGTCTTCACCTTCATGGCCATGCCTCCAACTCCATGGACGACTAGTGTGATCCTTTCACTTCGAAGCTTCAGTCTCCTGGCGGCTGTGTGAGTGATGTAGTTGGTGTCTGATGCTAAGTCAATGAGAGTTCCAATTTTCTGCCCTGCGTTAGTAGTTACTTCGAGAAGCATAAGAATAACTGGTAATTCACGTGTGCTTGAGTCCATTACCCCAGGAAGGCTTCCTCCAGTGCAGTGTGATTTTGCCATGTTGGTGAAAGCATTCCTGAATTTTTCTGCCATGTCCGGGGTGAGCTCACGTATTAATCTCTCTTGCTCCTCTGTGAATGTTTGCCTCCTGGTGCTGGGTTTTTCCACTTTCACGTATTCTTTCCTCTTAGCCCCTCCTTTAAGGCAGAGAAAGAAATGGTGATCCGAGGAGCTTCCTCTTTTGCAGTCTCTGTTTCTGCAAAGGTAAGTGTCCGTACATTCCTCATCCTCTCCATGACATCTGAGGCATCTTCTGCATGCTCCCAGTCTTTCGACAGCATTCAGCTTCTCACTAGGCTTTAGTTCTTTGAACTGCTTACAAAAGAAAATCTTCTCACGGTGCTTTTCATCTCCACACACAACGCATCCTCCCTTTCTCGTGGACCTTGTGGAAGCATACCGCTTCTCCGGGTACGTAGCTTTCTTTTCAGGTTTTCCACTTACACCCAACTGGTCTAGTTTCTCCAGTATGTCCTCTTGTGTCTTTAAAAATCTTAGAAGGCTGTCGAAGTGATTGTCAGGTGTGACTCCATTTCTTGGGTTGACCATGAATGTCAGCCAGTCCCTCTTCATGTTATCCGGCAGCTTGCTCTCTATGGATCTGATGACAAGGGGATTTTTTATGGCTCCACTGCTTTCGAGCTCCGTGAGGTCATTCAGGGCCTTTTCCACAGCTTGAATCAGGTCAATAACCTTCCTTGGTTGGTGTGACTTTAAAGGAGGGATCCTCTCCAGGTCCTCAATTATCTCCAAAGCAATTGTTGGCTTGTTTCCATACCGGTTTTGGAGTACTCTAAACATGTCTTCAGCACTGTTATATGATGACAGGCGCAGGTCTCTACCTATTCTCTCGTCCACACTGTCAAGAAGTTGAAACTTCTTCACCTCCACTGAACCAGTCGGCTCTCCCTGCTTTTGCAGGCTCTCCCAGTCTTTCCTCCATCTGTGGAAATTCCTCCTAAGCCCAGTGAATTTAGGTAGACTGGTTGGTTTTATTCTCACCACTGGTTGTGGGACTGCTCTTGGTTGAAGCTCTGTAGGTCTTCTGTCCTCTTCTGCAATTCTCTGTGCGATGAGGAATTCTGTTCTTTTGGCCTCGAGGTTACTGCCGAATATTCTCAGATCTTTTACTCTGCTTTTCAGATCTGCAGTCTCATCGTGTGGGACCCATTTTTCCCAGTCTTTCAGGCTTTCACTTGCATCATGGATTAGCTTCCTCGCTCTTTCCAGCTGTAGTTCATAGCCGTCCCTGTTAATAGCAGTGACGGGAGTTTCTTTGGCTCTGTCACAGGCTTTCTCCGCTTCTTGGATTGCAAAGTCTACCTCCTCTTTACCGTATCTTGGCCAGAGGTTGAATTGGACTGCCTCTCGGATTTCCTCCAATTTCATGTCGCACTCTTCAATCGTCCTTTCAAGATCAGCCTGCTGGTCCTTGTCGAGCTTGACCTCTTCATCTCCCTTAATTCCCGCTTCAGCCAGTAGGCCAGCCGCGTAGTCATCATTTGAATCACCGACACTTCTAGCCAGGGAACTGAGCTTGCTGAACTCCTCTTGTAGTTCATGCTTAATCATACCAGCTGCAGCTTTACTCAGGTAGTTCACTTGTCTGGTGAAAGCAGATTTGGCTAAGGTCCGCTCTTGCTTCAGTTGCTTGACTGTTTTCCCAAAAGTTTCCTTGGCCATGGTGTAGAGTTTCACAGGCAATTCTTCCTTTGCGTCGACAGCTTGACTTCAGCCCTTTGATCCTCATCCTCACTGCCACGCTGGTTATCAACTGTCAAGTTGTGCGTGATTTCTGGCTGACCACAGCTCTGCCCAAACTTGAAAACGGCTTTATCCTTGATGAACGCAAAGGACAACTCAAAACTGTTCACTTTATGATTTTTTATTGTCATAAAGATGGAACAGAATAGGTTGATAACCTTCAAAACACACAAACAAAAACCCATGGATTAGTTACAAATAACTCTCAATTCCACTTTCTCAAAAATAAGCATAAACTAATGTTACTGAATCCTCAAACCTAACCAAACAATCATTTCATCATTTAGATTAACCTAGGATCATTGCAAGTTAATAATTAAATATCAATATCATAATTAAACATTTAACAATACACATGATTATAGTAACGTTACTGTCAAGTTCTACGTTCACATAATGAAGTCTTCACTATTTAATTTAATTAATAATTGTATTGTATGTTACAACCAAACAAAAGGGCATATAGAAGCATGAATTCACAACACATTCTGTCCTACCAGTTGCGTCTTTGGATGATCAGGAGCTGTGGTCATTGGTATCTCTTCTCAGGAATGAGTGAGAGCCAAGTAAGCTTTTACCAAACATTTCGATGCCATGCACATGCACTGCTTGTGGGTGCGCAGATTAATATGGTCCCCAGAGCACTTCCTGGTGGTTGGTTTCAACAGCTCCGGTTGCATGGTTGCCCCCTGCAGGTTGGGAGTGCTTTGAGCACCCTGGGTGGATTTAGGCTTGAGTGCTCGGTATAGCTTGTAGTCAGGAATTGACACAACACTAACTGTAAAGTAATGAGTGACCTTTTTAGAAAATCATAGGACATAGTCTTTGGTTGCATGCTATTTTATGCTTGTAGCCTATAACTGATGCTTTGTGGTCTTATGCAGCCATCTATTGGAAACATTTAGCAATTAAAAGTTATTAATTCACGTAAAGACATTGGTGAGGCAGCTGAGAAAAAAAGTGTATTTTTCTTATTAATTCTGTAGATCAGTCTCAAACCTGCCCCACCTATGACATGCCAATTGCTAGACTTTCACAAAGGTTACTAGGTCACACCCAGTTCAAACCACATTTAAAAAATAAAACAAATGTGTTGTTTATCAAGTGTTCTGCCTTGCAATAATACATATAATAAAAATGACTAATAAAGGTTACATAGGTTTTATTTAAAAAATAACAATAAATGCTATTTAGTACTACATAACATTATTACTAAAATAGTTTCTAAACGTGTTCTAGGCTACCCTACCCTAGAATAGGGTTAGGGGTTAGAGTTAAGGCTAATTGGTAACCCACTACACCGTGAAGGACTGAAATCCTGCAGCGCCCGCAAGGTCCCCCTGCTCAAGAAAGCACATATACAGGGCCGTCGGAAGTTTGCCAATGAACATCTGAATGATTCAGAGGAGAACTGGGTGAACGTTTCTCAATACCCTGCCCTTGATACCTGTTGTGTGAGGTCGTCGTCGGGTGAGGTCTTCGGGTAAGCTTGGCTTTATACATAGTTTGGGCTTTGTCGAGTAAGGCTAAAACTATGTATTTAGATTATAGTTAGGTATTGTAGGAAGTTATCGTGGGTTGTTGTATGTAATTATTGGAAAGTGGTTATCCCACTGACTATGAGGTGAATGCACCAATTTGTAAGTCGCTCTGGATAAGAGCGTCTGCTAAATGACGTAAATGTAAAAAATGTAAATGTAGAGTTTCTGTATAGCACTTTGTGACATCTGCTGATGTAAAAAGGACTTTATAAACACATTTGATTGATTGATTGTTAGGTTTAGGGTATTTAAAGCAACACAAAATGAATAGGTTTATAGCTCTCTTGCTCCTCCCTGTGGCCTTCTGTGGGTACTACATACCTCATTCACGACACTTGCTAGGCTCATTATCTGAGGCAGCAACTGTGTCAGATCTATAAATCAATGAGCTACACCTATCCATTTAGTTTACAACTCAGTGAACCTGCGCAGCATTCGCTCAATTCAATGACTACGAACTTACAGATGTCGACGCATATCAAATTACCCAGCAGTAATATAGAAACACTAAATGTAAAAAAAAAATTTTTTACGGTTATTTCTTAATTGAAAAAATGTATTCTGGCTGTTTAAATCGCCCACATCTTGAAAAAGAGGATGGATATGCGTTTTGTTTAGGTTATACACCTTTTTCTGTAATAAAATATGATTAACCATGACCAGAAAATTTTAATTGTTTGATTGCTATGCCCCAACCACACGTAGCACTGTGGGTCACCACAACGTGTACCCAGGTGAACAGTGAGTTTGCTCACAAAGTAGTCATAACCTTGTTAATAATAAGTTACCTGAGGTAAAGCTACAATGTTAATATGGGCTGGTCTCATTACCAACAATAGTGAAGCTGGCATTGTGACCCAGAACAATGGGCTGGGAATAGAACTTTCATTAGGCGAGTTGGTGCCACAGAGCTCAATACAACTAATAGGAGCTGGCAGGGTGAAACATGCCCTATTATTTCTAAACTACTGCAAGCATCTGGGACATATGGTAATATTATGAAACTGGGCTCCATGGCGGATGTAATTAAGTAGTTTTATCAGAAAAAGGCGTTCAAAATGTATTGTGTCCAGCCTAGTCCTAGCCCCCGCTGCCGGCTGGTCGCGCTTGTCTGCACTAGCATTATGCCCTACATCCCCACACTAGAAACACCCAAAACTATCTGTGCTAGCAAACCCTGCGTTCCACCCTTCCCCTGCGTAACCTTGAAGTTTGTTAAGAAACAAACAATTGTCTACGAAAACAGACATGTTTAACGGATTCCGCTTGGCACCAAGCAGAGAGCACACGAAAACCACTTATTTTTAAATTTACCTAAACTAACCAACTACTTGCGGTCTGTTCGTAAGTAATAAACGGAGGCAGATTAGCAACCACAACTCTTGTCGAAAGAGGCGAAATCTGCACCAACACACCCCTCACAAAAATCCCACTCACAACAAGACAAACCTTTTTCATTAACACAACCACCACCTTGTTCATTCTGGATGCAGAGTGCAGATGTTCTGCTCCAACCTGTTCGCTGACCATGAGCAACACTTCCTCCACACCTTTCTCCGGAACGCACCCGAAGCGACAGCGTTTCTTCTCCACTCGGTTGAGGCCATCACGCCGCCCTAACAAACTACCCCTACTCCCCCCTCAACTCTAAACGATAAACAGTGGAAACCAATAAACAAACCCTCAACCATGAGAAAATAAATTCAGAAAATACGCAAGAACCAAAAGAAAAAAGAATAGTAGCCCTCCTCACGAACCACAAATCTCTCACACAACCAACTTCTTCTTCTATGATATAATGGCAGTCCACAAACCAACGTTAAAGGTGCATGCCGCCACCTACTGTGCTGGAGTGTGTGGTCAATCACGGTTTCCAACATTTCTTAAATCCTCCTGCCTACCTCAGTACTTCTGAGAAAATAAAGAAGAGCCCTACTAACTTCTAATAGACCCTCCCCCATCCCCAAAATCCCTTCCAAAACCCCCCAACCCCGTCCAACCCCAATGGCCCTACACATCTTTCCCTCTCTTCAACATACTAACAACAAAATAACAACACATGCTCCACCGTTTCATCGACCATACCCTCCACACTCAAACTATTCACATGCTTGCCAACCAGATGTAATGACGAGTTCAATGTACAATGTCCTAAGCGCAATTGAGTAAACACCACATCTTCCTTCCTAATCTGATTTTTGAATCTTGGTCCATCGACCTTTCTGTAAAACTGTCAACTATTCATATAAATGCCGGCCCTAGTGCTCAGAGTACCATCTCTTCTGCCACACATCTATCAAAATGGCTCTGATCTTACATTTGGCCTCACCTCTACCCAGTGGAACATTGATATCAATTATATCTCGTTTCAAAGCTCTTTTAGCTAACTGGTCTACAATTTCATTCTGTTCCACACCCGAATGTGCTGGGACCCAGCAGAATCTAACTACTAAACCCATTCTCTCAATTCTCCATAATAACATTAATACCTTCAGTTCAACTGAGTATACTGACAGTTCATATGTTAGTCTTCTACATATCTGCACATCAAATTCAGGAACGTAAACGCCTGCTCCTGTGAGCCCACTATCTGGGTCCTTGGATCCATCTGTGAAAAGCGGTAAAAAAGCATAAAATCTTCTACCAATTTAATTGTCAACCAGTTTCACTATATCACTGACTTCTGACCAATCTTTCCTTTTCTCTACCAAGGTTAGATCAACAACAGGGTCTGGGAGTAACCATGGAGGAACATCCCCTATCACCACAGAAGGGCCAACCTCCAACTCCCTCAAACCACTCTCATCAGCAAGCTTTCCAACTGTCCAACCAAAACCACTGCCTTGTTTACTAGTATATTCCCAACAGTCATCTAGAACAGTAGCAGTGGGATGCTCAACCTCACAGCCTTTCAACCCAATAAGATAATGACCATTTTTTACGCTGTATATCCAAAGGCATCTCTCCTGCCTCCGCTAGTAAGGCACATACAGATGTTGATTTAAATGCACCAATACATATCCTTAAAGCTATATACTGGATTCTGTCCAGCTTCTGAAGCCAAGTCTTTACCTCTGTTCCATAAACTGTACACCAGTAATCAATTGTCGTCCTGATCAGAGCTCTATAAATATCCATCAACAATTGTCTGTCAGCACCCTATTCATAACCAGAGACCCACACAACCAACTACCGCGAAAGTTAATGAATGAGAGAGACAGAGACATCATTACAACACTGTACATAGCCATAATATAACGGTTCTTCTTCTTTGGAGTTTAACGGCGGTTGGCATCCAATGTGTTGCATTACCGCCCCAACTGGACTATAATATAAATCTATTTTACTTTGTGATACAAAATGGGAAAAGGGGAAAGGAACATTTAATTAAAAACCTTCCAACTAACCCTACACTCATTAAATACCCACTACCCCATTCCACTACTTTGACCCTATCTGCTCCTGCACCATGCCAACGGCCTGGGAGGACGGGACACCACAACTCAACACACCCTGTAACTCTTCTGAAGTCTAATCTTGTATGCCCAAATACTTCTCTGCAGCTGCCATCACAATATCCATTTTCTGTGATTGACATTCCATTTCTGCGGTATAGTTGATAACCATTGCTATAAACTCTAAGAAGCTAACTTTACTAAAGCATATATCACTCGTTGGCCTATCCCTCTTTGCTGGCACAGATCTACTACTCACAGGGATCCTCTCAGGATCTCTCACCCTTGACCCATCCTCCTCTACTTTCTTCACTGCCTCAGCATACGACACCTTCTGCACTAATCTGACTCTAGCCACCTCAACCTGCCTCTCTTGCACCGGACACTTCCGATCCCCAGCAACATTGGCATCCCAACAGTTGACACACACAACTTTATCCACCGAAACTACACAATCCTCTATCCCATGCCCTCCTGCACACTTCCCACATCTTGGATCTCCCTCCTACAAACTGCTGCAACATGACCATAAACGTTGCACCTGAATCAGCACAGTGGATTCGGCACAAAGCTCTAACAGGATAACTGATATATCCTAACATGACTTTGTTGGGTAAAGACTCAAAACTCAAAAGGACTGACAGTGACTCCTCTGTTTCACCACGCTCACCACCTGGTCTGTGTTTCACCAAACGGCGGGCAGTACAAACACCAGGAAGCTTAAACTTGAATTGCTCCACCTCCACACTTAACGCTACCCCAGAAATCACTCATTTCAATGGTGCCCTGTTCCTAAGAGCAAAGCAAGAAACAGATCTTGACCCAAGTTGCGTGACACGGAGCGCCCACTCCCTCTGGTCAGAAGAAACACAAACAAATATCACAAGTCCACTACAGGTTACCTTCACTGATTCAACTGCACCCAACTCTTTTCCCACCCAACATGAAACCACAAATGGATCTGCCAATAGGTATGGATCCACTTTCTCCTACAATGTAACTCCTACTGCACCAGATTCTTCTTTATCATGTCCATTGATGCCAGGCTCTGGTTCTGAGCTCTTCACCACACCTTCTACCTCACTTAACTCTCCCTCATTCATTTCCATTTCACTTCCAGAACTCAGTCTGGCGAATGGCTCACTCTGTTTGCACTTGAGTTATAACATTTGAAAGTTTTTATTCCTTTGAAACTTTTGTGAGTGTAATGTTTACTGTTAATTTCTGATTGTTTATTTCACTTTTGTTTATTATCTATTTCACTTGCTTTGGCAATGTAAACATATGTTTCCCATGCCAATAAATCCCTTTGAATTGATTTGAATTGAGAGAGAGAGAGAGCTCCATGTTAATGTATAGGGGACATGAGTCAGTCATGATTTCTCAAGGTTTTGTGATGAGGTAGCCCCGCCTTCGACTTCAAAATCAGTCGGCCCTCAGCCCAATAGGGAATGTCCTTTTGGTGTAACGGTCAAGATATTGGTTTCTCCCTCAGTAGACCCGGGTTCATATCCCGCCGGTTACATTAAGCAGTCTATTCTCTGAAAGGGGTCCAGACAGCCTGTTCCCAACGGTGGGGTCAGTGGGATTGGATAGGGGCCCCTCTCTCTCTCTCTGACTGGAGGAGAGAAGTGAAATGATGCCTCTCCTCTGGTCAACAATACTCACCTTGAGAGACTCCACAGCCTGTTGGAGCTCCTTCAGCTCCTTCTCTCTCTCCTGGAATCTCTGCTGGACCTTCTGCTGACTCATCCCCAGCTGCCTCTGTGGATAATCACTCTTCAATGAGCTACCAAGCTTTATTTGTCCAGTAGATCAATAGTATAGTAATGGGACATAGGGCCCATAGAAGATAGGGATTAACATGTTGAGGAAGTGTTTGTGTGAAATTATATTATTATATTGTTATGTGAATGATTATAGTTTTAACAGTGCACAAAACAGGGGAGCTGATTGGGTGTTTGATAACAAATTACAATGGTGTTTGACTTTAGAAAATGGTGATACATTTGGAGACTCTGGGTTAGCATATCTATATAATCAAGGTTTGTGTTCATATTTGTTCTGCTGAGGATCGATATCACTTGAATGATCTCATATTCAAACAGCCTTAGTTCCTACTGTATCTTTAATTCGTTGTTTATCAGACAGTCACCAACAAGTTGTTCTGGTCTTACCTGTTTCTCAGTCCTCTCTGCTGCAGCTGACACTGTATCATGGCCTTTATGTTCATCCATTGTACACAGATAACAGATACACTGCTGATCGGTATGACAGTAAACCTCCAGCAGTTTGTCATGATGAGAGCAGATCTTCTCCTGTAGTTGTGTGGTGGCTTTGACCAGCTTGTGCTTCTTCAAAGCAGGAAATTCATAGTGAGGTTGGAGGTGAGTCTCACAGTAAGAGGCCAGACAAGCCAGACAGGACATGAGGGCTTTCTGCTTTCTGGTCCCAGTGCAGACATCACACGCCACATCTCCAGGTCCAGCATAGCACAGAGCAGGTGGGGGAGCAGCCTGGAGTCCTGTCTTCTGCAGTTTCTCCACCACTTCAGCCAGCACGATGTTTCTCTTCAGAACAGGTCTTGGACTGAAGGTCTGTCTGCACTGTGGACAGCTGTAGACACCTTTCAGACGATCCTGATCCCAGTTTTTTTTTATACAGCCCATACAGTAGCTGTGTCCACAGGCAGTAGTCACCGGATCCTTCAGTAGATCCAGACAGATGGAGCAACAGAACAGTTCCTGATTCTCTGCCATTTTTGTGCTCTCTCCCGTAGGTTAAGCAATGGCAGTGTCAAAGATTACTTTCTGTTCAGTGTCAAAGATGACTTTCTGTTTCATGGACCTCTACACCAGAGGACAGGAAGTGGCTTCCTACTTGACTGTGTACTCTGTATGTAGAGGGGGTGTGGTTTCTTTGATAAGGAAGTGTGACATAGTGTTGGGTAGTAGGCAGAGATGGTTAGTATTTATGTTTGAAATACATATTTTAATTACTTCTGAATATTTTGTCATTTGAATTACACTGGGCTTAACTACACTCCAATGCATTTTGTATTTTGTACATTCAGAATAGTAAATCGTTTTCTCTGCCATTTTTTATAGCGGTTCACATCTTGTGGCCCCCCCTTTCACCCTGTAATGGCATCAGAAGTCTGATAGCACTATGGTGTGATAATAACATCTGCTAAATGAATTACATATAAATGTAAATGGGAAAATGTTGATAAATACTTTTTTGAGGGAAAATTTACTTGATACGATTGTAATATATTGTTGTCTCACCTAGCTGTCTTAAGATGAAGGCACTAATTGAAATTCGCCCTGCTAAATGACTAAAATGTAAATGTAAAAATGAATAATTGCAAAGCATGCTGAGTATTATTCTAAAGAGCTCCGCCCCGAAACAAGGCCAAAAATAATACCCAGTGTGCTTTGCAGTTAATTTCTTATGTTCATTTTCACATATACATTTACATTTGAGTCATTTAGCTTATCCAGAGTGACTTGCTCAACTAAGGTAGATAGCAAAATACAGTATCACTGTCATAGCAAGAAAAAAGGTTTTGTCACTGTTTCTGAGAATGTTGTTGGTGTTCGGATCGGTTACTTGCAAATGTGTTTTTGTATTTAAAATGAATACATTACATTGAATGAAATACATTACAAAATACAAGTATTTAGTAGTTTATTTTGATACATTGATCTTGATGGTATTTTGTATCTGTATTTTGTAATTGTATGTAGTAATTTCTACCCATCCCTGGTAGTAGAATAATCTGTCTGCAGGGGGTTTTTAGGACCAGGACACTGGAGGCAAAGGACCGGTTTAAACAGGAAAATGTCCTGGAGTTTTATTAAAAATAAATGTTTCACAAATCACTTTGAAATGGCATTGAAAAGGCAAAATAAATACCTATCTCTCCTCAGAGCATAATTACTGGGCAATCACTTACAAACTCAAGAGATCAGGGTGTTGTTTCAGTTCTCGGAACAGGGTTCTGAGAACTGACACATCTCAGTTTTCAACCCTAATGCTGAGCTGTTGTGACTTCTATCTCAACAACAGGATGCTGCCCCTTGTCAAGAAGCTCTTTTGGCACTCCTCCTAGAACATTTGGTTTAGACAGAGGATCAACAACAGGATGCTGCCCCTCACCCAGAAGCTGTTTTGGCACTCCGCCTAGAACAGTTGGTTTAGACAGAGGACCAGAAAGAGGAACTTGTGCGACACACTGTTCTAATGAAGTTTTACTGGCAGAATGTTTTCTTCATTATATCTTCTTCACACAATAACTACGTTTAGTACCTTTAAGACTAACTGTATGTCATCTTACTTAATTACCTTGTACCTAAGTCAATTTCTGTCACCACAAATGTTATCCACAAGTTCATCTGACTGGGGAAATAAATATAGGGCTTCATTGACAACATCCTGAAGTATCCCTTTAAGTCAAAACTATAACTGAAATGTCTTTGGCCACCATACCAATCAAAACGACATCAAAAGAGTTCATCAAGAGGTCCATAGTCTTTGAGATAGTGGCTGGGTTGGAGACCCACCAGCCGCATGGTGGCTCACCAAACGGGCATAGAGAGTTGACTGCAGCAAGGTGTACTGCTTAACTAGGATGTGGCCCTAATTGGAGAGTGGCTTTAGGGTGGAGTACGCTTCCAACAGCAGGCATTCCCTTCAACATGTTACAGAAGATAATGTGGAGACAGAGATGGGCAGTATCTCTGTTATACGTATTTGAAATACATATTTCAATGACTTTTGACTATTTTGTCATTTGTATTGCACTGGCCTGAACTACAATCCTATGTATTTGGAACAAGATACTTTTGAGACCTGTAATTTGTAAAAACATTTTGTTGTTGTAAAATACAACTTATTTTTCTATACCATTCTTTATAGGGGTTGGACATTTTGTGTTCCCCTTTCATCCTGCATTGGTATCAGAAGTCTGATGGCACTATGGTTTGATAAAGTGACTAGTAAATGACAAAAATGTGTACTCTGTATGTAGAGGGGGTGTGGTTTCTTTGATAAGGAAGTGTGACAGATTTTTTGTTAGTCGGCAGAGATAGTTTGTATTTATGTTACATGCATTTGAAATACATATATTAATTACTTCTGAGTATTTAGTCATTTGAATTATGCTGGGATGAACTACACTCCAATGTATTTTGAAAATACAAAATACTTTTCTATACCATTTTTTTATAGCGGTTCACATCTTGTGGCCCCGCTTTCACCCTGCATTGGTATCAGAAGTCTGATAGCACTATGGTGTGATAAGAGCGTCTGCTAAATGAACTAAATATACATGTAAAAAAGAACACTTGAAAAATATGCTGGGTATTAAAATAATGAGCTCTGTACCCAAAAGAAGGCCAATAATAATACCCAGTGTGCTTTGCAATTGTTCATTTTTACATTGTCATTTTAGTCATTTAGCAGAGACTCATATCCAGAGAGACTTACCATCAGTACATTCAACTAAGGTAGATGAACAATCTCATATCACAGTCATAGAAAGTTAAAAGCTGTTTTCTTCCGTCACTGAGAATGTTGTTGTGGTGAAGGTGTGTACTAGCAAATGTATTTACCTGTATGTATTTGTATTTTATCTACATACAACTACAAAAGTATTTTGTATTTTAGTTTGATACATTAGTCTTTAGAGTATCTGGTATTTTTAACAAGATCCATTTTTGATGTACAGTATATTTTGCCCATCTCTGTGTTGATATATCGTCTCTCAGTGACTAACTGATTTGGTTATGGCTACCTAGATTCATGTGGAGATCACAACACCCTTCTCCCCCGACAGAGTCATCAGTAAGCACACACACGGCACACACACACAGACACACACAGACACACACACGGACAGACAGACAGAGACACACACACGCACAGACACACACAGACACAGACACATACACGACACACACACACAGACACACACACACACACAAATACCATCCTCATCAATAAGCCAGTCAATGTTAATGTCTCTCTCTCTCCCTCTCTCTCTGTTTCTCTCCCTGTCCCCTCCCTCCTCTCCTCTCTCAGTGCTGGGTCATGCGTGTGCGGCCCAGTCTGTCCTGGTAGCGGGCCTGTCTGAGGTCCACAGGAAGGGCTATCCTCTGACGGAGCAGGCCCTGTCAGGGAAGGTGCTCCAGGTGTCCTCCATGGCCTGCTTCCAGCTGGCTCCCCAGTACATCCTACTGGGGCTGGCTGAGCAAGTATTTCTGACACACCTATTGCTGCTACATTGTTCGTACACAGAGACAAACTGGGTTGGAGATTTACAATGTCAATGGAGTGTTGGAACCAACTGCCAACATGGAGGATAGTATTCTGAACTCTGGAAGCTAGGGTTAGGATGCCCCCTACTGGTGTATTAGAGACAGACAAGAGACGTTTGAACCAAATGAATGCTTCTATCTCTTCCCAGCCTTCCTCTCTTCTCTGTTCCAGGCTCTGTGATCTCCTTCCACCTGACACCCAGTCATATCAGAGGCATCTCCCTGCACTTCCTCCCCCTGTCCTACGGAGGGGGCTGTTTCCTGGGAGCCCTCATCATCCAGCTGGTCTACCTACTCTCTGGAGGTAAAGGCTTCACTAACAGATGCATCATCGTAACCATAGAAACTGAAGAGGAACATACATTCATGTTGGAATGGTTGATGGGGTTCTGTCTGCATTATGGTGATTCAGTCCTATGGCCACTGATAGTACTGTTCTCCTGTCCAACTACAGGTAACTTCTACCCAAACACACTGCATGAAGGGAATCTGGAGCATTTCTTCTTCTTCTTAGCCATGTTGATGACCATAAACACTCTGATGTTCTGGTGGATATCTTCCAGGTCCAGTATGAGAACCTCTCATGTATCAATATAGTCACTGTAGATGAGGCAAAGGACATGAGGATTTTCAGTGATACAAATTTGAGAATTTCCTTGACCCCTTGAGGTGACCTGAACAAAGTATTAATATAGTCTGTGCAGATGAGACAGGTGACAGTATTGAGACAGGTGACAGTATTGAGACAGGTGACAGTATTGAGACAGGTGACAGTATTGAGACAGGTGACAGTACTGAGACAGGTGACAGTATTGAGGCAGGTGACAGTATTGAGACAGGTGACAGTACTGAGACAGGTGACAGTATTGAGACAGATCCACCCTAGCAGTCTCTCCTCCCCTGTGTCCCAGGTACCTAGACCTGAGTGTGGTGCAGAGTAGAGGAGTAGGAAGCAGCCTTCTGGCAGAGAAACTCCTGCAGTACAAGACCTGCCTGTGATTCTATGACACCATGGAACGCTCCTCCACAACAGTCTCCATAGAAACAGTGTTGTGACCTCTACACTACCTTAGTCCCCTGTAGCGCTGGACAAATGCATGTGGACACCTAATCATTGAACATCTCATTCCAAAATCATGGGCATTAATATGGAGTTTGTCCCCCCTTTGCTGCTATAACAGCCTCCACTCTTCTAGGAAGGCTTTCCACTAGATGTTGGAACATTGCTGCGGGGACTTGCTTCCATTCAGCCACAAGAGCATTAGTGAGGTCGGGCACTGATGTTGGGCGATTAGGCCTGGTTCGCAGTTGGCGTTCTTATTCATCACAAAGGTGTTCGATGGGGTTGAGGTCAGGGCTCTGTGCAGGCCAGTCAAGTTCTTCCACACCGATCTCGGCAAACCATTTCTCTATGGACCTCGCTTTGTGCATGGGGGCATTGTCATGTTGAAACAAATAAGGCCTTCCCCAAACTGTTGCCACAAAGTTGGAAGCACAAAATCATCTAGAATGTCATTGTATGCTGTAGCGTTAAGATTTCCCTTCACTGGAACTAAGGAGTCTAGCCCAAACCATGAAAAACAGCCCCAGACCATTATTCCTCCTCCACAAAACGTAATAGTTAGCACTATGCATTGGGGCAAGTAGGTTTTCCTTGCATCCGCCAAATCCAGATTCGTCAGTCGGCCTGCCAGATGGTGAAGTGTGATTCATCACACGTTTCCACTGCTCCAGAGACCAATAGCGGCGAGCTTTACACTACCAGCCGAAGCTTGGCATTGCGCATGGTGATCTTAGGCTTGTGTGTGGCTGCTCGTCCACGGATCCCATTTCATGAAGCTCCCGACGAACAGCTCTTGTGCTGACACTGCTTCCAGAGGGAATTTGGAACTCAGTAGTGAGTGTTGCAACCGAGGACAGGCAATTTTTAAGTGCTACGCGCTTCAGCACTCAGTGGTCCCGTTGTGTGAGCTTGTGTGGCCTACCACTTTGCGGCTGAGCCGTTGTTGCTCCTAGACGTTTCCACTTCAGAATAACAGCACTTACAGTTGACCGGGGCAGCTCAAGCAGGGCAGAAATTTGACTTGTTAGAAAGGTGGCATACTATGACGGTGCCAAGTTGAAAGTCATTGAGCATTTTAGTAAGGCCATTCTACTGCCAATGTTTGTCTCATGGCCCTGTACTCTTTTCAATTTTTACCAGTGCCCTTCCACTGGCATTACACAAAGCATGTGTGTCCATGTATGCTGATGATTCAACCATATACACATCAGAAACCACAGCTAATGACGTCACTGAAACCCTTAACAAAGAGTTGCAGTCTGTTTTGGAATGGGTGGCCAGTAATAAACTGGTCCTGAACATTTCTAAAACTAAGAACATTGTATTTGGTACAAATCATGCCCTAAGTTCTAGACCTCAGCTGAATATGGTAATGAATGGTGTGGCTGTTTAACAGGTTGAGGAGACTAAATTACTTGGCGTTACCTTAGATTGTAAACTGTCATGGTTAAAACATATAGATTCAATGGTTGTAAAGATTGGGACAGGTCTGTCCGTAATAAAGAGATGCTCTGCTTTTTTGACACCACACTCCACAAAGCAAGTCCTGCAGGCTCTAGTTTTGTCTTATCTTGATTATTGTCCAGTCATAATGGTCAAGTGCTGCAAAGAAAGACTTGTTAAGCTGCAGCTGGCCCAGAACAGAGCAGCACGTCTTGCTCTTCATTGTAATCAGAGAGCTGATATTAATAGTATCCATCCCAGTCTCTCTTGGCTAAGAGTTGAGTAAAGACTGAAAATGTCACCTTGTTTTTATAAGAAACATTAATGTGTTGGAAATTCAGTGACACACACACTTCACTGACAAACACACTTATCCCACCAGACATGCCACCAGGGGTCTTTTCACAGTCCCCAGGTCCATGACAAATTCAAGGAAACTTACAGTATTACAGGATACAGAGCCACCCATGATAGCATGGAACTCCCTTCCATCTTATATAGTGCAAGTGAACAGCAAACTGTGGTCCTCTGTAGCTCAATTGGTAGAGCATGGCGCTTGTAACGCCAGGGTAGTGGGTTCGATCCCCGGGACCACCCATACGTAAAAATGTATGCATACATGACTGTAAGTCGCTTTGGATAAAAGCGTTTGCTAAATGGCATATTATATTATATAAAAAACAAATAAAGCAACACCTCACGGCACAACGCCTCTCCCCCATGTGACCTACTTGTTGTGTGTATGTACTGACATGTATGTGTAACTGATAGATGCACACACACACACTACATGTTAATGTATGTAAATTGTAAAGTATTTTGTCTGTAATGTATTTTTTGTTATATGTCGGACCCCAGTTAGACTAGCTGTTGCCATTGGCGTCGGCTAATGGGGATCCTAATAAATCAAATCAAGTCTATGGGGATTGCATGGCTGTGTGCTCGATTTTATACACCTGTCAGCAACGGGTGTGGCTGAAATAGCCAAATCCACTAATTTGAAGGGGTGTCCACATACTTTTGTATATATATATTGTATGTACTGTGTATTCATTTAATTGACAGTCAGTTTTAGACAGTCAGTTTAGATCAGTGGTATTCAACAGTCAGTTTTAGACTGTCAGTTTAGATCAGCGGTATTCAACAGTCAGTTTTAAACAGTCAGTTTAGATCAGTGGTATTCAACAGTCAGTTTTAGACAGTCAGTTTAGATCAGCGGTATTCAACAGTCAGTTTTAAACAGTCAGTTTAGATCAGCGGTATTCAACAGTCAGTTTTAAACAGTCAGTTTAGATCAGCGTTATTCAACAGTCAGTTTTAGACGGTCAATTTAGATCAGCGGTATTCAACAGTCAGTTTTAAACAGTCAGTTTAGATCAGTGGTATTCAACAGTCAGTTTTAGACAGTCAGTTTAGATCAGCGGTATTCATCAGAATAAATTATTTTACTCAATAATGATCTTTCTCAAAAACGTTTGTATATTGTCCCATACAATAATCTGAACTCTTCATTTTTTGTTTCCCCCGTGACCCCACTAGGAGTCGCGACCCCGACTTTGAATATCACTGGTTTAGACGGTCATAGACTTCAATCTTTGTGTTCCTTCCTACTCCAATATAATGTGTGGGTGTATTATGTGTCGTCTATTTGTCTAAATGGATGTGATGTGGGAGTGTTTTATGTATCATCTATTTGTCTAAATATATATTGGTACATAGATTAATGGAAATAGCTGATTCATTGTGTCAATCAATTCAATAGTAGAGCAATTCCAATGTCATGATGATGACTTTTATTTTGAAAGACCACATTGATTCAGTAAGTGATTCAGACAACTGAATTATTTGGATTCATACATGTACATGGGTGATTTAACTATTCTCATCTGATCATACATGGATCAACAATGATCCCAGTTTCTGATTTGACTGGTTTGCCAGTACTACAGTTTACATCAAGAGAAAAAGAGACACATTTACAGAGGATTGCAACAGCCAAGAGGTGATCAGGTAGACAGTAAAAGTCTGAAGCCTGAGTGTCAGTCTGTATGTGCTATCATGCCATCTGTTTAGCAAGAGCACTAACAGATCTGGGACCAGGCTACAAAGAATGTGCTATGTCTAAAGATCTCCATCAATATGTCTGAAATGGTTGAAATCGTCTGTACCTACTGGTAATTATTGAGATATGATTTTGTACCAATCCCAAACCCAAGATAAAGGGGCTGAGTGAATGTGGCCTGGACTCTGTGGAGGAGGGTCATTGTGTCAGAGACGCTGTAGAAGGACAGAGTTCCTGCCCTGTGGTCCTGGTTCACTCCTACTCTGGAGGAGCAGGGGACAGATATTTCTGTTTTATTAGCATTGTGCCAAACCCTACAATTGGGGGGATAGCACTCCAAAGTCCAGGACTGACTGTTACCTAGAAATGTAGACTCTGGGACCTTTCCTTTCCTGATGATCCCTCTATATGACACTACTATTTCAACCCATCCACCGCTCCACTCTACCTCCCAGTAGCAGACTCCAGACAGGCCCTCTCTACACAGCACCTGTCTCCAGTAGTCAGGATAGGGCTGAGCTTTATCAGTGGCTGTCACCTTCCAGTTTACATCAGACAGCCTGAGTTCTGGATGAGCTGTATTCAGATCCAATGTCAGCTGGAGGACGCCTGACTGATGAAAGAACAAAACCCAATAAGTAAAAGAAAGAACATGTATGTTGTCTTTGAGAGGGTGTTTGAATATCACTTACAGAGGGACAACTCTTCTTTGGTCTTCAGCTAAGGAGACATTTCGAATTCTGTCACTATTAAAAAATGCAACTTCATATCACATGTATCAAGGCAGTTTAGTTACCTGGAGGAAATGGATGTGATCCTCTGTGTGTGAGAGCTGCTCCAGCTCAGTGCTTCTCTTCCTCAGCTCAGCTATCTCCTGCTCCAGTTGCTCCAGGAGTCCTTTAACCCGTCTCACTGCAGTCTTCTCCTGGCCTCTAATCAACCTTTTCACCTCAGTGAGTATTCTCTCAATGGACCCGATCAGTTCAGTAACGATTGTCTCATACTTACTAACTTCTGCCTGTACAGAGCACTGATAACTCACAGAGAGAGAGGAGGGGGTCAATTTCCACTGTTACTGGATTCCAGACAACCTGTTCCCCAGTGTTGTCTTGGTACTATTTTCACAAGTGTGTGGTAAAATTTCACAACTCTTAGAACAAAACTCATCACAGATCGTCAAAAAGGCTGTTACTTTTTTCTTCAAAACTTGAAGCACATTTTCAATTGACTAAGTACAAAACACAAAACCACACAGAAACATTTTCACCAAACCTAATCAGTGTTTCATCTAGAAATACCTTTCATATAAAGTAAATGCCTTTCACAATGCAATGCTCACAATACTTTTCATATGATTCTCTTCTCATTTGTTTAAATACATTTGACCATCACTTAGTCTAACTGCACTTAATGGTTAATCACTTAACCTTTTTGGTAAAACTATAGATTTTAAACTGGTTTGCCTACTATATAAGGATTTTGAGAACTACAGAAATAAAATGTGTTTGAAAAGTATAAACATCATGATAACATGTATGATACATGATAACCATACATAATGACTGCTCATTATTGCTAATTGATTCCACATAGTGGGAACCACAATTGGTCACCATATAAAAGGATGTTTATGAACATTTCTTTCAACATGGAGCAGGATAGACAGCAAGGGAGAGGAATAAATCAAAGAGCTCATGGACAAGGGGCCAATCAGAGAGGAGGGATGGGCCCCATTAAAGAGGTCAGAGAGGTGGACATCAGAGAGAGGGAGGCAGACGGCAGGGAACTGTTGTGTCTAATGAAGTCAGGGCCATCGTCGTTGACCATGTGGTAAACAGAGGCCTTACCATGGCAGAGGCTGCCAGATTAGTTCACCCCAATCTGAAAAGATCAACTGTCAATAAGATCATGAGAACATTTTCTCCAAGAAAACCGGTAAGACTGAAGGATATGCACTATGCTTTACCATTACATTTACAATAAATTACATGTTGTAATGCATGTAAATTCACATAACTTGTTCCAGTATTCTTCCAGTATGATCTACTGACAGTATACTCTTGTTCTACCCTCAGAATTGACAGAAGACCCCATGGTGGTGGCCGTGTGCTGACCGACCAGCAGGAGTGGGCAGTGGTGGAAATGGTGATAGCCAGGAATGACATACGTCTGTCTGAAATAAAGCAGGCCATTGAGGAGAATGATGACACCTTTGCCAATGTGGCATCCATCAGCCTACCAACAATCACCCGCCTTTTGAAGAGGCACCAGGTATCTATGAAACACATTTACCTGGAGCCTTCTGAGAGAAACAACTGTGGGTCGAGTATGTTCAGGTACAGCACTATATACTGTATTACTGTTACTATTAATGAACATGCTACTTCACAATATCATAATGGAACTATACTGTAAAAAGAACTAACCAAAATATATTTTTAGAGGGTGATGGTGCTTGATGCTGCTGTGAACCATCACTAGTATATCTTTGTTGATGAAGCGGGCTTCAACCTGGCCAAAACTTGGCGCCGTGGGCGGAACCTCATCTGCCAACGGGCGTCCGTCCAAGTGCCTGGACAACGTGGGGGAAACATTTCCAAGAGCAGCAGCTATCTCTGAAGATGGTGTGGTAGGACGTAGACCATTACTTGGATCCTACCACGCTGCACACCTCATTGTGTTTCTCAATGAAATTGAGCAGGCCTGTCAAGGTGAAGGGGTCACCTATGTCATTGTGTGGGACAATGTCAGGTTCCACCATTCAGAGGTGGTTCAGGCATGGTTTCAGGTCCCTCCCTGATTCGTGACCCTATACCAGCCCCGGTACTCTCCTTCCTCAACCTTATTCAATTATTTTTTTCATCATGGAGGTGGAAGGTGTACGATCGCCATCCCCATGAGCGTGCCACCCTCCTTCTGGCCATGGATGAGGCATGTGATGACATCAATGCAGACCAATGTCAAGCTTTGATTCAACATGCCGAAAGGTTTCTCCAGCGGTGCATGAACAATGAGGACATTTACTGATGTGGATGAGAATTTATGGCCAAACGCTCTAGATATTCTTGATGCAAATTAATGCGTGCTAAACATTATTTTATTTTCATTCATTTAATGTCTTACATGTATGATGCAATTATATCTGGATTATTTTTTTTTTTTCCCCATGAATGATTGTTGAGGATTTCTTCATTGATCACACCTTTGATTACACATTGGATAGATATCATGTAAATTATAGATTGTCAATTTTGTTGGGTAATGTAAGTGTATTGCCTAATGTAAACTGTAATTTACAGTACTGTAGCATATTACTTTCAGCACTTCTAAGGGTTATTTGAAACAATTATCTTGCAGTGATTGCTATTGGATTAACTGGTAGTTAATGATATATTTTCAATTGAATAGTTTTAAGTTGTTTTGGTGATTAAACCAATGCTCTCATTACATTTATATTTTGAATCAATGTTTGTGTGGTGAGAGATGTTTACAATCCAAATGAATGCACAATGACAGGTTTTGAATGAAAGACTGGCTGCCTTACAAGCGTGACCAGCTTGGAGTTTTATACTAAGAGTTGTGAAAATGTACCACCTGCTTGTGAAAATAGTACCAAAGTGATTAAAACAAAACCGTAATAGGATTTTTGGGGGGATGAATTGTGAATTGATTTTCAATAAGGAAAACAGAGGGAAAACACAGGGGGGACGCAACCACTAACATTACAGTATGATATTCGAATGAGGCAACCACTAACATTACAGTATGATATTCGAATGAGGCAACCACTAACATTACAGTATGATATTCTAATGAGGCAACCACTAACATTACAGTATGATATTCTAATATTCGAATGAGGCAACCACTAACATTACAGTATGATATTCGAATGAGGCAACCACTAACATTACAGTTTGATATTCTAACGAGGCAACCACTAACATTACAGTATGATATTCGAATATTCGAATGAGGCAACCACTAACATTACAGTTTGATATTCTAACGAGGCAACCACTAACATTACAGTATGATATTTTTAATATTCAAGAGGCAACCACTAACATTACAGTATAATATTCTAATATTCTAACGAGTTAACCACTAACATTACAGTATGATATTCTAACATTCTAATTAAGCAACCACTGACATTACAGCCTAGTGGACTACTTACACGGACTAAACTAATCAAAGACTAACACACACACACACACACCACAGTAACCTGATCATGGTGACTCCACAGTAATAACATTTATAACTCATAAGTCACCAGGTGTGATTTACCTTTTGACAGACGAAACCCTACATCAACTACTGATGACTCTTATGGGAGGAAGTGAGCATTTCACATATTAAGATATAATACAAGGACACTTCCTTTGTGTGTTGCGCTTAGTCAATTGAAAATGTGCTTAAAGTTCTGAAAAAACAGCCTTTTTGATGATCTGTTTTGAGTTTTGTATTAAGAGTTGTGAAATTTTACCCCATACTTGTGAAAATAGTTCAAAAGTGGTTATAAGATCTATAATACAGTGGGGGGAAAAAATATTTAGTCAGCCACCAATTGTGCAAGTTATCCCACTTAAAAAGATGAGAGAGGCCTGTAATTTTCATCATAGGTACACGTCAACTATGACAGACAAAATGAGAAAAAAAATTCCAGAAAATCACATTGTAGGATTTTTAATGAATTTTAATCCACTGTACATGGATACTTCCTTAAATTTACTTATTTTGTGTTATGCTATTATGTTATTGAAACAGAATACGTCTACTGAGAGAATAAATAAGTCAAGTCCAACCATTACCTCTCTCCTCTTTCACATCCCTCTATCATCACTCCATGGGTGTGTCCCAATAATCTCTCCTTCCTCCTGAAGTGTATCATTCCTTCACTACTCCTCTCAAATGTCAAAGCATTGGATTGGTGTTGGCATGGGGTGGAGGGAGTTTACATATACCAGTCATTTCCTTTTAAATCCATAAAGGGAAGTGGACAAGTTCAAACTTAGAAAGGAGATAATAGTTCCACACCCCATGTGTCCTGATAACTACAGGAATGAAACCATATTGAGGTTGTCTGCTTTCTATAGAGTTTGAGGAGAGAGAGAGAGAGTTTGAGGAGAGAGAGAGAGAGTTTGAGGAGAGAGAGAGAGAGTTTGAGGAGAGAGAGAGAGAGTTTGAGGAGAGAGAGAGAGAGAGAGAGAGAGAGAGAGAGAGAGAGAGAGAGAGAGAGAGAGAGAGAGAGAGAGAGAGAGAGAGAGAGAGAGAGAGAGAGAGAGAGAGAGAGAGAGAGAGAGAGAGAGAGAGGACATCAGGTAAAGTTCTGGAGATGAGGGAATATGTGTGCAGAAAGAAACCCTCCAGTATGGTTAACCACAGTTAGGCCCAGTATGGACTATCAATACAAGTGACCATTTAGAATGTGACCCAGTTCAATGGGTCTTAACAGAACTGGGGGATGTCAGCCATGAAGTTGTCTAAACACAAATGGAATATAATTTGTTTGTGATTCAATGTTAATGGATTTTCCATTAGGAACACAGGGGAAAACCTAACACAACACACAACCAATAAAAACAAAATGGGAGGAAACCACTAAAGTCATTACCATATTGTCATTTTCTAATGACAGGGAGAAAACATGTAAAATCTAGAAGACTACTTTAGATCTGGTCATAAGAAGCCTAGTGCACTATGCAGGGAACAGGGAGAGATTTGGGACAGAGACAGTAACTCCTGGATGGAAATCTTCATTCTAATGACAGTGAGCAAATCTCCAATCTCCACCCTATTCCCTATGTAGTGCACTACTTTTGATCTGGTCAGAAGTAGCCTAGTGCACTACGTAGGGAACAGGGTGTCATTTGGGACAGAGTCAGTAACTCCTGTATGGAAATCTCTCTCTCCCTCATCTGTCTTATATATCTGCCCATTTCCCCTCCCATCCTCCCTATTCATTCTATTCTATCACCCACACCACTAGCCAGCTTCCACACATTTACAAGTTAAAAGACACACCACTAGCCAGCTTCCACACATTTACAAGTTAAAGACACACCACTAGCCAGCTTCCACACATTTACACACCACTAGCCAGCTTCCACACATTTACAAGTTAAAGACACACCACTAGCCAGCTTCCACACATTTACAAGTTAAAGACACAACACTAGCCAGCTTCCACACATTTACAAGTTAAAGACACAACACTAGCCAGCTTCCACACATTTACAAGTTAAATACACACCACTAGCCAGCTTCCACACATTTACAAGTTAAAGACACACCACTAGCCAGCTTCCACACATTTACAAGTTAAAGACACACCACTAGCCAGCTTCCACACATTTACAAGTTAAAGACACACCACTAGCCAGCTTCCACACATTTACAAGTTAAAGACACACCACTAGCCAGCTTCCACACATTTACAGGTTAAAGACAAACCACTAGCCAGCTTCCACACATTTACAAGTTAAAGACACACCACTAGCCAGCTTCCACACATTTACTAGTTAAAGACACACCACTAGCCAGCTTCCACACATTTACAAGTTAAAGACACACCACTAGCCAGCTTACACACATTTACAAGTTAAAGACACACCACTAGCCAGCTTCCACACATTTACAAGTTAAAGACACCACTAGCTAGCTTCCACACATTTACAAGTTAAAGACACACCACTAGCCAGCTTCCACACATTTACAAGTTAAAGACACACCACTAGCCAGCTTCCACACATTTACAAGTTAAAGACACACCACTAGCCAGCTTCCACACATTTGCAAGTTAAAGACACACCACTAGCCAGCTTCCACACATTTACAAGTTAAAGACACACCACTAGCCAGCTTCCACACATTTACAAGTTAAAGACACACTACTAGCCAGCTTCCACACATTTACAAGTTAAAGACACACCACTAGCCAGCTTCCACACATTTAAAAGTTAAAGACACACCACTAGCCAGCTTCCACACATTTACTAGTTAAAGACACACAAATCTCCAATCTCCACCCTATTCCCTATGTAGTGCACTACTTTAGATCTGATCAGAAGTAGCCTAGTGCACTACCTAGGGAACAGGGTGTCATTTGGGCCAGAGTCAGTAACTCCCCTGGGTATGAATTCTCTCTCTATCTTATCTGTCTTCTATATTACGTTCTCCTCTCCTCCTCTCTTCTCTCCTCTATTCACTCTATTCTATCATCCACACCACATGCCAGCTTCAACACAATCCATTTACAAGTTAAAGACACACCTTGGAATAAAGAGCAAAGGAAAACTACTACTAGATGGATTTTTTTATTTCCCATCACCATGAATCATATTTAATAACTGAACAGTAGCAGACCTAACTTCATCTGTTCCTGACTCTGGGTAGTGGATTAAAAAGCCCATCAATCTCCAATGATATTAAAGTACAATTCTGAACATTACTGATATACTGAGTGACAAGTCAAAATATCTGCTGTTTTTATTGTTGGGTTAACAGCACCACCTGCTGGACAGGTTTAATGTTGCTTGACTGAGCAGTATGGGAGAATAAAAGATGCCAAACTTAGGGTCGGTTTCCCGGACATCTCCATTGAACATGCTTTTTAGTCTAGGACTAGGCTTCATCTGTGTCCGGGAAACCGGCCCATATAGTTCAATTAGCAAGTAAGTAACACTACCTGTTCCATGATACTGAGGAAAATTACATTGAGACAGAGAACCAATTGTGAAAACATTTCAATTGTTCTGAATGACAACCAACATACATTAACAGCATACATCATGATTAATGTGAATATATAAGATTAAAACATTGCACTTAAAAAAATATGAATGCATTTAATTGTAATACATAACATATTCTGAAGATCAAATCAATCAAATCATTGTACATAAAAACAGAGCAGAATGAATCATCACATCTGGGGACCATCACCACCAGCATAACTAGTATCTATGTGGACCCTACTACAGTTTAACCAGCTCAGCTATAGACTACACCAGCATGACTAGTATCTATGTGGACCCTACTACAGTTTAACCAGCTCAGCAGTACCATTGAGAGAAACCCCAGGATAGAGGGGTTTTTTGAATGTGGTCTGGACTCTGTGGAGGAGGATTATTGTGTCAGAGACACTGTAGAAGGACAGAGTACCTGCCTTGTGATCCAGGTACACTCCTACTCTGGAGGACTGAGGGCCTGATACTTTAGTCCTAACACTATTGTGTATGAACAAATAACCACCTCTATAACACAGTAAACACCAGGACTTGTCATTGTATCCAAATGCACCATCTGTCTCTGTTCTGCTGATGTCATTATATGAGACTGCTGTAACAAACCCCCCCCCACTCCACTCCACCTCCCAGTAACAGCGTCCAGACAGACCCTCTCTACACAAAACCATCAAGTAGTTTGTGAATCTGTCTGGATGAACAGGATATGGTTGGACTTGGCCTGTACGTTTCACCTTTCTGTTCCCTTTAGACAGAGAGAGGAGTGTGTGTGCTGTGTTTGGGTCCAGTGTGAGCTGACAGGAATCTGGGAGAAGAGCAGAGAAGAGACCAATGAGCGGAGTTAGAACAATAAGTTAAGTCAGATACTGTATCTACCCTGTCTTTGATTAGAGCACAGCAGAGATCAAATCAGAGAAATATGAGGAGTCAGATAGATACCCAGTCTTTGATTAGATCTACTATTGCTATATATTTCTAGAGGGATTGTTATGAGTGTCAGTAAAAAGAGACTGTTAGTTACTTCAGAATAAAGAGACTCACATTGTAAGAACTGTTCTCTGGTCTTGGGCTCTGGAGGCAGTACAACCTCCACTATATTCACTACAGACACACAAACACATTCACAGAGAGAGGGAATGTTATCATCACATCATATTCCACATGTATATGACTAGTAGGGAACTTTCAATGGTCTAAAGTTGATGTTCTTATTATTTTCAAAACACCTGTAGTGGAGATCTTAGTCCATTCTCCTTTAAGGACGTCTTCTAGTTTCTCTCTCAGTTCAGACACAGTCTTACTCACATCTCCAAAGTACTGAAGAGGACGGACAATGATGCTGGGTAAGTCTGAAGATACACTGGTACTGGAGAGAGACTGATAACTCTGGAGAGAGAGACAGAGAGAGAGAGAGAGAGGGAGGGAGAGAGAGAGAGAGTGAGAGGGAGCAGAACCAAATGATTGAGAGTTTTAATTTCATATCACATGTATCAAGGCAGTTGAGTTACCTGGAGGAAATGGATGTGATCCTCTGTGTGTGAGAGCTGCTCCAACTCAGTGCTTCTCTTCCTCAGCTCAGCTATCTCCTGCTCCAGTTGCTCCAGGAGTCCTTCAGCTTGACTCACTTGAGCCTTCTCTTGGGCTCTGATCAGCTCCTTCACCTCAGAGCGCCTTCTCTCAATGGAGCGGATCAGCTCAGTAAAGATCTTATCACTGTCCACCACTGCTGCCTGTGCAGAGCTCTGTTAAGAGAGAGAGAGATAGAGACTTGTCTTACTTTAATGAGCCATCCTCATTACACTAACACCCCCACCCCTAAAAGCACATTGCGTGCCACCACAACCTCTACACAATCACATTATCCAGTACCCAACACCACAGTACAATACACCATCCAGCACCACATTACAACCGTACATCCATAATTTCCCAGACCTTCTAAAAAAAATCAGAGGCAGACTGTCTGAGAGACGGCAGCTGAGAGTTTGTGAAAGGCCAGGGAAATGTCAATTTGATGTCTCTGTGACAGAGAGAGTTTGGAAAGGTCTGTGAGCAGTACCTGAGTACACCCAGGATCACAGAGTTCTGCCCTCTATAAATCAGAGTACAACTCCACAGCCGCATCTCCCCACAACAGAAGTTACCCACCCATCAGGCTCCCTAATCTCCCCACAACAGAAGTTACCCACCCATTAGGCTCCCTCATCACCCAACAACAGAAGTTACCCACTAATCAGGCTCCCTCATCTCCCCCACAACAGAAGTTACCCACCCATCAGGCTCCCTCATCTCCCCACAACAGAAGTTACCCACCCATCAGGCTCCCTCATCTCCCCCACAACAGAAGTTACCCACCCATCAGGCTCCCTCATCTCCCCACAACAGAAGTTACCCACCCATCAGGCTCCCTCATCTCCCCACAACAGAAGTTACCCACCCATCAGGCTCCCTCATCTCCCCCACAACAGAAGTTACCCACCCATCAGGCTCCCTCATCTCCCCCACAACAGAAGTTACCCACCCATCAGGCTCCCTCATCTCCCCCACAACAGAAGTTACCCACCCATCAGGCTCCCTCATCTCCCCCACAACAGAAGTTACCCACCCATCAGGCTCCCTCATCTCCCCACAACAGAAGTTACCCACCCATCAGGCTCCCTCCTCTCCCTCACAACAGAAGTTACTCCCCCTTCTGCTGTCCCAACCTCTCCCAAAATCCTTGGAAGTTTGAGCAAAAAGTGACATATTGGAAGAGCTTTACATGGAATTTCCAATAGGACACCTGCCTGGGCCCTGGTGAAACAGAGAACTGAGCCCTGTACTAGGTGCAGACACATTTTGGAAAGCAAAGACAAGGTCATTGATTTGGGCTCTAACCACTAACAACCTACCCTTACACACCTCTTTTGCTACCCCTGCACTAAGATTTGTGCCATGGCTCAGCACCTGCACCCCCTTACACCAGACCCCCAATACACTTAATTAATCACATCACTGTGTGTCTCTTGCAAAAAAATCACGTTTAAATATTTTTGTTTGACATATTCCCACCAGTCTCTGCTGCCGTTCATGTTAAGGAAGTCTAACTGTGAAATCTCCATAAGAGGTGGGAGGGAAATCACCACAATCAGAAACCAGTAGAGAAGCCCATAAAGCCACCATGCCAGAAAAAACCATCCATTTAAGCAGATTCTGAAGACATGCCCTTAAGAACCCATGACCCATTTTCTCAGCCTATACCGCTTCCTGGGTGAGAGGACACTAAACCCCTCATTCTTCATCACGTGTTGTACTGACCTTACAAACCTTCCAGGATCAATCAAATAAGACTCCAGCAGAACCTTCTTTTTCCCCTTTAGTCTCCATCAGGAACCTAGAAAGTTCTCTCAGCGTATATACTGGGCCCTCAGCCTGACTGGCTGTCAGCTCTGGATCCAATGAGCCGTCTGAAAACGAGACCGCCTTGTCCTCCTCTCCCTCAGACTCACCTCCCCCCTCTTCCTCCTCCTCCATTGGCTCGGTACCATCCTCCTCCTCCCCAGTCTCTGCCCCCCTGCACTTCCCCCCTGATCAGTGCCTCTTCCCCAATGACAGGCAATATTTCCTGGGATGAGCCCACCAAGCCTTCGCCCACCGGAGTCTCTGTTACTACAGAAACCTGCCTCTGCTCATTTAGCCCAGCTACAACCCTCCCCACCACCGCTTTCTCCACGGCCTGCGCACCACCACTTGACCCTGCTCTACTCTCCTCCTTCCTGGTACCACCACCACTTGACCCTGCTCTACTCTCCTCCTTCCTGGTACCACCACCACTTGAACCTGCTCTACTCTCCTCCCTCCTGGTACCACCACCACTTGACCCTGCTCTACTCTCCTCCCTCCTGGTACCACCACCACTTGACCCTGCTCTACTCTCCTCCCTCTTGGTACCACCACCACTTGACCCTGCTCTACTCTCCTCCTTCCTGGTACCACCACCACTTGACCCTGCTCTACTCTCCTCCTTCCTGGTACCACCACCACTTGACCCAGCTCTACTCTCCTCCTTCTTGGTACCACCACCACTTGACCCTGCTCTACTCTCCTCCTTCCTGTTACCACCACCACTTGACCCTGCTCTACTCCCCTCCCAGCCTCTGCCCCCTGAGTCCTAGTAGGCTGGACAATAGAACAAGTCAAAATTCACTGAAGGCTGTAAAACGGCCAAAGAACATTGGCTGAGCTGGAACACTAGCCTGAGGCCAAAGCGTTTTAATCTAGCGGTTAAGAGCGTTGGGCAGTAATCTAAAGGTGGCTGGTTCGAATCCCCGAGCCGACTAGGTGAGAAATCTGTACCCTTGTACATCGACAGATTTAGGCACTTAACCCTAGTCGTTCTGGATAAGAGCGTCTGCTAAATGACTCACATGTAAATGTAAACTAGGCCTCTGTGAAAGCGTGGGAATAACTTATTAACTTTACATTATTCACAGACAGACTCCTCTGAAGACAGGCAGGCAGCACACTCCTGAAAACTAACTGCTCAGCAAAGCAAAGGCTCTTTTGAGAGCAACCAGTTTTATATATAAAGCTCATTTTCAGTGTGTGTCCAGTGTCTGTTTATATGTTAAGGGAGTGTTACTTTGGCAGATAATGTCACACATCTAAATATATATATACTTTTTTAGATAATTAACTAAATGTATGGTGTTTTTGGTTTATGTCAGTTTCATTGTTTGTTATGCTATGAATTGTTATTTTATGGTTGTAAGTGATCAAATGAACTAGAACATTTTATATTTAGCAATTTTGAGTAATTACTACTTTAGTAAGTATACACTTAGTAAGGATATACACTTTGCTAAATGGCATATTATTATTATATTATTTATTCAGCACTACTGCAGTTGCTAAATAATTCCAATAGATGGCAGCATAAGACCACGAATGACATTTCAGAAGATTAGTTTAGTTCTCTCCCTGGATACACCACCACTCCCCCTCACAGGAAAACTCCTGCCTGAGTTTTTTACTGTCCCTTTCCACACTGCTAACGCAAGAGGAAGGACTGAAAACACATTACTGTGAAGTAATATAATGATGATTCATGTTTATTATTACCTGTTTTTATGCTCATGTTTTAAAATTATACCTCATTACTATAACGATTATCAAAAAGCGCGAACATTAATTCAGTCACCTCTGTTCGACATGTGTTTTTCTAGTACATTCATTGTCAAATTCATCAACCTGCACAGAGCCACTCTGCCTTCTCGAACAAGAAGCCAACTCATCAAACCCCGCAAAAAGCTTGTGCCGTCAGCAGCAGCGAGCACTCTGCCTTCTAGCACAAGCGAGGGGCATGTTGAGGTAAATTTTCTAACAGCGATGGTTGCATGATTTATTGGTGGGCTGGAATATTTGAGATATTAAGATGATGTCATAATGCATGTTTACTAGGGTTGAGGTTAGCGCATCTGACTAGTGATTATTTGGCCAGGGTTCAATACCTGCTAGAGTTAATATTTGTTGCTTTCCCAAAAGCAACACAGGCCTAATACGAGATATATAGCTAACTGTAAAGTAATGAGTGACCTTTTTAGAAAATCATAGGACATAGTCTTTGTTTGCATGCTATTTTATGCTTGTAGCCTATAACTGATGCATTGTGGTCTAATGCAGCCATCTATTGGAAATATTTAGCAATTAAAAGTTAATTATTCACGTGAAGACATTGGTGAGGCAGCTGAGAAATAAAGTGTATTTTTCTTATTAATTCTGGAGATCAGTCTCAAACCTGCCCCACCTATGACATGCCAATTGCTGGACTTTCACATAGTGGTTACTAGGTCACACCCAGTTCAAACCACATTTAAAAAATAAAACAAATGTGTTGTTTATCAAGTGTTCTGCCTTGCAATAATACATATAATAAAATGACTAATAAAGGTTACATAGGTTTTATTTAAAAAATAACAATAAATGCTTTTTAGTACTATAATGGTATTTACTAACATAAAATTATTACTAAAATAGTTTCTAAAACGTGTTCTAGGCTACCCTACCCTAGAATTAGGGTTAGGGGTTAGAGTTAAGGCTAAAATAGGTTATAAGTAGGGTTAGAGTTTCTGTATAGCACTTTGTGACATCTGCTGATGTAAAAAGGACTTTATAAACACATTTGATTGATTGATTGTTAGGTTTAGGGTATTTAAAGCAAAACAAATGAATAGGTTTATAGCTCTCTTGCTCCTTCCTGTGGCCTTCTGTGGGTACTACATACCTCATTCACGACACTTGCTAGGCTCATTATCTGAGGTAGCAACTGTGTCAGATCTATAAATCAATGAGCTACACCTATCCATTAAGTTTACAACTCAGTGAACCTGCGCAGCACTCGCTCAATTCAATGCCTACAAACTTACAGATTTTGACACATATCAAATTACCCAGCAGTAATATAGAAACAATAAATGTTTTAAAAAATTTAAAAAGTTATTTCTTAATTAAAAAAATGTATTCTGGCTGTTTAAAATCAGCCACATCTTGAAAAAGAGGACGGACATGCGTTTTGTTTTGATTATACACCTTTTTCTGAAAGAAAATATGATTAACCGTGACCAGAAAATGTTAATTTTTTGATTGCCTCTGCGCAAACCATACGTAGCACTGTGGGTCACCACAAGGTGTACCCAGGTGAACAGTGAGTTTGCTCACCTAGTAGTCATAACCTTGTTAATAAAAAGTTACCTGAGGTAAAGCTACAATGTTAATAGGGGCTGGTCTCATTACCAACAATAGTGAAGCTGGCATTGTGACGCAGAACAATGGGCTGGGAATATAACTTTCATTAGGCGAGTTGGTGCCACAGACCTCAAAACAACTAAAAGGAGCTGGCAGGGTGAAACATGTCCTAATATTTCTAAACTACGGCAAGCATCTGGGACATATGGTAATATTATGAAACTGGGCTCCATGGCGGATGTAATTAAGTAGTTTATCAGAAAAAGGCGTTAAAAATGTATTGTGTCCAGCCTAGTCCTAGTCCCCGCTGCCGGTTGGTCGCGCTTGTCTGCACTAGCATTATGCCCTACATCCCCACACTAGAAACACCCAAAACTATCTGTGCTAGCAAACCCTGCGTTCCACCCCTCCCCTGCGTAACCTTGACGTTTGTTAAGAAACAAACACTTGTCTACAAAAAGAGACATGTTTAACGGCTTCCGCTTGGCACCCAGCCGAGAGCACACGAAAACCACTTTCAAATTTACCAAAACGAACCAACTACTTTCGGTCTGTTCGTAAGTAATAAACGGAGGCAGATTAGCCACCACAACTCTTGTCGAAAGAGGAGAAATCTGCTCCAACACACCCACTCGCAAAAAGACAAACCTTTTTCATTAACACAACCACCGCCTTGTTCATTCTGGATGCAGAGTGCAGATGTTCTGCTCCAACCTGTTCGCCGACCATGAGCAAAACTTCCTCCACACCTTTCTCCGGAACGCACCCGAAGCGACAGCGTTTCTTCTCCACTCGGTTGAGGCCATCACTCCGCCCTAACAAACTACCCCTACTCCCCCTTCAACTCTAAACGATAAAAAGTGGAAACCAATAAACAACCCCTCCACCATGACAAAATAAATTAAGAAAATACGTAAGAACCAAAAGAAAAAAGAATAGTAGCCCTCCTCACGAACCACAAAACTCTCACACAACCAACTTCTTCTTCTATGATATAATGGCGGTCCACAAACCAACGTTAAAGGTTCATGCCGCCACCTACTGTGCTGGAGTGTGTGGTCAATCACGGTTTCCAACATTTCTAAATCCTCCTACCTAACTCAGTACTTCTGAGAAAATAAAGAAGAGCCCTACTAACTTCTAATAGACCCTGGCCCATCCCCCAAATCCCTTCCAAACCCCCCCCAACCCCGTCCAACCTCAATGACCCTACACTTCAATCTTTCCCTCTCTTCAACATACTTACAACAATATAACAACACATGCTCCACCGTTTCATCGACCATGCCTTCCAGACACAAACCATTCACATGCTTGCCAACCAGATGTAATGACGAGTTCAATGTTCTAAGCGCAATCAAGGAAACACCACCTCTTCCTTCCTAATCTGACTTTTGAATCTTGGTCCATCGACCTTTCTGTAAAACTGTAAACTATTCATATAAATGCCGGCCCTTGTGCTCAGAGTACCATCTCTTCTGCCACACATCTATCAAAATGGCTCTGATCTTACATTTGGCCTCACCTCTACCCAGTGGAACATTAATATCAATTATATCTCATTTCAAAGCTCTTTTAGCTAACTGGTCTACAATTTCAATCCCTTCCACACCCGAATGTGCTGGGACCCAGCAGAATCTCACTACTACACCCATTCTCTCAATTCTCCATAATAACATTAATACCTCCAATAGCAGGTCACTCCTATTAGATTTACCAGATGATAAACTATTCAATACAGACAAAGAATCTGAGTATACTATAACTCTAACAGGTTGTACGTCCTCCACCCACTGGAGGGCAACTATTATCACCAACAGTTCAACTGAGTACACTGACAGTTCATCTGTTAGTCTTCTACATATCTGCACATCATTCAGGAATTCAGGAACGTAAACGCCTGCTCCTGTGCGCCCACTATCTGGGTCCTTGGATCCATCTGTGAAAAGCGGTAAAAAAGTATAAAAACTTCTACCAATGTAATTGTCAAACAGTTTCTCTATATCACTGACTTCTGACCAATCTTTCCTTTTCTCTACCAAGGTTAGATCAACAACAGGGTCTGGGAGTAACCATGGAGGAACATCCCCTATCACCACAGAAGGGCCAACCTCCAACTCCCTCAAACCACTCTCATCAGCAAGCTTTCCAACTGTCCAACCAAAACCACTACCAATAAGATAATGACAATTTTTACACTGTATTTCCAAAGGCATCTCACCTGCCTCCACCAGTAAGGCACATACAGATGTTGATTTAAATGCACCAATAGATATCCTTAAAGCTTTATACTGGATTCTGTCTTTGCCGCTGTTCCATAAACTATACACCCAAAATCAATTGTCGTCCTGATCAGAGCTCTATAAATATCCATCAACGATTGTCTGTCAGCACCCCATTCATAACCAGAGACCCACACAACCAACTACCGCAAAAGTGATGGAATGAGAGAGACAGAGACATCGTTACAACACTGTACATAGCCATAATATAACGGTTCTTCTTCTTTGGAGTTTAACGGCGGTTGGCATCCAATATGTTGCATTACCGCCCCCAACTGGACTAAAATATCAATCCATTATACTTTGTGACACAAAATGGGAAAAGGGGAAATGATAATAATACAGAAAAACACCCTTACAACTAACCCTACACTCATTAAATACCCACTACCCCATTCCACTACTTTGACCCTATCTGCTCCTGGAACATGCCAACGGCCTGGGAGGACGGAACACCACCACTCAACACACCCTGTAACTCTTCTGAAGTCTAATCTTGTATGCCCAAATACTTCTCTGCAGCTGCCACCACAACATATTTTTTCTTTGATTTACGTTCCATTTCTGCTGTACAGTTGATAACCATTGCTATGAATGCTAAGAAGCTATCTTTACCGAGGCATATATCACTCGTTGGCCTATCCCTCTGTGCTGACACAGATCTACTACTCACAGGGATCCTCTCAGGATCTCTCACCCTTGATCCATCCTTCTCTACTTTCTTCACTGCCTCAGCATACGACACCTTCTGCACTACTCTGACTCTAGCCACCTCAACCTGCCTCTCTCGTACCGGACACTTCCGATCCCCAGCAACATGGGCATCCCAACAGTTGACACACACAACTTTATCCACCGAAACTACACAAACCTCTATCCCATGCCCTCCTGCACACTTCCCACATCTTGGAATCTCCCTCCTACAAACTGCTGCAACATGACCATAAATGTTGCACCTGAATCAGCGCAGTGGATTCGCCACAAAAGCTCTAACAGGATAACTCATATATCCTAACATGACTTTATCGGGTAAAGACTCAAAACTCAAAAGAGCTGACAGTGACTCCTATGTTTCACCACGCTCAACACAGGGTCTGCACCAAACAGAGGGCATCACAAACACCAGGAATCTTCATCTTCAATTGCTCCACCTCCACACTTAACATTACCCCAGAAATCACTCCTTTCAATGGTGCCCTGTTCCTAAGAGCAAAGCAAGAAACAGATCTTGACCCAAGTTGCGTGACACGGAGCGCCCACTCCCTCTGGTCAGAAGAAACACAAACAAATATCCCAAGTCCACTACAGGTTACCTTCACTGATTCAACTGCACTCAACTCCTTTCCCACCCACCCTGAAACCACAAATGAATCTGCCAAAAGGTATGGATCCACTTTCTCCAACAATGTAACTCCTACTGCACCAGATTCTTCTTTATCATGTCCATTGATGCCAGGCTCTGGTTCTGAGCTCTTCACCACACCTTCTACCTCACTTAACTCTCCCTCATTCATTTCCATTTCACCTCCAGAACTCGGTCTGACTCACTCTGTTTTCACTTGAATTATAACATTTGAAATGTCTCTATTACTTTGAAACGTCTGTGAGTGTAACGTTTACTGTTCATTTCTGATCATTGATTCCACTTTCGTTTATTATCTATTTAACCTGCTTTGGTAATGTAACATATGTTTCCCATGTCAATAAAGCCCATTTAATTGAATTGAGAGAGAGTGAGAGAGAGAGAGCTCCCTGTTAATGTATAGCGGACATGAGTCACTCATGGTTACTCATGGTTATGTGATGAGGTAGCCCCACTTGTGACTTTAAAATCAGTGTCGGCCCAGTAGGGAATCTCCTCTTGGTGGAACTTAATAATATATAACATGCCATTTAGCAGACGCTTTTATCCAAAGCGATTTACAGTCATGTGTGAAAACATTTTTACGTATGGGTGGTCCCGGGGATCGAACCCCCAAGATGTTGGTTTCTCCCGCAGTAGACCAGGGTTCATATCCCGTCAGTTACATTAAGCAGTGTGTTCTCTGAAAGGGGTCCTGTTTCCAACAGTGGGGTCAGTGGGATTAGATAGAGGCCTGTCTCTCTCCCTCTCTCTGACTGGAGGAGAGAAGTGAAATGGTGTGTCTCCTCTGGTCAACAATACTCACCTTGAGAGACTCCACAGCCTGTTGGAGCTCCTTCAGCTCCTTCTCTCTCTCCTGGAATCTCTGCTGGACCTTCTGCTGACTCATCCCCAGCTGCCTCTGTGGAGAATCACTCTTCAATGAGCTATCAAGCTTTATTTGTCCACTAGATCAATAGTATAGTAATGTGACATAGGGCACATAGAAGTTAGGGATTAAAATGTTGAGGAACTGTCTGTGTGAAATTATTTTATTATGTTGTTATGTGAATGATTATAGTTTTTATGGTAGGCGTACATGTATCAAGGGGTTGAGGCTGAACTTTGGACTCATAAAAGGGCATTCGGAATGATAATGTTGTTTGACTTTAGAAAATGGTGATACATTTGGAGCAAACCCAATGTACTGAAGGTTTGTGTTCATATTTGTTCTGCCGTGCATCGATATCATTTGAATGATCTCATATTCAAACAGCCTTAGTTCCTACTGTATCTTTATTTCTTTGTTTATCAGACAGTCACCAACAAGTAGTTCTGGTCTTACCTGTTTCTCAGTCCTCTCTACTGCAGCTGACACTGTATTATGGCCTTTATGTTCATCCATTGTACACAGATAACAGATACACTGCTGATCGGTACGACAGTAAACTTCCAGCAGTTTGTCATGATGAGAGCAGATCTTCTCCTGTAGTTGTGGGGTGGCTTTGACCAGCTTGTGGTTCTTGAAAGCAGGAAATTCATAGTGAGGTTGGAGGTGAGTCTCACAGTAAGAGGCCAGACACACCAGACAGGACATGAGGGCTTTCTGCTTTCTGGTCCCAGTGCAGACATCACACGCCACATCTCCAGGTCCAGCATAGCACAGAGCAGGAGGGGGAGCAGCCTGGAGTCCTGTCTTCTTCAGTTTCTCCACCACTTCAGCCAACATGTTATTTTTCCTCAGATTAGGCCTTGGAGTGAAGGTCTCTCTGCACTGAGGACAGCTATAGACCCCTTTCAGACGATCCTGATCCCAGCTTTCTTTAATACAGTCCATACAGTAGCTGTGTCCACAGGCAGTAGTCACCGGATCCTTCAGTGGATCCAGACAGATGGAGCAATGGAACAGGCCCTGATTCTCTGCCATTTTGGTGCTCTCTCCCGTAGGTTAATCAATGGCAGTGTCAAAGATTACTTTGTGTTTCATGAAACTCTACACCAGATGACAGGAAGTGGCTTCCTACTTAACAGTGTACTCTGTATGTAGAGGGGGTGTGGTTTATTTGATAAGGAAATGTGACAGAGTGTTGGGTAGTAGCCAGAGATGGTTAGTATTTATGTTACATCTATATGAAATATGTATTTTAACTACTTCTGAGTATTTTGTCATTTTAATCACACTGGGCTGAACTACACTCCAATGTATTTTTATTTTCAAAATACAAAATACTCTTTTGTACCATTTTTTAAAATAGTGGTTCACATTTTGCATTAATTGAAAGTCGCTCTGGATAAGAGCGTCTGCTAAATGATTAAAATGTAAATGTACATGTAAAAATTAATCATTGCAATCACTTAAAAACTCAATTTAAAGATTTACTTTGGGATTTAGGCAGTGAAGCCCTTTATCTACTTCCCCAGAGTCAGATGAACTCATGGACACCATTTTAATGTCTCTGCATCCTGTATGAAGGAAGTTAGAGGTCGTTTTGGGAGCCAATGCCAACTAGCGTTAGAGCAATGACTGGAAGTCTATGGCATGCTAGCAGTTACTATAGACTTCATAGCGCTAATGTTAGTTAGAAACTTCCTTCAAACTGTAGAGACAAATAAATGGTTCCATTCATTCATTGATTTTTAGAACATTTTCAGGTCATTGTTTGTTTTCAGTGGAAAGTCCAAATACATGATTTTTCAGATGATGGGAGTAAAACAGGCAAATCAATAATGTTTATTTATGCTCCATAAAGTTGTCCTAGAATCTGTTGTTACCCTGACCTCTCCCACAGATCCCATCAGGTTACGACATTCAGACCATGAACTCTAACCTGCACCTGAACAGCTTCCTCCTGCCCATCGGTGCCATGAACATCATTAGCATCCTACCTCTGCTGATGCTGGCCAATCTCATGGAGTGTGTCACCTCCTGCTACCTGTCCATGGAGAAAACACACTTCTACCCCGCCAGAGTCATCAGTAAGCACACACACACACACAGATACACACACACAGATACACACACACACGCACCGCACAGATACACACATACACAGACTGACACACAGACACACACATGCACAAATACCATCCACATCAATGAGCCAGTCAATGTTAATGTCTCTCTCTCTCACTCTCTCTCTGTTTTTATGGTAGGCGTACATGTATCAAGGGGTTGAGGCTGAACTTTGGACTCATAAAAGGGCATTCAGAATGATAATGTTGTTTGACTTTAGAAAATGGTGATACATTTGGAGCAAACCCAATGTACTGAAGGTTTGTGTTCATATTTGTTCTGCCGTGCATCGATATCATTTGAATGATCTCATATTCAAACAGCCTTAGTTCCTACTGTATCTTTATTTCTTTGTTTATCAGACAGTCACCAACAAGTAGTTCTGGTCTTACCTGTTTCTCAGTCCTCTCTACTGCAGCTGACACTGTATTATGGCCTTTATGTTCATCCATTGTACACAGATAACAGATACACTGCTGATCGGTACGACAGTAAACTTCCAGCAGTTTGTCATGATGAGAGCAGATCTTCTCCTGTAGTTGTGGGGTGGCTTTGACCAGCTTGTGGTTCTTGAAAGCAGGAAATTCATAGTGAGGTTGGAGGTGAGTCTCACAGTAAGAGGCCAGACACACCAGACAGGACATGAGGGCTTTCTGCTTTCTGGTCCCAGTGCAGACATCACACGCCACATCTCCAGGTCCAGCATAGCACAGAGCAGGAGGGGGAGCAGCCTGGAGTCCTGTCTTCTTCAGTTTCTCCACCACTTCAGCCAACATGTTATTTTTCCTCAGATTAGGCCTTGGAGTGAAGGTCTCTCTGCACTGAGGACAGCTATAGACCCCTTTCAGACGATCCTGATCCCAGCTTTCTTTAATACAGTCCATACAGTAGCTGTGTCCACAGGCAGTAGTCACCGGATCCTTCAGTGGATCCAGACAGATGGAGCAATGGAACAGGCCCTGATTCTCTGCCATTTTGGTGCTCTCTCCCGTAGGTTAATCAATGGCAGTGTCAAAGATTACTTTGTGTTTCATGAAACTCTACACCAGATGACAGGAAGTGGCTTCCTACTTAACAGTGTACTCTGTATGTAGAGGGGGTGTGGTTTATTTGATAAGGAAATGTGACAGAGTGTTGGGTAGTAGCCAGAGATGGTTAGTATTTATGTTACATCTATATGAAATATGTATTTTAACTACTTCTGAGTATTTTGTCATTTTAATCACACTGGGCTGAACTACACTCCAATGTATTTTTATTTTCAAAATACAAAATACTCTTTTGTACCATTTTTTAAAATAGTGGTTCACATTTTGCATTAATTGAAAGTCGCTCTGGATAAGAGCGTCTGCTAAATGATTAAAATGTAAATGTACATGTAAAAATTAATCATTGCAATCACTTAAAAACTCAATTTAAAGATTTACTTTGGGATTTAGGCAGTGAAGCCCTTTATCTACTTCCCCAGAGTCAGATGAACTCATGGACACCATTTTAATGTCTCTGCATCCTGTATGAAGGAAGTTAGAGGTCGTTTTGGGAGCCAATGCCAACTAGCGTTAGAGCAATGACTGGAAGTCTATGGCATGCTAGCAGTTACTATAGACTTCATAGCGCTAATGTTAGTTAGAAACTTCCTTCAAACTGTAGAGACAAATAAATGGTTCCATTCATTCATTGATTTTTAGAACATTTTCAGGTCATTGTTTGTTTTCAGTGGAAAGTCCAAATACATGATTTTTCAGATGATGGGAGTAAAACAGGCAAATCAATAATGTTTATTTATGCTCCATAAAGTTGTCCTAGAATCTGTTGTTACCCTGACCTCTCCCACAGATCCCATCAGGTTACGACATTCAGACCATGAACTCTAACCTGCACCTGAACAGCTTCCTCCTGCCCATCGGTGCCATGAACATCATTAGCATCCTACCTCTGCTGATGCTGGCCAATCTCATGGAGTGTGTCACCTCCTGCTACCTGTCCATGGAGAAAACACACTTCTACCCCGCCAGAGTCATCAGTAAGCACACACACACACACAGATACACACACACAGATACACACACACACGCACCGCACAGATACACACATACACAGACTGACACACAGACACACACATGCACAAATACCATCCACATCAATGAGCCAGTCAATGTTAATGTCTCTCTCTCTCACTCTCTCTCTGTTTTTATGGTAGGCGTACATGTATCAAGGGGTTGAGGCTGAACTTTGGACTCATAAAAGGGCATTCAGAATGATAATGTTGTTTGACTTTAGAAAATGGTGATACATTTGGAGCAAACCCAATGTACTGAAGGTTTGTGTTCATATTTGTTCTGCCGTGCATCGATATCATTTGAATGATCTCATATTCAAACAGCCTTAGTTCCTACTGTATCTTTATTTCTTTGTTTATCAGACAGTCACCAACAAGTAGTTCTGGTCTTACCTGTTTCTCAGTCCTCTCTACTGCAGCTGACACTGTATTATGGCCTTTATGTTCATCCATTGTACACAGATAACAGATACACTGCTGATCGGTACGACAGTAAACTTCCAGCAGTTTGTCATGATGAGAGCAGATCTTCTCCTGTAGTTGTGGGGTGGCTTTGACCAGCTTGTGGTTCTTGAAAGCAGGAAATTCATAGTGAGGTTGGAGGTGAGTCTCACAGTAAGAGGCCAGACACACCAGACAGGACATGAGGGCTTTCTGCTTTCTGGTCCCAGTGCAGACATCACACGCCACATCTCCAGGTCCAGCATAGCACAGAGCAGGAGGGGGAGCAGCCTGGAGTCCTGTCTTCTTCAGTTTCTCCACCACTTCAGCCAACATGTTATTTTTCCTCAGATTAGGCCTTGGAGTGAAGGTCTCTCTGCACTGAGGACAGCTATAGACCCCTTTCAGACGATCCTGATCCCAGCTTTCTTTAATACAGTCCATACAGTAGCTGTGTCCACAGGCAGTAGTCACCGGATCCTTCAGTGGATCCAGACAGATGGAGCAATGGAACAGGCCCTGATTCTCTGCCATTTTGGTGCTCTCTCCCGTAGGTTAATCAATGGCAGTGTCAAAGATTACTTTGTGTTTCATGAAACTCTACACCAGATGACAGGAAGTGGCTTCCTACTTAACAGTGTACTCTGTATGTAGAGGGGGTGTGGTTTATTTGATAAGGAAATGTGACAGAGTGTTGGGTAGTAGCCAGAGATGGTTAGTATTTATGTTACATCTATATGAAATATGTATTTTAACTACTTCTGAGTATTTTGTCATTTTAATCACACTGGGCTGAACTACACTCCAATGTATTTTTATTTTCAAAATACAAAATACTCTTTTGTACCATTTTTTAAAATAGTGGTTCACATTTTGCATTAATTGAAAGTCGCTCTGGATAAGAGCGTCTGCTAAATGATTAAAATGTAAATGTACATGTAAAAATTAATCATTGCAATCACTTAAAAACTCAATTTAAAGATTTACTTTGGGATTTAGGCAGTGAAGCCCTTTATCTACTTCCCCAGAGTCAGATGAACTCATGGACACCATTTTAATGTCTCTGCATCCTGTATGAAGGAAGTTAGAGGTCGTTTTGGGAGCCAATGCCAACTAGCGTTAGAGCAATGACTGGAAGTCTATGGCATGCTAGCAGTTACTATAGACTTCATAGCGCTAATGTTAGTTAGAAACTTCCTTCAAACTGTAGAGACAAATAAATGGTTCCATTCATTCATTGATTTTTAGAACATTTTCAGGTCATTGTTTGTTTTCAGTGGAAAGTCCAAATACATGATTTTTCAGATGATGGGAGTAAAACAGGCAAATCAATAATGTTTATTTATGCTCCATAAAGTTGTCCTAGAATCTGTTGTTACCCTGACCTCTCCCACAGATCCCATCAGGTTACGACATTCAGACCATGAACTCTAACCTGCACCTGAACAGCTTCCTCCTGCCCATCGGTGCCATGAACATCATCAGCATCCTACCTCTGCTGATGCTGGCCAATCTCATGGAGTGTGTCACCTCCTGCTACCTGTCCATGGAGAAAACACACTTCTACCCCGCCAGAGTCATCAGTAAGCACACACACACACACAGATACACACACACAGATACACACACACACGCACCGCACAGATACACACATACACAGACTGACACACAGACACACACATGCACAAATACCATCCACATCAATGAGCCAGTCAATGTTAATGTCTCTCTCTCTCCCTCTCTCTCTCTGTTTCTCTCCCTGTCCCCTCCCTCCTCTCCTCTCTCAGTGCTGGGTCATGCGTGTGCATCCCAGTCTGTCCTGGTAGCGGGCCTGTCTGAGGTCCACAGGAAGGGCTATCCTCTGACGGAGCAGGCCCTGTCAGGGAAGGTGCTCCAGGTGTCCTCCATGGCCTGCTTCCAGCTGGCTCCCCAGTACATCCTACTGGGGCTGGCTGAGGCCCTCGTCACCCCTGCCTGTGAGTGACAGAGAGCCAGCACGTATTTCTGACACACCTATTGCTGCTACACTGTTCATACACAGAGACAAACTGGGTTTGAGATTTCGAATGTCAATGGACACCATATGTAGTTAGGATGAAGTTAGAATGTGGAGTGTTGGAACCAACTGCCAACATGGAGGATAGTATTCTGAACTCTGGAAGCTAGGGTTAGGATGCCCCCTACTGGTGTATTAGAGACAGACAAGAGACGTTTGAACCAAATGAATGCTTCTTTCTCTTCCCAGCCTTCCTCTCTTCTCTGTTCCAGGCTCTGTGATCTCCTTCCACCTGACACCCAGTCATATCAGAGGCATCTCCCTGCACTTCCTCCCCCTGTCCTACGGAAGGGGTTGTTTCCTGGGAGCCCTCATCATCCAGCTGGTCTACCTACTCTCTGGAGGTAAAGGCTTCACTAACAGATGCATCATCGTAACCATAGAAACTGAAGAGGAACATACATTCATGTTGGAATGGTTGATGGGGTTCTGTCTGCATTATGGTGATTCAGTCCTATGGCCACTGATAGTACTGTTCTCCTGTCCAACTACAGGTAACTTCTACCCAAACACACTGCATGAAGGGAATCTGGAGCATTTCGTCTTCTTCTTAGCCATGTTGATGACCATAAACACTCTGGTGTTCTGGTGGATATCTTCCAGGTACAGTATGAGAACCTCTCATGTATCAATATAGTCCCTGTAGATGAGACAAAGGAGATTTTCAGTGATACAAATTTGAGAATTTCCTTGACCCCTTGAGGTGACCTGAACAAAGTATTAATATAGTCTGTGCAGATGAGACAGGTGACAGTATTGAGACAGGTGACAGTATTGAGACAAGTGACAGTATTGAGACAGGTGACAGTATTGAGACAGGTGACAGTATGAGACAGCTGACAGTATTGAGACAGGTGACAGTTTTGAGACAGGTGACAGTATTGAGACAGTTGACAGTACTGAGACAGGTGACAGTACTGAGACAGGTGACAGTACTGAGACAGGTGACAGTTTTGAGACAGGTGACAGTATTGAGACAGGTGACAGTATTGAGAGAGGTGACAGTATTGAGACAGATCCACCCTAGCAGTCTCTCCTCCCCTGTGTCCCAGGTACCTAGACCTGAGTGTGGTGCAGAGTAGAGGAGTAGGAAGCAGCCTTCTGGCAGAGAAACTCCTGCAGTACAAGACCTGCCTGTGATTCTACGACACCATGGAACGCTCTTCCACAACAGTCTCCATAGAAACAGTGTTGTGACCTCTACACTACCTTAGTCCCCTGTAGTGCTGGACACATGCATGTGGACACCTAATCATCGAACATCTCATTCCAAAATAATGGGCATTAATATGGAGTTTGTCCCCCCTTTGCTGCTATAACAGCCTCCACTCTTCTAGGAAGGCTTTCCACTAGATGTTGGAACATTGCTGCGGGGACTTGCTTCCATTCAGCCACAAGAGCATTAGTGAGGTCGGGCACTGATGTTGGGCGATTAGGCCTGGCTCGCAGTTGGCGTTCTTATTCATCACAAAGGTGTTCGATGGGGTTGAGGTCAGGGCTCTGTGCAGGCCAGTCAAGTTCTTCCACACCGATCTCGGCAAACCATTTCTCTATGGACATCGCTTTGTGCATGGGGGCATTGTCATGTTGAAACAAATAAGGCCTTCCCCAAACTGTTGCCACAAAGTTGGAAGCACAGAATCATCTAGAATGTCATTGTATGCTGTAGCGTTAAGATTTCCCTTCACTGGAACTAAGGAGTCTAGCCCAAACCATGAAAAACAGCCCCAGACCATTATTCCTCCTCCACAAAACGTAATAGTTAGCACTATGCATTGGGGCAAGTAGGTTTTCCTTGCATCCGCCAAATCCAGATTCGTCAGTCGGCCTGCCAGATGGTGAAGTGTGATTCATCACACGTTTCCACTGCTCCAGAGACCAATAGCGGCGAGCTTTACACTACCAGCCGAAGCTTGGCATTGCGCATGGTGATCTTAGGCTTGTGTGCGGCTGCTCGTCCACGGATCCCATTTCATGAAGCTCCTGACGAACAGTTCTTGTGCTGACACTGCTTCCAGAGGGAGTTTGGAACTCAGTAGTGAGTGTTACAACCGAGGACAGACGTTTTTAAGTGCTACGCGCTTCAGCACTCAGTGGTCCTGTTTTGTGAGCTTGTGTGGCCTACCACTTTGCGGCTGAGCCGTTGTTGCTCCTAGACGTTTCCACTTCAGAATAACAGCACTTGCAGTTGACCGGGGCAGCTCAAGCAGGGCAGAAATTTGACAAACTGACTTGTTAGAAAGGTGGCATCCTATGACGGTGCCACGTTGAAAGTCATTGAGCATTTTAGTAAGGCCATTCTACTGCCAATGTTTGTCTCATGGCCCTGTACTCTTTTCAATTTTTACCAGTGACCTTCCACTGGCATTACACTAAGCATGTGTGTCCATGTATGCTGATGATTCAACCATATACACATCAGAAACCACAGCTAATGAAGTCACTGAAACCCTTAACAAAGAGTTGCAGTCTGTTTTGGAATGGATGGCCAGTAATAAACTGGCCTTGAACATCTCTAAAACTAAGAACATTGTATTTGGTACAAATAATTCCCTAAGTTCTAGACCTCAGCTGAATCTGATAATGAATGATGTGGCTGTTGAACAGGTTGAGGAGACTAAATTACTTGGTGTTACCTTAGATTGTAAACTGTCATGGTCAAAACATATAGATTCAATGGTTGTAAAGATGGGGACAGGTCTGTCCGTAATAAAGAGATGCTCTGCTTTTTTGACACCACACTCCACAAAGCAAGTCCTGCATGCTCTAGTTTTGTCTTATCTTGATTATTGTCCAGTCATAATGGTCAAGTGCTGCAAAGAAAGACCTAGTTAAGCTGCAGCTGGCCCAGAACAGAGCAGCACGTCTTGCTCTTCATTGTAATCAGAGAGCTGATATTAATAGTATCCATCCCAGTCTCTCTTGGCTAAGAGTTGAGTAAAGACTGACTATGTCACCTTGTTTTTATAAGAAACATTAATGTGTTGGAAATTCAGTGACACACACACACTTCACTGACACACACACTTATCCCAACAGACATGCCACCAGGGGTCTTTTCACAGTCCCCAGGTCCATGACAAATTCAAGGAAACGTGCAGTATTACAGGATACAGAGCCACCCATGATAGCATGGAACTCCCTTCCATCTTATATAGTGCAAGTGAACAGCAAACTGTGGTCCTCTGTAGCTCAGCTGGTAGAGCATGGCGCTTGTAACGCCAGGGTAGTGGGTTCGATCCCCGGGACCATCCATACGTAAAAATGTATGCATACATGACTGTAAGTCGCTTTGGATAAAAGCGTCTGCTAAATGGCATATTATATTATATAAAAAAACAAATAAAGCAACACCTCACGGCACAACGCCTCTCCCCCATGTGACCTACTTGTTGTGTGTATGTACTGACATGTATGTGTAACTGATAGATGCACACACACACACTACATGTTAATGTATGTAAATTGTAAAGTATTTTGTCTGTAATGTATTTTTTGTTATATGTCGGACCCCAGTAAGACTAGCTGTTGCCATTGGCGTTGGCTAATGGGGATCCTAATAAATCAAATCAAGTCTATGGGGATTGCACGGCTGTGTGCTCGATTTTATACACCTGTCAGCAACGGGTGTGGCTGAAATAGCCAAATCCACTAATTTGAAGGGGTGTCCACATACTTTTGTATATATATATTGTATGTACTGTGTATTCATTTAATTGACAGTCAGTTTTAGACAGTCAGTTTAGATCAGCGGTATTCAACAGTCAGTATTAAACAGTCAGTTTAGATCAGCGGTATTCAACAGTCAGTTTTAGACAGTCAGTTTAGATCAGCGGTATTCAACAGTCAGTTTTAAACAGTCCGTTTAGATCAGTGGTATTCAACAGTCAGTTTTAGACAGTCAGTTTATATCAGCGGTATTCATCAGAATAAATACATTTACTCAATAATGATCTTTCTCAAAAACTTTTGTATATTGTCCCATACAATAATCTGTACTCTTCATTTTTTGTTTCCCCCGTGACCCCACTAGGAGTCGCGACCCCGACTTTGAATACCACTGGTTTAGACGGTCATAGACTTCAATCTTTGTGTTCCTTCCTACTCCAATATAATGTGTGGGTGTATTATGTGTCGTCTATTTGTCTAAATGGATGTGATGTGGGAGTGTTTTATGTATCATCTATTTGTCTAAATATATATTGGTACATAGATTACTGTAAATAGCTGATTCATTGTGTCAATCAATTCAATAGTAGAGCAATTCCAATGTCATGATGATGACTTTTATTTTGAAAGACCACATTGATTCAGACAACTGAATTGTTTGGATTCATACATGTACATGGGTGATTTAACTATTCTCATCTGATCATAAATGGATCAACAATGATCGCAGTTTCTGATTTGACTGGTTTGCCAGTACTACAGTTTACATCAAGAGAAAAAGAGACACATTTACAGAGGATTGCAACAGCCAAGAGGTGATCAGGTAGACAGTAAAAGTCTGAAGCCTGAGTGTCAGTCTGTATGTGCTATCATGCCATCTGTTTAGCAAGACCACTAACAGATCTGGGACAAGGCTTTTGAACCAGATCATAGGCCTACCGGAAGACTGTTAATAACCCAGAAGCTCTCCATCAATATGTCTGAAATGGTTGAAATCATCTGTACCTACTGGTAATTATTGAGATGTGATTTTGTACCAATCCCAAACCCAGGATAGAGGGGCTGAGTGAATGTGGTCTGGACTCTGTGGAGGAGGGTCATTGTGTCAGAGACGCTGTAGAAGGACAGAGTTCCTGCCCTGTGGTCCAGGTCCACTCCTACTCTGGAGGAGCAGGGGACAGATATTTCTGTTTTATTAGCATTGGGCCAAACCCTACAATGGGGGGGATAGCACTCCAAAGTCCAGGACTGACTGTTACCTAGAAATGTAGACTCTGGGACCTTTCCTTTCCTGCTGATCCCTTTATATGACACTGCTATTTCAACCCATCCACCGCTCCACTCTACCTCCCAGTAGCAGACTCCAGACAGGCCCTCTCTACACAGCACCTGTCTCCAGTAGTCAGGATAGGGCTGAGCTTTATCAGTGGCTGTCACCATCCAGTTTCCATCAGACAGCCTGAGTTCTGGATAAGCTTCATTCAGATCCAATGTCAGCTGGAGGACGTCTGACTGATGAAGAACAAAACCCAATAAGTAAAAGAAAGAACATGTATGTTGTCTTTGAGAGGGTGTTTGAATATCATTTACAGAGGGACAACTCTTCTTTGGTCTTCAGCTAAGGAGACATTTCGAATTCTGTCACTATTAAAAAATGCAACTTCATATCACATGTATCAAGGCAGTTGAGTTACCTGGAGGAAATGGATGTGATCCTCTGTGTGTGAGAGCTGCTCCAGCTCAGTGCTTCTCTTCCTCAGCTCAGCTATCTCCTGCTCCAGTTGCTCCAGGAGTCCTTTAACCCGTCTCACTGCAGTCTTCTCCTGGCCTCTAATCAACCTTTTCACCTCAGTGAGTATTCTCTCAATGGACCCGATCAGTTCAGTAAAGATTGTCTCATACTTACTAACTTCTGTGTTTGTAAAGTATAAACATCTAGATAACATGTATGATACATGATAACCATACATAATGACTGCTCATTATTGCTAATTGATTCCACATAGTGGGAACCACAATTGGTCACCATATAAAAGGATGTTTATGAACATTTCTTTCAACATGGAGCAGGATAGACAGCAAGAGAGAGGAAGAAATCAAAGAGCTTGTGGACAAGGGGCCAATCAGAGAGGAGGGATGGGCCCCATTAAAGAGGTCAGAGAGGTCAAAGAGGTGGACATCAGAGAGAGGGAGACAGACGGCAGGGAACTCTTTTGTCTAATGAAGTCAGGGCCATCGTCGTTGACCATGTGGTGAACAGAGGCCTTACCATGGCAGAGGCTGTCAGATTAGTTCACCCCAATCTGAAAAGATCAACTGTCAATAAGATCATGAGAACATTTTCTCCAAGAAAACCGGTAAGTCTGAAGGATATGCACTATGCTTTACCATTACATTTACAATAAATCACATGTTGTAATGCATGTAAATTCACATAACTTGTTCCAGTATTCTTCCAGTATGATCTATTTACAGTATACTATGTTCTACCCTCAAAATTGACAGAAGACCCCATGGTGGTGGTGGCCGTGTGCTGACCGACCAGCAGGAGTGGGCAGTGGTGGAAATGGTGAGGGCCAGGAATGACATACGTCTGTCTGAAATAAAGCAGGCCATTGAGGAGAATGATGACACCTTTGCGAATGTGGCATCCATCAGCCTACCAACAATCACCTGCCTTTTGAAGAGGCACCAGGTATCTATGGAACACATTGACCTGGAGCCTTCTGAGAGAAACAACTGGGGGCCGAGTATGTTCAGGTACAGCACTATATACTGTATTACTGTTACTATTAATGAACATGCTACTTCACAATATCATATTGGAACTATACTGTAAAAATAACTAACCAAAATATATATTTAGAGGGTGATGGTGCTTGATGCTGCTGTGAACCATCACTGGTATATCTTTGTTGATGAAGCGGGCTTCAACCTGGCCAAAACTTGGGTGCCGTGGTCGGAACCTCATCTACCAACGGGCGTCCGTCCAAGTGCCTGGACAACATGGGGGAAACATTTCCAAGAGCAGCAGCTATCTCTGAAGATGGTGTGGTAGGACGTAGACCATTACTTGGATCCTACCACGCTGCACACCTCATTGTGTTTCTCAATGAAATTGAGCAGGCCTGTCAAGGTGAAGGGGTCACCTATGTCATTGTGTGGGACAATGTCAGGTTCCACCATTCACAGGTGGTTCAGGCATGGTTTCAGGTCCCTCCCTGATTCGTGACCCTATACCAGCCCCCATACTTCCTCAACCTTATTAAATTATTTTTTTCATCATGGAGGTGGAAGGTGTACGATCGCCATCCCCATGAGCCTGCCACCCTCCTTCTGGCCATGGATGAGGCATGTGATGACATCAATGCAGACCAATGTCAAGCTTTGATTCAACATGCCGAAAGGTTTCTCCAGCGGTGCATGAACAATGAGGACATTTACTGATGTGGATGAGAATTTATGGCCAAACGCTCTAGTCTTGATGCAAATTAATGCGTGCTAAACATTATTTTATTTTCGTTCATTTAATGTCTTACATGTATGATGCAATTATATCTGGATTTTTTTTTTTTTTTTTTTCCCATGACTGATTGTTGAGGATTTCTTCATTGATCACACCTTTGATTACACATTGGATAGATATCATGTAAATTATAGATTGTCAATTTTGTTGGGTAATGTAAGTGTATTGCCTAATGTAAACTGTAATTTACAGTACTGTAGCATATTACTTTCAGCACTTCTAAGGGTTATTTGAAACAATTATCTTGCAGTGATTGCTATTGGATTAACTGGTAGTTAATTATATATTTTCAATTGAGTAGATTTAAGTTGTTTGGGTGATTAAACGAATGCTCTCATTACATTTATATTTTGAATCAATGTTTGTGTGGTGAGAGATGTTTACAATCCAAATGAATGCACAATGACAGGTTTTGAATGAAAGACTGGCTGCCTTACAAGCGTGACCAGCTTGGAGTTTTATACTAAGAGTTGTGAAAATGTACCACCTGCTTGTGAAAATAGTACCAAAGTGATTAAAACAAAACCGTAATAGGATTTTTGGGGGGATGAATTGTAAATTGATTTTCAATAAGAAAAACAGAGGGAAAACATAGGGGTGGACGCAACCACTAACATTACAGTATGATATTCGAATGAGTCAACCACTAACATTACAGTATGATATTCGAATGAGGCAACCACTAACATTACAGTATGATATTCTAATGAGGCAACCACTAACATTACAGTATGATATTCTAATGAGGTAACCACTAACATTACAGTATGATATTCTAATATTCGAATGAGGCAACCACTAACATTACAGTATGATATTCGAATGAGGCAACCACTAACATTACAGTTTGATATTCTAACGAGGCAACCACTAACATTACAGTATGATATTCTAATATTCGAATGAGGCAACCACTAACATTACAGTTTGATATTCTAACGAGGCAACCACTAACATTACAGTATGAATTGTAATATTCAAATGAGACAACCACTAACATTACAGTATAATATTCTAATATTCTAACGAGTTAACCACTAACATTACAGTATGATATTATAACATTCTAATTAAGCAACCACTAACATTACAGCCTAGTGGACTACTTACACAGACTAAACTAATCAAAGACTAACACACACACACACACACACCACAGTAACCTGATCATGGTGACTCCACAGTAATAACATTTATAACTCATAAGTCACCAGGTGTGATTTACCTTTTGACAGATGAAACCCTACATCAACTACTGATGATTCTTATGGGAGAAAGTGAGCATTTCACATATTAAGATATAATACAAGGATACTTCCTTTGTGTGTTGCGCTTAGTCAATTGAAAATGTGCTTAAAGTTCTGAAAAAACAGCCTTTTTGATGATCTGTTTTGAGTTTTGTATTAAGAGTTGTGAAATTTTACCCCATACTTGTGAAAATGGTTCAAAAGTGATTATAAAATCTATAATACAGTGGGGGGAAAAAGTATTTAGTCAGCCACTAATTGTGCAAGTTATCCCACTTAAAAAGATGAGAGAGACCTGTAATTTTCATCATAGGTACACGTCAACTATGACAGACAAAATGAGAAAAAAAAATCCAGAAAATCACATTGTAGGATTTTTTATGAATTTTAATCCACTGTACATGGATACTTCCTTAAATTTACTTATTTTGTGTTATGCTATTATGTTATTGAAACAGAATACGTCTAATGAGAGAATAACTAAGTCAAGTCCAACCATTACCTCTCTCCTCTTTCACATCCCTCTATCATCACTCCATGAGTGTGTCCCAATAATCTCTCCTTCCTCCTGAAGTGTATCATTCCTTCACTACTCCTCTCAAATGTCAAAGCATTGGATTGGTGTTGGCATGGGGTGGAGGTAGTTTACATATACCAGTCATTTCCTTTTAAATCCATGAAGGGAAGTGGACAAGTTCACACTTAGAAAGGAGATAATAGTTCCACACCCCATGTGTCCTGATAACTACAGGAATGAAACCATATTGAGGTTGTCTGCTTTCTATACAGTTTGAGGAGAGAGAGAGAGAGAGAGAGAGAGAGAGAGAGAGAGAGAGAGAGAGAGAGAGAGAGAGAGAGAGAGAGAGAGAGAGAGAGAGAGAGAGAGAGAGAGAGAGAGAGAGACAGAGAGAGAGAGAGAGAGAGAGAGAGAGAGAGAGAGAGAGAGGACATCAGGTAAAGTTCTGGAGATGAGGGAATATGTGTGCAGAAAGAAACCCTCCAGTATGGTTAACCACAGTTAGGCCCAGTATGGACTATCAATACAAGTGACCATTTAGAATGTGACCCAGTTCAATGGGTCTTAACAGAACTGGGGGATGTCAGCCATGAAGTTGTCTAAACACAAATGGAATATAATTTGTTTGTGATTCAATGTTAATGGATTTCCCATTAGGAACACAGGGGAAAACCTAACACAACACACAACCAATAAAAACAAAATGGGAGGAAACCACTAAAGTCATTACCATATTGTCCTATTCTAATGACAGGGAGAAAACATGTAAAATCTAGAAGACTACTTTAGATCTGGTCATAAGAAGCCTAGTGCACTATGCAGGGAACAGGGAGAGATTTGGGACAGAGACAGTAACTCCTGGATGGAAATATTCATTCTAATGACAGTGAGCAAATCTCCAATCTCCACCCTATTCCCTATGTAGTGCACTACTTTTGATCTGGTCAGAAGTAGCCTAGTGCACTACGTAGGGAACAGGGTGTCATTTGGGACAGAGTCAGTAACTCCTGTATGGAAATCTCTCTCTCCCTCATCTGTCTTATATATCTGCCCATTTCCCCTCCCATCCTCCCTATTCATTCTATTCTATCACCCACACCACTAGCCAGCTTCCACACATTTACACACCACTAGCCAGCTTCCACACATTTACAAGTTAAAGACACACCACTAGCCAGCTTCCACACATTTACAAGTTAAAGACACACCACTAGCCAGCTTCCACACATTTACAAGATAAAGACACACCACTAGCCAGCTTCCACACATTTACAAGTTAAAGACACACCACTAGCCAGCTTCCACACATTTACTAGTTAAAGACACACCACTAGCCAGCTTCCACACATTTACTAGTTAAAGACACACCACTAGCCAGCTTCCACACATTTACAAGTTAAAGACACACCACTAGCCAGCTTCCACACATTTACTAGTTAAAGACACACCACTAGCCAGCTTCCACACATTTACTAGTTAAAGACACACCACTAGCCAGCTTCCACACATTTACAAGTTAAAGACACACCACTAGCCAGCTTCCACACATTTACAAGTTAAAGACACACCACTAGCCAGCTTCCACACATTTACTAGTTAAAGACACACAAATCTCCAATCTCCACCCTATTCCCTATGTAGTGCACTACTTTAGATCTGATCAGAAGTAGCCTAGTGCACTACGTAGGGAACAGGGTGTCATTTGGGCCAGAGTCAGTAACTCCCCTGGGTATGAATTATCTCTCTATCTTATCTGTCTTCTATATTATGTTCTCCTCTCCTCCTCTCTTCTCTCCTCTATTCACTCTATTCTATCATCCACACCACATGCCAGCTTCAACACAATCCATTTACAAGTTAAAGACACACCTTGGAATAAATAGCAAAGGAAAACTACTACTAGATGTATTTTTTTATTTCCCATCACCATGAATCATATTTAATAACTGAACAGTAGCAGACCTAACTTCATCTGTTCCTGACTCTGGGTAGTGGATTAAAAAGCCCATCAATCTCCAATGATATTAAAGTACAATTCTGAACATTACTGATATACTGAGTGACAAGTCAAAATTTCTGCTGTTTTTATTGTTGGGTTAACAACACCACCTGCTGGACAGGTTTAATGTTGCTTGACTGAGCAGTATGGGAGAATAAAAGATGCCAAACTTAGGGTCGGTTTCCCGGACATCTCCATTGAACATGCTTTTTAGTCTAGGACTAGGCTTCATCTGTGTCCGGGAAACCGGCCCATATAGTTCAATTAGCAAGTAAGTAACTACCTGTTCCATGATACTGAGGAAAATTACAATGAGACAGAGAACCAATTGTGAAAACATTTCAATGGTTCTGAATGACAACCAACATACATTAACAGCATACATCATGATTAATGTGAATATATAAGATTAAAACATTGCACTTAAAAAAATATGAATGCATTTAATTGTAATATATAACATCTTCTGAAGATCAAATCAATCAAATCATTGTACATAAAAACAGAGCAGAATGAATCATCACATCTGGGGACCATCACCACCAGCATAACTAGTATCTATGTGGACCCTACTACAGTTTAACCAGCTCAGCTATAGACTACACCAGCATGACTAGTATCTATGTGGACCCTACTACAGTTTAACCAGCTCAGCAGTACCATTGAGAGAAACCCCAGGATAGAGGGGCTGAGTGAATGTGGTCTGGACTCTGTGGAGGAGGATTATTGTGTCAGAGACACTGTAGAAGGACAGAGTACCTGCCTTGTGATCCAGGTACACTCCTACTCTGGAGGACTGAGGGCCTGATACTTTAGTCCTAACACTATTGTGTATGAACAAATAACCACCTCTATAACACAGTAAACACCAGGACTTGTCATTGTATCCAAATGCACCATCTGTCTCTGTTCTGCTGATGTCTTTATATGAGACTGCTGTAACAAACCCCGCCCCACTCCACTCCACCTCCCAGTAACAGCGTCCAGACAGACCCTCTCTACACAAAACCATCAAGTAGTTTGTGAATCTGTCTGGATGAACAGGATATGGTTGGACTTGGCCTGTACGTTTCACCTTTCTGTTCCCTTTAGACAGAGAGAGGAGTGTGTGTGCTGTGTTTGGGTCCAGTGTGAGCTGACAGGAATCTGGGAGAAAAGCAGAGAAGAGACCAATGAGCGGAGTTAGAACAATAAGTTAAGTCAGATACTGTATCTACCCTGTCTTTGATTAGAGCACAGCAGAGATCAAATCAGAGAAATATGAGGAGTCAGATAGATACCCAGTCTTTGATTAGATCTACAATTGCTATATATTTCTAGAGGGATTGTTATGAGTGTCAGTAAAAAGAGACTGTTAGTTACTTCAGAATAAAGAGACTCACATTGTAAGAACTGTTCTCTGGTCTTGGGCTCTGGAGGCAGTACAACCTCCACTATATTCACTACAGACACACAAACACATTCACAGAGAGAGGGAATGTTATCATCACATCATATTCCACATGTATATGACTAGTAGGGAACTTTCAATGGTCTAAAGTTGATGTTCTTATTATTTTCAACACACCTGTAGTGGAGATCTTGGTCCATTCTCCTTTAAGGACGTCTTCTAGTTTCACTCTCAGTTCAGACACAGTCTTACTCACATCTCCAAAGTACTGAAGAGGACGGACAACGATGCTGGGTAAGTCTGAAGATACACTGGTACTGGAGAGAGACTGATAACTCTGGAGAGAGAGACAGAGAGAGAGAGAGAGAGAGAGAGAGAGGGAGAGAGAGAGAGAGAGAGAGAGTGAGAGGGAGCAGAACCAAATGATTGAGAGTTTTAATTTCATATCACATGTATCAAGGCAGTTGAGTTACCTGGAGGAAATGGATGTGATCCTCTGTGTGTGATAGCTGCTCCAACTCAGTGCTTCTCTTCCTCAGCTCAGCTATCTCCTGCTCCAGTTGCTCCAGGAGTCCTTCAGCTTGACTCACTTGAGCCTTCTCTTGGGCTCTGATCAGCTCCTTCACCTCAGAGCGCCTTCTCTCAATGGAGCGGATCAGCTCAGTAAAGATCTTATCACTGTCCACCACTGCTGCCTGTGCAGAGCTCTGTTAAGAGAGAGAGAGAGAGAGAGACTTGTCTTACTTTAATGAGCCATCCTCATTACACTAACACCCCCACCCCTAAAAGCACATTGCGTGCCACCACAACCTCTACACAATCACATTATCCAGTACCCAACACCACAGTACAATACACCATCCAGCACCACATTACAACCATACATCCATAATTTCCCAGACCTTCTAAAAAAAATCAGAGGCAGACTGTCTGAGAGACGGCAGCTGAGAGTTTGTGAAAGGCCAGGGAAATGTCAATTTGATGTCTCTGTGACAGAGAGAGTTTGGAAAGGTCTGTGAGCAGAACCTGAGAACACCCAGGATCAAAGAGTTCTGCCCTCTATAAATCAGAGTACAACTCCACAGCCGCATCTCCCCACAACAGAAGTTACCCACCCATCAGGCTCCCTCATCTCCCCACAACAGAAGTTACCCACCCATTAGGCTCCCTCATCTCCCCATAACAGAAGTTACCCACCCATCAGGCTCCCTCATCTCCCCACAACAGAAGTTACCCACCCATTAGGCTCCCTCATCACCCAACAACAGAAGTTACCCACCCATCAGGCTCCCTCATCTCCCCCACAACAGAAGTTACCCACCCATCAGGCTCCCTCATCTCCCCACAACAGAAGTTACCCACCCATCAGGCTCCCTCATCTCCCCCACAACAGAAGTTACCCACCCATCAGGCTCCATCATCTCCCCACAACAGAAGTTACCCACCCATCAGGCTCCCTCATCTCCCCACAACAGAAGTTACCCACCCATCAGGCTCCCTCATCTCCCCCACAACAGAAGTTACCCACCCATTAGGCTCCCTCATCTCCCCACAACAGAAGTTACCCACCCATCAGGCTCCCTCATCTCCCCACAACAGAATTACCTAACCCATCAGGCTCCCTCATCTCCCCCACAACAGAAGTTACCTAACCCATCAGGCTCCCTCATCACCCCACAACAGAAGTTACCCACCCATCAGGCTCCCTCATCTCCCCCACAACAGAAGTTACCCACCAATCAGGCTCCCTCATCTCCCCCACAACAGAAGTTACCCATCCATCAGGCTCCCTCATCTCCCCACAACAGAAGTTACCTAACCCATCAGTCTCCCTCATCTCCCCACAACAGAAGTTACCCACCCATCAGGCTCCCTCATCTCCCACACAACAGAAGTTACCCACCCATCAGGCTCCCTCATCTCCCCCACAACAGAAGTTACCCACCCATCAGGCTCCCTCATCTCCCCCACAACAGAAGTTACCCACCCATCAGGCTCCCTCATCTCCCCGCAACAGAAGTTACCCACCCATCAGGCTCCCTCATCTCCCCCACAACAGAAGTTACCCACCCATCAGGCTCCCTCATCTCCCCCACAACAGAAGTTACCCACCCATCAGGCTCCCTCATCTCCCCACAACAGAAGTTACCCACCCATCAGGCTCCCTCCTCTCCCCCACAACATAAGTTACTCCCCCTTCTGCTGTCCCCACCTCTCCCAAAACCCTTGGAAGTTTGAGCAAAAAGTGACATCTTGGAAGAGCTTTACATGGAATTTCCAATAGGACACCTGCCTGGGCCCTGGTGAAACAGAGAACTGAGCCCTGTACTAGGTGCAGACACATTTTGGAAAGCAAAGGTCATTGATTTGGGCTCTAACCACTAACAACCTACCCTTACACACCTCTTTTGCTACCCCTGCACTAAGATTTGTGCCATGGCTCAACACCTGCGCCCCCTTACACCAGACCCCCAATACACTTAATTAATCACATCACTGTGTGTCTCTTGCAAAAAAATCACGTTTAAATATTTTAGTTTGACATATTCCTCCAGTCTCTGCTGCCGTTCATGTTAAGGAAGTCTAACCGTGAAATCTCCATAAGAGGTGGGAGGGAAATCACCACAATCAGAAACCAGTAGAGAAGCCCATAAAGCCACCATGCCAGAAAAAAACATCAATTTAAGCAGATTCTGAAGACATACCCTTAAGAACCCATGACCCATTTTCTCAGCCTATACCGCTTCCTGGGTGAGAGGACACTAAACCCCTCATTCTTTATCACGTGTTGTACTGACCTTACAAACCTTCCAGGATCAATCAAATAAGACTCCAGCAGAACCTTCTTTTTCCCCTTTAGTCTCCATCAGGAACCTAGAAAGTTCTCTCAGCGTATATACTGGGCCCTCAGCCTGACTGGCTGTCAGCTCTGGATCCAATGAGCCGTCTGAAAACGAGACCGCCTTGTCCTCCTCTCCCTCAGACTCACCTCCCCCCTCTTCCTCCTCCTCCATTGGCTCGGTACCATCCTCCTCCTCCCCAGTCTCTGCCCCCCTGCACTTCCCCCCTGATCAGTGCCTCTTCCCCAATGACAGGCAATATTTCCTGGGATGAGCCCACCAAGCCTTCGCCCACCAGAGTCTCTGTTACTACAGAAACCTGCCTCTGCTCATGTAGCCCAGCTGCAACCCTCCCCACCACCGCTTTCTCCACGGCCTGCGCACCACCACTTGACCCTGCTCTACTCTCCTCCTTCCTGGTACCACCACCACTTGACCCTGCTCTACTCTCCTCCCTCCTGGTACCACCACCACTTGACCCTGCTCTACTCTCCTCCTTCCTGGTACCACCACCACTTGACCCTGCTCTACTCTCCTCCTTCCTGGTACCACCACCACTTGACCCTGCTCTACTCTCCTCCCTCCTGGTACCACCACCACTTGACCCTGCTCTACTCTCCTCCTTCCTGGTACCACCACCACTTGAACCTGCTCTACTCTCCTCCCTCCTGGTACCACCACCACTTGACCCTGCTCTACTCTACTCCCTCCTGGTACCACCACCACTTGACCCTGCTCTACTCTCCTCCCTCTTGGTACCACCACCACTTGACCCTGCTCTACTCTCCTCCTTCCTGGTACCACCACCACTTGACCCTGCTCTACTCTCCTCCTTCCTGGTACCACCACCACTTGACCCAGGTCTACTCTCCTCCTTCCTGGTACCACCACCACTTGACCCTGCTCTACTCTCCTCCTTCCTGGTACCACCACCACTTGACCCTGCTCTACTCTCCTCCCAGCCTCTGCCCCCTGAGTCCTAGTAGGCTGGACAATAGAACAAGTCAAATTTCACTGAAGGCTGTAAAACGGCCAAAGAACATTGGCTGAGCTGGAACACTAGCCTGAGGCCAAAGCGTTTTAATCTAGCGGTTAAGAGCGTTGGGCAGTAATCTAAAGGTGGCTGGTTCGAATCCCCGAGCCGACTAGGTGAGAAATCTGTACCCTTGTACATCGACAGATTTAGGCACTTAACCCTAGTCGTTCTGGATAAGAGCGTCTGCTAAATGACTCACATGTAAATGTAAACTAGGCCTCTGTGAAAGCGTGGCAATAACTTATTAACTTTACATTATTCACAGACAGACTCCTCTGAAGGCAGGCAGGCAGCACACTCCTGAAAACTAACTGCTCAGCAAAGCAAAGGCTCTTTTGAGAGCTACCAGATTTATATAAAAAAAGCTCATTTTCAGTGTCCAGTGTCTGGTTATATGTTAAGGGGGTGTTACTTTGGCAGATAATGTCACACATCTAAATATATATATACTTTTTTAGATAATTAACTAAATGTATGGTGTTTTTGGTTTATGTCAGTTTCATTGTTTGTTATGCTATGAATTGTTATTTTATGGTTGTAAGTGATCAAATGAACTAGAACATTTTATATTTAGCAATTTTGAGTAATTACTACTTTAGTAAGTATACACTTAGTAAGGATATACACTTTGCTAAATGGCATATTATTATTCTATTATTTATTCAGCACTACTGCAGATGCTAAATAATTCCAATAGATGGTAGCCTAAGACCACGAATGACATTTCAGAAGATTAGTTTAGTTCTCTCCCTGGATACACCACCACTCCCCCTCACAGGAAAAATCCTGCCTGAGTTTTTTACTGTCCCTTTCCACACTGCTAACGCAAGAGGAAGGACTGAAAACACATTACTGTGAAGTAATATAATGATGATTCATGTTTATTATTACCTGTTTTATATGCTCATGTTTTAATATTATACCTCATTACTATAACCATTATCAAAAAGCGCGAACATTAATTCAGTCACCTCTGTTCGACATGTGTTTTTCTAGTACATTCATTGTCAAATTCATCAACCTGCACAGAGCCACTCTGCCTTCTCGAACAAGAAGCCAACTCATCAAACCCCGCAAAAAGCTTGTGCCGTCAGCAGCAGCGAGCACTCTGCCTTCTAGCACAAGCGAGGGGCATGTTGAGGTACATTTTCTAACAGCGATGGTTGCATGATTTATTGGTGGGCTGGAATATATGAGATATTAAGATGATGTCATAATGCATGTTTACTAGGGTTGAGGTTAGCGCATCTGACTAGTGATTATTTGGCCGGGGTTCAATACCTGCTAGAGTTAATATTTGTTGCTCTCCCAAAAGCAACACAGGCCTAATTCGAGATATATAGCTAACTGTAAAGTAATGAGTGACCTTTTTAGAAAATCATAGGACATAGTCTTTGTTTGCATGCTATTTTATGCTTGTAGCCTATAACTGATGCATTGTGGTCTAATGCAGCCATCTATTGGAAATATTTAGCAATTAAAAGTTAATTATTCACGTAAAGACATTGGTGAGGCAGCTGAGAAATAAAGTATATTTTTCTTATTAATTCTGGAGATCAGTCTCAAACCTGCCCCACCTATGACATGCCAATTGCTTGACTTTCACATAGAGGTTACTAGGTCACACCCAGTTCAAACCACATTTAAAAAATAATACAAATGTGTTGTTTATCAAGTGTTCTGCCTTGCAATAATACATATAATAAAATGACTAATAAAGGTTACATAGGTTTTATTTAAAAAATAACACTATATGCTTTTTAGTACTATAATGGTATTTACTAACATAAAATTATTACTAAAATAGTTTCTAAAACGTGTTCTAGGCTACCCTACCCTATAATTAGGGTTAGGGGTTAGAGTTAAGGCTAAAATAGGTTATAAGTAGGGTTAGAGTTTCTGTATAGCACTTTGTGACATCTGCTGATGTAAAAAGGACTTTATAAACACATTTGATTGATTGATTGTTAGGTTTAGGGTATTTAAAGGAAAACAAATGAATAGGTTTATAGCTCTCTTGCTCCTTCCTGTGGCCTTCTGTGGGTACTACATACCTCATTCACGACACTTGCTAGGCTCATTATCTGAGGTAGCAACTGTGTCAGATCTATAAATCAATGAGCTACACCTATCCATTTAGTTTACAACTCAGTGAACCTGCGCAGCACTCGCTCAATTCAATGCCTACAAACTTACAGATTTTGACACATATCAAATTACCCAGCAGTAATATAGAAACAATAAATGTTTTTAAAAAATTAAAAAGTTATTTCTTAATTGAAAAAATGTATTCTGGCTGTTTAAAATCAGCCACATCTTGAAAAAGAGGACGGACATGCGTTTTGTTTTGATTATACACCTTTTTCTGAAAGAAAATATGAATAACCGTGACCAGAAAATGTTAATTTTTTGATTGCCTCTGCGCAAACCATACGTAGCACTGTGGGTCACCACAAGGTGTACCCAGGTCAACAGTGAGTTTGCTCACCTACTAGTCATAACCTTGTTAATAAAAAGTTACCTGAGGTAAAGCTACAATGTTAATACGGACTGGTCTCATTACCAATAATAGTGAAGCTGGCATTGTGACGCAGAACAATGGGCTGGGAATATAACTTTCATTAGGCGAGTTGGTGCCACAGACCTCAAAACAACTAATAGGAGCTGGCAGGGTGAAACATGTCCTAATATTTCTAAACTACGGCAAGCATCTGGGACATATGGTAATATTATGAAACTGGGCTCCATGGCGGATGTAATTAAGTAGTTTATCAGAAAAAGGCGTTAAAAATGTATTGTGTCCAGCCTAGTCCTAGTCCCCGCTGCCGGTTGGTCGCGCTTGTCTGCACTAGCATTATGCCCTACCTCCCCACACTAGAAACACCCAAAACTATCTGTGCTAGCAAACCCTGCGTTCCACCCCTCCCCTAACCTTGAAGTTTGTTAAGAAACAAACACTTGTCTACAAAAAGAGACATGTTTAACGGCTTCCGCTTGGCACCCAGCCGAGAGCACACGAAAACCACTTTCAAATTTACCAAAACGAACCAACTACTTCCGGTCTGTTCGTAAGTAATAAACGGAGGCAGATTAGCCACCACAAGTCTTGTCGAAAGAGGAGAAATCTGCTCCAACACACACACTCGCAAAAAGACAAACCTTTTTCATTAACACAACCACCACCTTGTTCATTCTGGATGCAGAGTGCAGATGTTCTGCTCCAACCTGTTCGCCGACCATGAGCAAAACTTCCTCCACACCTTTCTCCGGAACGCACCCGAAGCGACAGCGTTTCTTCTCCACTCGGTTGAGGCCATCACGCCGCCCTAACAAACTACCCCTACTCCCCCTTCAACTCTAAATGATAAAAAGTGGAAACCAATAAACAAACCCTCCACCATGACAAAATAAATTAAGAAAATACGTAAGAACCAAAAGAAAAAAGAATAGTAGCCCTCCTCACGAACCACAAAACTCTCACACAACCAACTTCTTCTTCTATGATATAATGGCGGTCCACAAACCAACGTTAAAGGTTCATGCCGCCACCTACTGTGCTGGAGTGTGTGGTCAATCACGGTTTCCAACATTTCTAAATCCTCCTACCTAACTCAGTACTTCTGAGAAAATAAAGAAGAGCCCTACTAACTTCTAATAGACCCTCCCCCATCCCCCAAATCCCTTCCAAACCCCCCCAACCCCGTCCAACCTCAATGACCCTACACTTCAATCTTTCCCTCTCTTCAACATACTTACAACAATATAACAACACATGCTCCACCGTTTCATCGACCATGCCCTCCAGACACAAACCATTCACATGCTTGCCAACCAGATGTAATGACGAGTTCAATGTTCTAAGCGCAATCAAGGAAACACCACCTCTTCCTTCCTAATCTGACTTTTGAATCTTGGTCCATCGACCTTTCTGTAAAACTGTAAACTATTCATATAAATGCCGGCCCTTGTGCTCAGAGTACCATCTCTTCTGCCACACATCTATCAAAATGGCTCTGATCTTACATTTGGCCTCACCTCTACCCAGTGGAACATTAATATAAATTATATCTCGTTTCAAAGCTCTTTTAGCTAACTGGTCTGCAATTTCATGCCCTTCCACACCCGTATGTGCTGGGACCCAGCAGAATCTCACTACTACACCCATTCTCTCAATTCTCCATAATAACATTAATACCTCCAATAGCAGGTCACTCCTATTAGATTTACCAGATGATAAACTATTCAATACAGACAAAGAATCTGAGTATACTATAACTCTAACAGGTTGTACGTCCTCCACCCACTGGAGGGCAACTATTATCACCAACAGTTCAACTGAGTACACTGACAGTTCATCTGTTAGTCTTCTACATATCTGCACATCATTCAGGAATTCAGGAACGTAAACGCCTGCTCCTGTGCGCCCACTATCTGGGTCCTTGGATCCATCTGTGAAAAGCGGTAAAAAATTATAAAAACTTCTACCAATGTAATTGTCACACAGTTTATCTATATCACTGACTTCTGACCAATCTTTCCTTTTCTCTACCAAGGTTAGATCAACAACAGGGTCTAGGAGTAACCATGGAGGAACATCCCCTATCACCACAGAAGGGCCAACCTCCAACTCCCTCAAACCTCTCTCATCAGCAAGCTTTCCAACTTTCCAACCAAAACCACTGCCTTGTCTACTAGTATATTCCCAACAGTCATCTAGAACAGTATCAGTGGGATGCTCAACCTCACAGCCTTTCAACCCAATAAGATAATGACAATTTTTACACTGTATTTCCAAAGGCATCTCACCTGCCTCCACCAGTAAGGCACATACAGATGTTGATTTAAATGCACCAATATATATCCTTAAAGCTTTATACTGGATTCTGTCTTTGCCGCTGTTCCATAAACTATACACCCAAAATCAATTGTCGTCCTGATCAGAGCTCTATAAATATCCATCAACGATTGTCTGTCAGCACCCCATTCATAACCAGAGACCCACACAACCAACTACCGCAAAAGTGATGGAATGAGAGAGACAGAGACATCGTTACAACACTGTACATAGCCATAATATAACGGTTCTTCTTCTTTGGAGTTTAACGGCGGTTGGCATCCAATATGTTGCATTACCGCCCCCAACTGGACTAAAATATCAATCCATTATACTTTGTGACACAAAATGGGAAAAGGGGAAATTATAATAATACAGAAAAACACCCTTACAACTAACCCTACACTCATTAAATACCCACTACCCCATTCCACTACTTTGACCCTATCTGCTCCTGGACCATGCCAACGGCCTGGGAGGACGGAACACCACCACTCAACACACCCTGTAACTCTTCTGAAGTCTAATCTTGTATGCCCAAATACTTCTCTGAAGCTGCCACCACAACATATTTTTTCTTTGATTTACGTTCCATTTCTGCTGTACAGTTGATAACCATTGCTATGAATGCTAAGAAGCTATCTTTACCGAGGCATATATCACTCGTTGGCCTATCCCTCTGTGCTGACACAGATCTACTACTCACAGGGATCCTCTCAGGATCTCTCACCCTTGACCCATCCTCCTCTACTTTCTTCACTGCCTCAGCATATGACACCTTCTGCACTACTCTGACTCTAGCCACCTCAACCTGCCTCTCTCGTACCGGACACTTCCGATCCCCAGCAACATGGGCATCCCAACAGTTGACACACACAACTTTATCCACCGAAACTACACAAACCTCTATCCCATGCCCTCCTGCACACTTCCCACATCTTGGAATCTCCCTCCTACAAACTGCTGCAACATGACCATAAACGTTGCACCTGAATCAGCGCAGTGGATTCGCCACAAAAGCTCTAACAGGGTAACTCATATATCCTAACATGACTTTATCGGGTAAAGACTCAAAACTCAAAAGAGCTGACAGTGACTCCTATGTTTCACCACGCTCAACACAGGGTCTGCACCAAACAGAGGGCATCACAAACACCAGGAATCTTCATCTTCAATTGCTCCACCTCCACACTTAACATTACCCCAGAAATCACTCCTTTCAATGGTGCCCTGTTCCTAAGAGCAAAGCAAGAAACAGATCTTGACCCAAGTTGCGTGACACGGAGCGCCCACCTCAACTGCACCCAACTCCTTTCCCACCCACCCTGAAACCACAAATGGATCTGCCAAAAGGTATGGATCCACTTTCTCCAACAATGTAACTCCTACTGCACCAGATTATTCTTTATCATGTCCATTGATGCAAGGCTCTGGTTCTGAGCTCTTCACCACACCTTCTACTTCACTTAACTCTCCCTCATTCATTTCCATTTCACCTCCAGAACTCGGTCTGACTCACTCTGTTTTCACTTGATTTATAACATTTGAAATGTCTCTATTACTTTGAAACGTCTGTGAGTGTAACGTTTACTGTTCATTTCTGATCATTGATTCCACTTTCGTTTATTATCTATTTAACCTGCTTTGGTATTGTAACATATGTTTCCCATGTCAATAAAGCCCATTTAATTGAATTGAGAGAGAGTGAGAGAGAGAGAGCTCCCTGTTAATGTATAGCGGACATGAGTCACTCATGGTTACTCATGGTTATGTGATGAGGTAGCCCCACTTGTGACTTTAAAATCAGTGTCAGCCCAGTAGGGAATCTCCTCTTGGTGGAACTTAATAATATATAACATGACATTTAGCAGACGCTTTTATCCAAAGCGATTTACAGTCATGTGTGAAAACATTTTTACGTATGGGTGGTCCTGGGGATCGAACCCCCAAGATGTTGGTTTCTCCCTCAGTAGACCCGGGTTCATATCCCGTCAGTTACATTAAGCCGTGTGTTCTCTAAAAGGGGTCCTGTTTCCAACAGTGGGGTCAGTGGGATTAGATAGAGGTCTGTCTCTCTCCCTCTCTCTCTCTCTGACAGGAGGAGAGAAGTGAAATGGTGTGTCTCCTCTGGTCAACAATACTCACCTTGAGAGACTCCACAGCCTGTTGGAGCTCCTTCAGCTCCTTCTCTCTCTCCTGGAATCTCTGTTGGACCTTCTGCTGACTCATCCCCAGCTGCCTCTGTGGAGAATCACTCTTCAATGAGCTATCAAGCTTTATTTGTCCACTAGATCAATAGTATAGTAATGTGACATAGGGCACATAGAAGTTAGGGATTAAAATGTTGAGGAACTGTCTGTGTGAAATTATTTTATTATGTTGTTATGTGAATGATTATAGTTTTTATGGTAGGCGTACATGTATCAAGGGGTTGAGGCTGAACTTTGGACTCATAAAAGGCCATTCGGAATGATAATGTTGTTTGACTTTAGAAAATGGTGATACATTTGGAGCAAACCCAATATACTGAAGGTTTGTGTTCATATTTGTTCTGCCGTGCATCGATATCATTTGAATGATCTCATATTCAAACAGCCTTAGTTCCTACTGTATCTTTATTTCTTTGTTTATCAGACAGTCACCAACAAGTAGTTCTGGTCTTACCTGTTTCTCAGTCCTCTCTACTGCAGCTGACACTGTATTATGGCCTTTATGTTCATCCATTGTACACAGATAACAGATACACTGCTGATCGGTACGACAGTAAACTTCCAGCAGTTTGTCATGATGAGAGCAGATCTTCTCCTGTAGTTGTGGGGTGGCTTTGACCAGCTTGTGGTTCTTGAAAGCAGGAAATTCATAGTGAGGTTGGAGGTGAGTCTCACAGTAAGAGGCCAGACACACCAGACAGGACATGAGGGCTTTCTGCTTTCTGGTCCCAGTGCAGACATCACACGCCACATCTCCAGGTCCAGCATAGCACAGAGCAGGAGGGGGAGCAGCCTGGAGTCCTGTCTTCTTCAGTTTCTCCACCACTTCAGCCAACATGTTATTTTTCCTCAGATTAGGCCTTGGAGTGAAGGTCTCTCTGCACTGAGGACAGCTATAGACCCCTTTCAGACGATCCTGATCCCAGCTTTCTTTAATACAGTCCATACAGTAGCTGTGTCCACAGGCAGTAGTCACCGGATCCTTCAGTGGATCCAGACAGATGGAGCAATGGAACAGGCCCTGATTCTCTGCCATTTTGGTGCTCTCTCCCGTAGGTTAATCAATGGCAGTGTCAAAGATTACTTTGTGTTTCATGAAACTCTACACCAGAGGACAGGAAGTGGCTTCCTACTTAACAGTGTACTCTGTATGTAGAGGGGGTGTGGTTTATTTGATAAGGAAATGTGACAGAGTGTTGGGTAGTAGCCAGAGATGACTAGTATTTATGTTACATCTATATGAAATATGTATTTTAACTACTTCTGAGTATTTTGTCATTTTAATCACACTGGGCTGAACTACACTCCAATGTATTTTTATTTTCAAAATACAAAATACTCTTTTGTACCATTTAAAAAAATAGTGGTTCACATTTTGCATTAATTGAAAGTCGCTCTGGATAAGAGCGTCTACTAAATGATTAAAATGTAAATGTACATGTAAAAATTAATCATTGCAATCACTTAAAAACTCAATTTAAAGATTTACTTTGGGATTTAGGCAGTGAAGCCCTTTATCTACTTCCCCAGAGTCAGATGAACTCATGGATACCATTTTAATGTCTCTGCATCCTGTATGAAGGAAGTTAGAGGTCGTTTTGGGAGCCAATGCCAACTAGAGCAATGACTGGAAGTCTATGGCATGCTAGCAGTTACTATAGACTTCATAGCGCTAATGTTAGTTAGAAACTTCCTTCAAACTGTAGAGACAAATAAATGGTTCCATTCATTCATTGATTTTTAGAACATTTTCAGGTCATTGTTTGTTTTCAGTGGAAAGTCCAAATACATGATTTTTCAGATGATGGGAGTAAAACAGGCAAATCTATAATGTTTATTTATGCTCCATAAAGTTGTCCTAGAATCTGTTGTTACCCTGACCTCTCCCACAGATTCCATCAGGTTACTACATTCAGACCATGAACTCTAACCTGCACCTGAACAGCTTCCTCCTGCCCATCGGTGCCATGAACGTCATCAGCATCCTACCTCTGCTGCTGCTGGCCCCTCTCATGGAGTGTGTCACCTCCTGCTACCTGTCCATGGAGAAAACACCCTTCTCCCCCGCCAGAGTCATCAGTAAGCACACACACACAGATACACACACACAGATACACACACACGCACCGCACAGATACACACATACACAGACTGACACACAGACACACACATGCACAAATACCATCCACATCAATGAGCCAGTCAATGTTAATGTCTCTCTCTCTCCCTCTCTCTCTCTGTTTCTCTCCCTGTCCCCTCCCTCCTCTCCTCTCTCAGCGCTGGGTCATGCGTGTGCGGCCCAGTCTGTCCTGGTAGCGGGCCTGTCTGAGGTCCACAGGAAGGGCTATCCTCTGACGGAGCAGGCCCTGTCAGGGAAGGTGCTCCAGGTGTCCTCCATGGCCTGCTTCCAGCTGGCTCCCCAGTACATCCTACTGGGGCTGGCTGAGGCCATCGTCACCCCTGCCTGTGAGTGACAGAGAGCCAGCACGTATTTCTGACACACCTATTGCTGCTACACTGTTCATACACAGAGACAAACTGGGTTTGAGATTTCGAATGTCAATGGACACCATATGTAGTTGAGATGAAGTTAGAATGTGGAGTGTTGGAACCAACTGCCAACATGGAGGATACTATTCTGAACTCTGGAAGCTAGGGTTAGGATGCCCCCTACTGGTGTATTAGAGACAGACAAGAGACGTTTGAACCAAATGAATGCTTCTTTCTCTTCCCAGCCTTCCTCTCTTCTCTGTTCCAGGCTCTGTGATCTCCTTCCACCTGACACCCAGTCATATCAGAGGCATCTCCCTGCACTTCCTCCCCCTGTCCTACGGAGGGGGCTGTTTCCTGGGAGCCCTCATCATCCAGCTGGTCTACCTACTCTCTGGAGGTAAAGGCTTCACTAACAGATGCATCATCGTAACCATAGAAACTGAAGAGGAACATACATTCATGTTGGAATGGTTGATGGTGTTCTGTCTGCATTATGTTGATTCAGTCCTATGGCCACTGATAGTACTGTTCTCCTGTCCAACTACAGGTAACTTCTACCCAAACACACTGCATGAAGGGAATCTGGAGCATTTCTTCTTCTTCTTAGACATGTTGATGACCATAAACACTCTGGTGTTCTGGTGGATATCTTCCAGGTACAGTATGAGAACCTCTCATGTATCAATATAGTCACTGTAGATGAGGCAGAGGACATGAGGATTTTCAGTGATACACATTTGAGAATTTCCTTGACCCCTTGAGGTGACCTGAACAAAGTATTAATATAGTCTGTGCAGATGAGACAGGTGACAGTATTGAGACAGGTGACAGTATTGAGACAGGTGACAGTATTGAGTCAGGTGACAGTATTGAGACAGGTGACAGTATTGAGGCAGGTGACAGTATTGAGACAGATCCACCCTAGCAGTCTCTCCTCCCCTGTGTCCCAGGAACCTAGACCTGAGTGTAGTGCAGAGTAGAGGAGTAGGAAGCAGCCTTCTGGCAGAGAAACTCCTGCAGTACAAGACCTGCCTGTGATTCCACGACACCATGGAACACTCCTCCACAACAGTCTCCATAGAAACAGTGTTGTGACCTCTACACTACCTTAGTCCCCTGTAGCGCTGGACAAATGCATGTGGACACCTAATCATCGAACATCTCATTCCAAAATCATGGGCATTAATATGGAGTTTGTCCCCCCTTTGCTGCTATAACAGCCTCCACTCTTCTAGGAAGGCTTTCCACTAGATGTTGGAACATTGCTGCGGGGACTTGCTTCCATTCAGCCACAAGAGCATTAGTGAGGTCGGGCACTGATGTTGGGCGATTAGGCCTGGCTCGCAGTTGGCGTTCTTATTCATCACAAAGGTGTTCGATGGGGTTGAGGTCAGGGCTCTGTGCAGGCCAGTCAAGTTCTTCCACACCGATCTCGGCAAACCATTTCTCTATGGACCTCGCTTTGTGCATGGGGGCATTGTCATGTTGAAACAAATAAGGCCTTCCCCAAACTGTTGCCACAAAGTTGGAAGCACAGAATCATCTAGAATGACATTGTATGCTGTAGCGTTAATATTTCCCTTCACTGGAACTAAGGAGTCTATCCCAAACCATGAAAAACAGCCCCAGACCATTATTCCTCCTCCACAAAACGTAATAGTTAGCACTATGCATTGGGGCAAGTAGGTTTTCCTTGCATCCGCCAAATCCAGATTCGTCAGTCGGCCTGCCAGATGGTGAAGTGTGATTCATCACACGTTTCCACTGCTCCAGAGACCAATAGCGGCGAGCTTTACACTACCAGCCGAAGCTTGGCATTGCGCATGGTGATCTTAGGCTTGTGTGCGGCTGCTCGTCCACAGATCCCATTTCATGAAGCTCCTGACGAACAGTTCCTGTGCTGACACTGCTTCCAGAGGGAGTTTGGAACTCAGTAGTGAGTGTTGCAACCGAGGACAGACGATTTTTAAGTGCTACGCGCTTCAGCACTCGGCGGTCCCGTTGTGTGAGCTTGTGTGGCCTACCACTTTGCGGCTGAGCCGTTGTTGCTCCTAGACGTTTCCACTTCAGAATAACAGCACTTACAGTTGACCAGGGCAGCTCTAGCAGGGCAGAAATTAGACCAACTGACTTGTTAGAAAGGTGGCATCCTATGACGGTGCCACGTTGAAAGTCATTGAGCATTTTCGTAAGGCCATTCTACTGCCAATGTTTGTCTCATGGCCCTGTACTCTTCAATTTTTACCAGTGACCTTCCACTGGCATTACACAAAGCATGTGTGTCCAAGTATGCTGATGATTCAACCATATACACATCAGAAACCACAGCTAATGAAGTCACTGAAACCCTTAACAAAGAGGTGCAGTCTGTTTTATTGTACATATTACCTCAACTACCTCAACTAGCCGGTGCCCCCGCACATTGACTATGCAACGGTACCCCCCTGTATATATAGCCTTCCTACTGTCACTTTATTTTACTGTATATATAGCCTCCCTACTGTCACTTTATGTCACTTTATTTTACTTCTGCTCTTTTTTTCTCAACACTGTTTTGTTGTTGTTTTATTCTTACTTTTTTTGTTTAAAATAAATGCACTGTTGGTTAAGGGCTGTAAGTAAGCATTTCACTGTAATGTCTGCACCTGTTGTATTCGGCGCATGTGACCAATAAAATTTTATTTTATTTTATTTGATTTGATTTTGGAATGGGTGGCCAGTAATAAACTGGTCCTGAACATTTCTAAAACTAAGAACGTTGGATTTGGTACAAATCATTCCCTAAATTCTAGACCTCAGCTGAATCTGGTAATGAATGGTGTGGCTGTTGAACAAGTTGAGGAGACTAAATTACTTGGCGTTACCTTAGATTGTAAACTGTCATGGTCAAAACATATAGATTCAATGGTTGTAAAGATTGGGACAGGTCTGTCCGTAATAAAGAGATGCTCTGCTTTTTTGACACCACACTCCACAAAGCAAGTCCTGCAGGCTCTAGTTTTGTCTTATCTAGATTATTGTCCAGTCATAATGGTCAAGTGCTGCAAAGAAAGACCTAGTTAAGCTGCAGCTGGCCCAGAACAGAGCAGCACGTCTTGCTCTTCATTGTAATCAGAGAGCTGATATTAATAGTATCCATCCCAGTCTCTCTTGGCTAAGAGTTGAGTAAAGACTGACTATGTCACCTTGTTTTTATAAGAAACATTAATGTGTTGGAAATTCAGTGACACACACACACTTTACTGACACACACACTTATCCCACCAGACATGCCACCAGGGGTCTTTTCACAGTCCCCAGGTCCATGACAAATGCAAGGAAACGTGCAGTATTACAGGATACAGAGCCACCCATGATAGCATGGAACTCCCTTCCATCTTATATAGTGCACGTGAACAGCAAACTGTAGTCCTCTGTAGCTCAATTGGTAGAGCACTGCGCTTGTAACGCCAGGGTAGTGGGTTTGATCCCCGGGACCACCCATACGTAAAAATTTATGCACGCATGACTGTAAGTCGCTTTGGATAAAAGCGTCTGCTAAATGGCATATTATATATATAAAAAACAAATAAAGCAACGCCTCTCCCCCATGTGACCTACTTGTTGTGTGTATGTACTGACATGTATGTGTAACTGATAGATGCACACACACACACTACATGATAATGTTTTTAAATGTATGTAAATTGTAAAGTATTTTGTCTGTAATGTATTTATTGTTATATGTCGGACCCCAGTAAGACTAGCTGTTGCCATTGGCGTCGGCTAATGGGGATCCTAATAAATCAAATCAAGTCTATGGGGATTGCATGGCTGTGTGCTCGATTTTATACACCTGTCAGCAACGGGTGTGGCTGAAATAGCCAAATCCACTAATTTGAAGGGGTGTCCACATACTTTTGTATATATATATTGTATGTACTGTGTATTCATTTAATTGACAGTCAGTTTTAGACAGTCAGTTTAGATCAGCGGTATTCAACAGTCAGTTTTAGACAGTCAGTTTAGATCAGCGGTATTCAACAGTCAGTTTTAGACAGTCAGTTTAGATCAGCGGTATTCAACAGTCAGTTTTAGACAGTCAGTTTAGATCAGCGGTATTCAACAGTCAGTTTTAGACAGTCAGTTTAGATCAGCGGTATTCAACAGTCAGTTTTAGACAGTCAGTTTAGATCAGCGGTATTCAACAGTCAGTTTTAGACAGTCAGTTTAGATCAGCGGTATTCAACAGTCAGTTTTAGACAGTCAGTTTAGATCAGCGGTATTCAACAGTCAGTTTTAAACAGTCAGTTTAGATCAGCGGTATTCAACAGTCAGTTTTAAACAGTCAGTTTAGATCAGCGGTATTCAAAGGTCAGTTTTAGACAGTCAGTTTAGATCAGCGGTATTCATCAGAATAAATATATTTACTCAATAATGATCTTTCTCCAAAACGTTTGTATATTGTCCCATACAATAATCTGCACTCTTCATTTTTGGTTTCCCCCGTGACCCCACTAGGAGTCGTGACCCCGACTTTGAACCAGATCATAGGGAATTGATCCAGGTCGTAGGCCTGATGGATGACTGTTAATAACCAAGAAGCTCTCCATCTATATATCTGAAATAGTTGAAATCATCTATATCTACTGGTAAATATTTTGATATATGATTTTGTACCAATCCCAAACCCAGGATAGAGGGGCTGAGCGAATGTGGTCTGGACTCTGTGGAGGAGGGTCATTGTGTCAGAGACACTGTAGAAGGACAGAGTACCTGCCTTGTGATCCAGGTCCACTCCTACTCTGGAGGACTGAGGGCCTGATACTTTAGTCACAACATTATTGTGTCTGAACCAATAACTACCTCTATAACACAGTAAACTCCAGGACTTGTCATTGAATCCAAATACACCATCATTACCTGTCTCTGTTCGGCTGATGTCTTTATATGAGACTGCTGTAACAACATTACCACTCCACTCCACTTCCCAGTAACAGCATCCAGACAGACCCTCTCTACACATAACCTGGTAGTCGTTGGTGAATCTGTCTGGATGATCAGGATATGGTTGGACTTGGCCTGTATAGGTCACCTTTCTGTTCCCTTCAGACAGAGATAGGTATGTGTGTGCTGTGTTTGGGTCCAGTGTGAGCTGACAGGAATCTGGGAGAAGAGCAGAGCAGAGACCAATGAGGGGAGTTAGAACAATGAGTTAAGTCAGATACTATATCTACCCTGTCTTTGATTAGAGCACAGCAGAGATAAAATCAGAGAGATATGAGGAGTCAGATAGATACCCAGTCTTTGATTAAATCTACTATTGCGACAGTGGCTTACGAAAGTATTCACCACCCTTGGCATTTTTCCTATTTTGTTGCCTTACGACCTGGAATTAAAAATTGATTTTTTGGGAATTTGTATCATTTGATTTACACAACATGCTTACCATTTTGAAGATGCAAAATATTGTTTATTGTGATTGTGCATAACTATTCACCCTCCCCCCAAAGTCAATACTTTATAGAGTCACCTTTTGCAGCAATTACAGCTGCAAGTCTTTTGAGGTATGTCTCTATAAGCTTGGCACATCTAGCCACTGGGATTTTTGCCCATTCTTCAAGGCAAAACTGCTCCTGCTCCTTCAAGTTGGATGGGTTCCGCTGGTGTACAGCAATCTTTAAGTCATACCACAGATTCTCAATTGCATTTAGGTCTGGGCTGACTAGGCCATTCCAAGACATTTAAATGTTTCTCCTTAAACCACTCAAGTGTTGCTTTAGCAGTATGCTTAGGGTCATTGTCCTGCTGGAAGGTGAACCTCCGTCCCAGTCTCAAATCTCTGGAAGACTGAAACAGGTTTCCCACAAGAATTTCCCTGTATTTAGCGCCATCCATCATTCCTTCAATTCTGACCAGTTTCCCAGTCCCTGCCGATGAAAAACATCCTCAGATGGTGTTCTCGGGGTGATGAGAGGTGTTGGGTTTGCGCCAGACATAGCGTTTTCCTTGATGGCCAAAAAGCTCAATTTTAGTCTCATCTGACCAGAGTACCTTCTTCCATATGTTTGGGGAGTCTCCCACATGCCTTTTGGCGAACACCAAACGTGTTTGCTTATTTTTTTCTTAAAGCAATGGCTTTTTTCTGGCCACTCTTCCGTAAAGCCCAGCTCTTTGGAGTGTACGACTTAAAGTGGTCCTATGGACAGATACGCCAATCTCCGCTGTGGAGCTTTGCAGCTCCTTCAGGGATATCTTTGGTCTCTTTGTTGCCTCTCTGATTAATGCCCTCCTTGCCTGATCCGTGAGTTTTGGTGGACGTCCCTCTCTTGGCAGGTTTGCTGTGGTGCCATATTCTTTCCATTTTATAATAATGGATTTAATGGTGCTCCGTGGAATGTTCAAAGTTTCTGATATTTTTTAAAAACCCAACCCTGATCTGTACTTCTCCACAACTTTGTTCCTGACCTCTTTGGAGAGCTACATGGTCTTCATGGTGACGCTTCCTTGGTGGTGCCCCTTGCTTAGTGGTGTTTCAGACTCTGGGGCCTTTCAGAACAGGTGTATATATACTGAGATCATGTGACAGATCATATGACACTTAGGTTGCACACAGGTGGACTTTATTTCATTAATTATGTGACTTCTGAAGGTAATTGGTGGCACCAGATATTATTTAGGGGCTTCATAGCAAAAGGGGTGAATTCATATGAACGCACCACTTTTCAGTTATTTATTTTTTAGAATGTTTTGAAACAAGTTATTTTTTTCATTTCACTTCACCAATTTGGACAATTTTGTGTATGTCCATGACATGAAATCCAAATAAAAATCCATTTAAATTACAGGTTGTAATGCAACAAAATAGGAAACATGCCATGGGGGATGAATACTTTTGCAAGGCACTGTATATATTTCTAGAGGGATTGTTAGGAGTGTCAGTAAAAAGAGACTGTTAGTTACTGCAGAATAAAGAGACTCACATTGTAAGAACTGTTCTCTGGTCTTGGGCTCTGGAGGCAGTACAACATCCACTATATTCACTACAGACACACAAACACATTCACAGAGAGAGGGAATGTTATCATCATACCATATTCCACATGTATATGACTAGTAGGGAACTTTCAATGGTCTAAAGTTGATGTTCTTATTATTTTCAACACACCTGTAGTGGAGATCTTGGTCCATTCTCCTTTAAGGACGTCTTCTAGTTTCTCTCTCAGTTCAGACACAGTCTTACTCACATCTCCAAAGTACTGAAGAGGACCGACAACGATACTGGGTAAGTCTGAAGATACACTGATACTGGAGAGAGACTGATAACTCTGGAGACAGAGAGAGAGACAGATGGACACACAGACAGACAAGAATAGAATGATTGAGAGTTTCACATGAAGTTAATTTCATATCACATGTAACAAGGCAATTTAGTTACCTGGAGGAAATGGATGTGATCCTCTGTGTCTGAGAGCTGCTCCAGTTCAATGCTTCTCTTCCTCAGCTCAGCTATCTCCTGCTCCAGTTGCTCCAGGAGTCCTTCAGCTTGACTCACTTGAGCCTTCTCTTGGGCTATGATCAGCTCCTTCACCTCAGAGCGCCTTCTCTCAATGGAGCGGATCAGCTCAGTAAAGATCTTATCACTGTCCTCCACTGCTGCCTGTGCAGAGCTCTGTTAGTACACTAAAGAGGCCTTTCTACTGACTCTGAAAAACACCAAAAGAAAGATGCCCAGGGTCCATGCTCATCTGTGTAAACGTGCCTTAGTCAAGCTGCAAGGAGACATGAGGACTGCAGATGTGGCCAGCACAATAAATTCTAATGTCGGTACTGTGAGACGCGTAAGACAGCGCTACAGGGAGACAGGACGGACAGCTGATTGTCCTCGCAGTGGCAGACCACGTGTAACAACACCTGCACAGCAACGGTACATCCGAATATCACACCATCGGGACAGGTACAGGATGGCAACAACAACTGCCCGAGTTACACCAGGAACGCACAATCCCTCCATCAGTGCTCAGACTGTCTGCAATAGGCTGAGAGAGGCTGGACTGAGGGCTTGTAAGCCTAGTGTAAGGCAGGTCTTCACCAGACATCACCGGCAACAACGTCGCCTATGGGCACAAACCCACCATCGCTGGAACAGACAGGACTGGCAAAAAGTGCTCTTCACTGACGAGTCGCGGTTTTGTTTCACCAAGGGGGATGGTCGGAATTTCGTTTATTGTCGAAAAATGAGCGTTACGCCGAGGCCTATACTCTGGAGTGGGATCGATTTGGAGGTGGAGTGTCCGTCATGGTCTGGGGCGGTGTGTCACAGCATCATCGGACTGCGCTTGTTGTCATTGCAGGCAATCTCAACGCTGTGCGTTACATGGAAGACATCCTCCTCCCTCATGTGGTACCCTTCCTGCAGGCTCATCCTGACATGACCCTCCAGCATGACAATGCCACCAGCCATACTGCTCGTTCTGTGCGTGATTTCCTGCAAGACAGGTATGTCAGTCTTCTGCCATGGCCAGCGAAGAGCCCGGATCTCAATCCCATTGAGCACGTCTGGGATCTGTTGGATCGGAGGGCGAGGGCTAGGGCCATTCCCCCCAAAAATGTCCGGGAACTTGCAGGTGCCTTGGTGGAAGAGTGGGGTAACATCTCACAGCAAGAACTGGCAAATCCGGTGCAGTCCATGAGGAGGAGATGCACTGCAGTACATAATGCAGCTGGTGGCCACACCAGATACTGACTGTTACTTTTGATTTTGACACCCCCTTTGTTCAGGGACACATTATTCCATTTATGTTAGTCACATGTCTGTGGAACTTGTTCAGTTTATGTCTCAGTTGTTGAATCTTGTTATGTTCATACAAATATTTACACATGTTAAGTTTGCTGAAAATAAACGCAGTTGACAGTGAGAGGACTTTTCTTTTTTTGCTGAGTTTATAAAGTGCTTTTTTGAGTTCTCCTAGCTGTGCCGTTGAGGAACTAGAGCAAGCACACTTGTAGATGTTTTGTTTGGAACACAACCCTGCATCCTTGCCATCACACAATTACAAATCAAATCAAATCAAATGTATTGGTCACATACACATGGTTAGCAGATGTTATTGCAAGTGTAGCGAAGTGCTTGTGCTTCTAGTTCCGACAGTGCAGCAATGTCATTATCAGAGTGGCATAGGCTAAGATGCAATAGATAGTATAGAATACAGTATATACATATGAGATGGGTAATGCAAGATATGTAAAGATCATTAAAGTGACTAGTGTTCCATTTATTAAAGTGGCCAGTGATTTTCAAGTCTGTATGTAGGCAGCAGCCTCTCTGTGCTATATCTTTTTGGCCTTCCTGTGACATCGGGTGCTGTAGGTGTCCTGGAGGGCAGGTAGTTTGCCCCCGGTGATGCATTGTGCAGACCGCACCAGCCTCTGGAGAGCCCTGCCGTTGTGGGCGGTGCAGTTGCTGTACCAGGCAGTGATACAGCCCGACAGGATTCTCTCAATTGTGCATCTGTAAAAGTTTGTCAGGGTTTTAGGTGACAGGCCAAATTTCTTCAGCCTCCTGAGGTTGAAGAGACGCTGTTGTGCCTTCTTCACCACACTGTCTGTGTGAGTGGACCATTTCAGTTTGTCAGTGATATTTACGCCGATGAACTTAAAACTTTCCACCTTCTCAACTGCTGTCCCGTCAATGGTGGATAGGGGAGTACTCCCTCTGCTGTTTTCCACGATCATCTCCTTTGTTTTGTTGACATTGAGTGAGAGGTAATTTTAACCTCCTGCCTGTAGGCTTTCTCATCGTTGTTGGTATTCAAGCCTACTACTGTGAACTTGATGATTGAGTTGGAGGCGTGCATGGCTACGCAGTCATGGGTGAACAGGGAGTACAGGAGGGGGCTGAGCACACACCCTTGTTGGGCCCCAGTGTTGAGGATCAGCGAAGTGGAGATGTTGTTTCCTACCTTCACCACCTGGGGGGGCGGCCCGTCATGAAGTCCAGGACCCAATTGCACAGGGCGGGGTTGAGACCCAGGGCCTCAAGCTTGATGATGAGCTTGGAGGGTACTATGGTGTTGAATGCTGAGCTATAGTCAATGAACAGCATTCTTACATAGGTATTCCTCTTTTCCAAATGGGATAGGGCAGTGTGCAGTGTGATGGTGATTGCATCGTCTGTGGACCTATTGGGGTGGTAAGCAAATTAAAGTGGGTCTAGGGTGACAGGTAAGGTTGAGGTGATATGATCCTTGACTAGTCTCTCAAAGCACTTCATGATGACAGAAGTGAGTGCTACTAGAGATAGTAATTTAGTTCAATTACCTTTGCATTCTTGGGTACAGGAACAATGGTGGCCATCTTGAAGCATGTGGGGACAGCAGATTGGTATAGGGAGAGATTGAATATGTCCGTAAACACCCCAGCCAGCTGGTCTGCGCATACTCTGAGGACGTTGCTAGGAATGCCGTCTGGGCCTGCAGCCTTGCGAGGGTTAACACGTTTAAATGTCTTACTCACGTTGGCCACGGAGAAGGAGAGCCCACAGTCCTTGGTAGCTGGCCGCGTTGGTGGCACTGTGTTTTATCCTCAAAGAGGGCAACTAACTTGTTTAGCAATTGTAGTCCGTGATTGTCTGTAAACCCTGCCACAATGCTGCCATCTATCCATGGTTTCTGGTTAGGGTAGGTTGTAATAGTCACAGTGGGTACGACATCTCCGATACATTTCCTTATAAACCCACTCACCGGATCAGCGTATACGTCTATCTTATTCTAAGAGGCTACCCGGAACATATCCCAGTCCGCGTGATCACAACAATCTTGACGCGTGGATTCCGATTGGTCAGACCAGCGTTGAATAGTCCTAAGCACGGGTGCTTCCTGTTTGAGTTTCTGCCTATAGGAAAGAAGGAGAAAAATTTAGTCGTGGTCAGATTTGCCAAAAGGAGGGCAGGGGAGGGCTTGTATGCATAGTGGAAATTAGTGTAACAATGGTCCAGTGTTTTTCCAGTGTGAGTGCTACAGTCAATATGCTGATAGAATTTAGGTAGCCTTTTTCTCAAATTTGCTTTATCGTATGTACAATAAATGCAGCCTCAGGATATATGGTTTCTAGTTTGCATAAAGTCCAGTGAAGTTCCTTGAGGGCCGTCGTGGTATCGGCTTGAGGGGGGATATACACGGCTGTAACAATAACCAAAGATAATTATCTTGGGTGATAATACGCTCTGCATTTGACTGTGAGGAATTCTAGGTCAGGTGAACAAAATTACTTCCTATATGTTGGTACAATTACACCATGAGTCGTTAGTCATGAAACATACCCCCCACCTTTCTTCTTCCCGGAAAGATGTTTATTCCTGTCGGCGCGATGTACTGAGAACACAGATGGCTGTATGGACGGGGACAGTATATCCCGAGAGAGCCATGTTTCCGTGAAAAATAGTATTTTACAATCCCTGATGTCTCTCTGGAAAGCAACCCTTGCCCTGATCTCGTCAACTTTGTTGTTTAGGGACTGGACATTAGCGAGTAATATACTCGGAAGCGATGGGTGGTGTGTCTGACTAGGAGACCGCTCCGGCTCCCTCTCCTCTGGCAGCGTTGTTTTGGGTCGGCCTCTGGAATCATTTCAAATGCCCTGGGTGGTGCGGACAAAGGATCCGCTTCGGGAAAGTCGTATTCCTGGTCGTAGTGCTGGTAAGTTTACACCGCTCTGATATCCAATAGTTATTCCCGGCTGTATGTAATAACACTTAAGATTTTCTGGGCTAACAATGTAAGAAATAATACATAAAAAATACAAAATACTGCAAAGTTTCCTAAGGACTAGAAGCGAGGCAGCCCTCTCTGTCGGCGCCATCTCTACACTTTGTTATTTACGCAATCCAAAAACGGTCCACTATAAATCGCAATATGGGTCAGGTGGGCATCATTTGAAAACTTGTTCTATTGCCAACATGATTAGCTAAGTTATAAAAAAGTATATTACAGAGTTAGGCTTTCACAATAAAATTCCTGGAAACAGATTGTAATTTTGATGCGCATAGGAATCATGAGTGCATTCAGGTGCGTATGCCACGGCTAAGTTTATTCACAGTAGACAAACAGGCTCATTCTGTTCAGAAAAACCCAGGGTATGACGTCATGTCATCTTGTAACTATACATCAAATATAGTGATCATAAATGTTGACACTGTATTTGACATGAGTTTTATAATAAGGAAATTTGAAGTGCACATTTGGACTCATGGGTGTTTGGCTTGCTTGTATGACATCAAAGCAGTATTTATTATAGTCCTCAACGTCTCATCTTTCAAAATACATTGAGTCCTCTGAAGCGTAGAGCCTGTGGTCTGAAGTCATGTATAGCATGTTACTGTACAGCCACTGCGTACCAATTTAGGCGTTTATCAGTGCCATTTTCAACCTGTATACTGTAAAGGGCTACATACAAATTGTGCAACAATATTGCATTTTTAAAAGCCTGTTATATTAAATGAAGTGCCCTTTAATATAGACCACGTGTAAAATTCAATAAATCAGATTTTTTATATGAATAAAGACTTGCAAAAGTGCTAAAATTCTGCATTTTGGCATGTCCCTCTGTGCACCCTCTGTGACTTCTAGGACTATTTTAACCAACTTAACCCCATAATTCCCCCAAGTTGTCAGGATCATTGTAAAGCCCTAGTTATTTTGTTGCTTTGACAACGTCATTTCGGGAGATTGTGATTTATTTAATGTGATTAGTGATTCATTTTAAAGGGGCAATCAGCAGTTGCAACATCCATTGATTCTTGAAGAATATAACCTATAAATGCCTCATGAGCTTAGTTCAACTGTCGTACCCCATCAGAACCCAAAATATAAGCTTGTTTTACTCCGATGTTTGTAAACAAAGTAAATGTAAACAAATACTGTATAGCCTCAAAATATTGTTAAAACTATCATTTTTATGTCATGGATGGTCAGTCCTTGCTTCCATAGCTCTGTATTTGAATTTGAAAGGGATTACATTTCTCCAGCCCCATCCCTCAGCTTTTTACTAAAACAAGAGTTGGGAGTACGCTTTGTTATTGTTTCTACTGCTGATTGCTGCTTTAAGGTAAAACAAAGAAAAAATGTGTCCCTCATTTGAATAATGGTGAAACTATTCCTTTTTTTTTTTTATTAAGAAACATTGAACATCTAATAGTAAAATCAGAGTGTAAAAGCAGGTGAGCTTGTTCTACTATTTTCTGATGTTTTGTGGTGGAAAACTGAGCGGGTCGAGCATAACACGTCAACCCTGTTACCCATAGACAGGCTTGATATGTCTTAACGGCCCAGTGCAGTCAAAAACGTGATTTCCCTGTGTGTGTATATATATTTCCACACTATGAGGTTGGAATAATACTGGGAAATTGTGAAAATGATGATAATGCCCTTTTAGTGTAAGAGCTTTGTGAAATTTCAGCCTGTTTTAGTGGGATGGAGTTTTGGCCTGCCATGTTGACATCATCCGGCGGTATTGAGCCTGGTTTAGTGGGATGGAGTTTTGGCCTTGCATGTTGACATCATCCGGCGGTATTGAGCCTGGTTTAGTGGGATGGAGTTTTGGCCTGCCATGTTGACATCATCCGGCGGTATTGAGCCTGGTTTAGTGGGATGGAGTTTTGGCCTGCCATGTTGACATCATCCGGCGGTATTGAGATAAAAACGGCTGCATTGGACCTATAACATTTCTAAAAAATGGTGAAGCTTGCATTCAATTCATGCTTCCATTCCTCCTGTCACAAGATGATTAATGGCTGATTTAATAAGGAATCGTCAACCCTGTTACGGTCAACCCTGTTACTTTATTTGGCGCTTAATAGGCACTTGCTATTAAACAGTTTTTTAAAAGTTAGAGTGCTCTTTATGATAGAATGTTACTATTAATATGTTTCACCAAGTTACACTACCCAAAATGGACTGATTTCGTGGAAAGGCCCAACTACACTTTCATATAACACCATTGTTGTGGCAGAAACTTTCTGGCAGTTTTTAATCTTTTGAGCTTGAGTGCTTTTGTTTGAGTGGCAAATTTGGGAATTTACACTAACAACTTCATCCCAATGAGAGTACAGGCCAGCTGACAACACAGGTTGAAATTGAAACCCCCTGCTCTGTTGAGGGGCAGCTCTCGAGGGGAGCTGTGGGGGGATCTTGGATGGTTGGTGGCCTGGCGGTTGGGAGCTTGGTTCAGGTCCCCGATTCTACTGGGTGGGTGATCTGTCCTTGTGCCCTTGGGCGGGGCGCTTGACCCTGGTTGCTCCTGTAGGTCGCTCTGGATGGGAGTGTCTGCTAGATGACTGAATGTAATGTAAATGTTGAGTGTCTTCACTGCAGGTAGATTGTATGTTTTAAAATTCAATACAAAAATATTTTAAAAACCCTGCTCTGGAATATCCCCCACAGTGTAGATCTGGCATCTTCATTCTACCCATAACAGTAATGGCCAAAATATAACTATGGCATTTACAGCCCTTTAGTTTAGTTTAGTTTATTAATTAGACCATTTTAAAAACAAGCACAAATTAAACTTGAAAAAGCCATACATGCACATGAGTAAAATCATGGAGGATAACACACAATAAAGTCTGGGACCTATTTCCATTGTGGTCCTCTTGTAACAAGATGGCAACACGGTTGTATACAGTATGGCAGTGAGATATAAAAATACAAAAAATACAAAAAGCAAACATTCAAACAAAGACACCATAGCACCTTTTTAATATTTACAGCAGAGTACACCACAAGACCACTGTGACTCTCTATGGGCTCCCCCTCCATTCAACAGAGATGATAAGTATGATCATTACACTAGGCTTGGTGAGCCAAAGCAGATCACAGTTCCTTAAGTGTTAAGGGCGCAGTGGTCTCAGCCATCTACCAGCCCATAATTAAACGCCTCTGGAGGTCCCAGCAGGTCGAAGGAGGAAGTGCTCACTTGTCAGAACATAAGGGCACACTTTATTTAAAGCGTGCTATGCGGCCTCCCTCAGATATCATGGAGACAATTAAAATGAAGAGGAGGAGGTCATTAATTATGATCCATTTCGCTGGCTCCAGACAGTGGGCTCCAGGTGGAGTGAGATTCCACACACACACACACACACACACACACACACACACACACACACACACACACACACACAACACACACATGTGCATACCAATGTAGGCACTCATATAAACTTGGAGATGCTTGAGAGCTTGACACACTGAGTTCCAACTAGCTGTATAACGGGCAAGGCAATGAAACTTAATGGAGGAAAGCACACAACTCATTAAACCTGAAGTCGTGCATGGGGCTGTCTCTTCTCTTTGTGCACCTTTGAATCCTCATTGGCACAGCCAGACGCAAAAATTTGACAATAAATGTGTACGCCCCTTTGTTAATTAAACAATCTATTATAATTCCCAAATGTTGCATTTATCTCAGTCAGACAGTAATGTACATTTTCTCTCTCCAGGGAGGGTACCTGTGACCCCCGTTCAATACCAGTTTCATTGCCTTGCTCTAAATGGCAAAGACTAGAACTGCTGTTGGGAGAGCTGACCAGTGATCAGTTGGTAAGGCAGAGAGTATGGCTCCAGCCGAATGGCGCTGGGGACATCTGCTCCAGTGCACCGGAGTCGTCCATTTGAGATGACATCACCTGAGTGGACACAGCTGGGGAGGCCTCATAAAATGATGCATCACAGAGCACAAGAGCGGTAACAAAGGCCACACCATCTGTATTCTATAACCCTGACCTGTCTGGACAATGACCAATATCCCCGTATCGTGCTGTGGTACCTGCCGGTGAGGGACGAGTCATTTATCATGGGCAGAGGGAATGTTGCTCTCTTGTTGGACTCATCTGTTTAATCTCTTCCTCTCATGGGGGCTGTGTGGAAGTCTCTTCACTATGTGTGTGGAAGTCTCTTCCCTATGTGTGTGGAAGTCTCTTCACAATGTGTGTGGAAGTCTCTTCCCTATGTGTGTGGAAGTCTCTTCACAATGTGTGCGGAAGTCTCTTCACAATGTGTGTGGAAGTCTTCACTATGTGTGTGGAAGTCTCTTCACAATGTGTGTGGAAGTCTTCACTATGTGTGTGGAAGTCTTCACTATGTGTGTGGAAGTCTTCCCTATGTGTGTGGAAGTCTCTTCACAATGTGTGTGGAAGTCTCTTCCCTATGTGTGTGGAAGTCTCTTCACAATGTGTGTGGAAGTCTCTTCACAATGTGTGTGGAAGTCTCTTCCCTATGTGTGTTGAAGTCTTCACTATGTGTGTGGAAGTCTTCACTATGTGTGTGGAAGTCTTCCCTATGTGTGTGGAAGTCTTCCCTATGTGTGTGGAAGTCTTCACTATGTGTGTGGAAGTCTTCCCTATGTTTGTGGAAGTCTTCCCTATGTGTGTGGAAGTCTTCCCTATGTGTGTGGAAGTCTTCACTATGTGTGTGGAAGTCTTCACTATGGCCCGTGCATTGCATCCTAAAAGAATGACCCCTGTTCAGAGTAAGGGGCTGGAACCCGGAACCCCAGCGATAGCCAGAATGAGGGAGCTTTCATGGTGGCTCACAGTGGTACTGTAGTCTAATTGCGCTCTGGCCCATTAGAAATATAAATTTCATCAGGTCAAATAAATACATTTCTGACAGAATCATAATGCTCAAAACATCCTTCAACAGTTCTAAGTATTTTGGCAGAGACCGATTTTCATTTGACTTCACTCAAGAAAATATTAACATATGTATCACTGCTAGAAAAGCTCTGATATCTCTATCCAGCAGCTGGTTTTGTCAATGCTCATTCTAGACCATAATCCTCATGAGACATAGGGGGCTGTGGCTCTGTCTGAGACATGTTGCAGGGGCCACTGCCTGGGGTTATTTTCATTGAGGCTCAGAACGTTGCAGACAGAAATGTAATCACTAGAGCAGGCATGATTCACTATTCATGACAGACATATCCCTCACAATGTATTTCTATCTGAACATTGTGTAAGGTGCAACCTCCTTGGACACACACACCTCCATCGGTTGATGGTTTGGCTGATGATCTCAAGGTCGCTACTTCCAAGTTGTGTACGAGACCCACCTCTCAGATGCATCAGACTGGAAAAGCTGGGATAGTGTGGGCCTCGTCCCCAATACAGGATGTAAGCTCCCTTCTCAGCAGGTTGTGGCTTTAATGGGGATTCAACTCGTTAGCGCTTTATACAGTTTTTATTGTTGTAGTTTTAAAATAAATGCTGAAGGCTAAATGGCGATGTTCACCCCCTGCGCGCATTCACAACTTCAAACAAACACACCAAAACACACACCAAAACACACACCAAAACACACACTAAAGAACTCTGATTCTCTCTGCATGTATGGTTTCACATTGTTTTGGATGATTGCACTCAGATATAGCATCCATTGCTATAGCATCCATCGCACTAGGGTAGCGATGTCTCTGGCAGGTTTATTTATAACACGGTAAGGGAAACAAAGGGATGTCTCTCTTGTTCTTCCGCCAAGAGCTTGGCAGCTGATACCTTTCTAGCTGAGGCGGCATGCCAGCCCATTGAATCTGAATGAAAGTGCCAGCGACTGGAGGTCCTTTGAGACACTATGGAGACCTACTCTGCTACAGTACAGTGTGGAAGTTAGCTATAAGACAGGGATAGGATACCTTCTCAGAATGTCAAGCTCTTTGTTATCCCTCATCTCTAGCTCAAGAGCAAAAAACGAAGAAGAAAAAAACATGAGAAGAGAACATAGTACAAATATTTCATGTATAATACATGTACACATACATATTGTAGTGTATTGTAAAAGATTAGGCTAGAATCAATATCGCATTTATTTACCCTCAATACACAACACTGAACCGACCTCCATTTCCAACGACATAGCAAAACGAATTACCATACTTCACCCTTGATAAGAAAATACAATTTTGCACCGTAATAAAAATAAAACCCCAGAGCACAGACATGTGGCAAATTAACCAGCTGATTGTCAAGCATCTATTTGTTAGCACAGCCCATCCCATTGCTGTGTGCAAATTCCATTTTCAATATTCATTCTTTAATAAAAGCACAAACGATAATCTAGCTGGGACTCAAGTGAAAGCAGGTCGTATGAGAATTTTCCTGTGGCTAAATTATTGAAGTGTTGAGAGCAATACAAATACATCAGCCAGGCTGGTCTCTTCACAAAGGAAGAGTTCAAATATGAAAAAAGAACATGGAGAGAGAACCTAGTGGGTAGATCAGAGACTTATATACCTCTATGTAGCAGTGAAAACCTTGCTATGACTAATGTGAAGTGTTTCTTAGGCTAGAAGGTATACCTTCATGGTCTGTAAAGTATATCAAGTATATCAAGGAAGATGATCTTCTACCTTTTTTATGATGGAGATTAATCCAAGTAGGGGCGACTGGGGTTGGTTGTCTCACGGATTGGTTGTCACAGTGCTAATTAGTCCCAATCTAAATGGCGCTGTGTAATATTTTTAAGGTTAAAATGTGAATTGTTTGAAATCATTTATCCATCTGGTCAATTCCTGACAGCATGACAAAACAGTGATGTGAGGTGGATTTACAGTGGGGAAAAAAAGTATTTAGTCAGCCACCAATTGTGCAAGTTCTCCCACTTAAAAAGATGAGAGAGGCCTGTAATTTTCATCAAAGGTACACGTCAACTATGACAGACAAATTGAGATTTTCTTTCTCCAGAAAATCACATTGTAGGATTTTTTATGAATTTATTTGCAAATTATGGTGGAAAATAAGTATTTGGTCACCTACAAACAAGCAAGATTTCTGGCTCTCACAGCCCTGTAACTTCTTCTTTAAGAGGCTCCTCTGTCCTCCACTCGTTACCTGTATAAATGGCACCTGTTTGAACTTGTTATCAGTATAAAAGACACCTGTCCACAACCTCAAACAGTCACACTCCAAACTCCACTATGGCCAAGACCAAAGAGCTGTCAAAGGACACCAGAAACAAAATTGTAGATCTGCACCAGGCTGGGAAGACTGAATCTGCAATAGGTAAGCAGCTTGGTTTGAAGAAATCAACTGTGGGAGCAATTATTAGGAAATGGAAGACATACAAAACCACTGATAATCTCCCTCGATCTGGGGCCCCACGCAAGATCTCACCCCGTGGGGTCAAAATGATCACAAGAACAGTGAGCAAAAATCCCAGAACCACACGGGGGGACCTAGTGAAAGACCTGCAGAGAGCTGGGACCAAAGTAACAAAGCCTACCATCAGTAACACACTACGCCGCCAGGGACTCAAATCCTGCAGTGCCAGACGTGTCCCCCTGCTTAAGCCAGTAAATGTCCAGGCCCGTCTGATGTTTGCTAGAGTGCATTTTGATGATCCAGAAGAGGATTGGGAGAATGTCATATGGTCAGATGAAACCAAAATAGAACTTTTTGGTAAAAACTCAACTCGTCGTGTTTGGAGGACAAAGAATGCTGAGTTGCATCCAAAGAACACCATACCTACTGTGAAGCATGGGGGTGGAAACATCATGCTTTGGGGCTGTTTTTCTGCAAAGGGACCAGGACGACGGATCCGTGTAAAGGAAAGAATGAATGGGGCCATGTATCGTGAGATTTTGAGTGAAAACCTCCTTCCATCAGCAAGGGCATTAAAGATGAAACGTGGCTGGGTCTTTCAGCATGACAATGATCCCAAACACACCGCCCGGGCAACGAAGGAGTGGCTTCGTAAGAAGCATTTCAAGATCCTGGAGTGGCCTAGCCAGTCTCCAGATCTCAACCCCATAGAAAATCTTTGGAGGGTTGAAAATCCGTGTTGCCCAGCGACAGCCCCAAAACATCACTGCTCTAGAGGAGATCTGCATGGAGGAATGGGCCAAAATACCAGCAACAGTGTGTGAAAACCTTGTGAAGACTTACAGAAAACGTTTGACCTGTGTCATTGCCAACAAAGGGTATATAACAAAGTATTGAGAAACGTTTGTTATTGACCAAATACTTATTTTCCACCATAATTTGCAAATAAATTCATAAAAAATCCTACAATGTGATTTTCTTGAAAAAAAAATCTCATTTTGTCTGTCATAGTTGACGTGTACCTATGATGAAAATTACAGGCCTCTCTCATCTTTTTAAGTGGGAGAACTTGCACAATTGGTGGCTGACTAAATACTTTTTTTACCCACTGTATGTGTTTTTCATAGGTGAAAGTAAAAATACATATATTTTGGTATTTTCTTTGTAAATGTTTGAATTATAGGAGTATCCATATACAATTATGTTTGTTGAAAATAGGAAAGGGAGAGCTATATTTCAAACCTATTTCTGAGTTCATAGGTCAAGCCATGTGGTAGCTAGCATATTAATTAGCATTGGGGGGTGGTAGAGGATGGTTGTCACAATCCAATTGCTTGATGACTCACCCTGAATTTAATTCCTCTGCTCTATCAATCGCTACATACCTTTAATTTGAGTCTGCCATACTACAAGTAATTTGTGTATGTGACTTCATTGTACAGAACAAATTCATCAGAGATTGGATCGTCTCTAACAAATCTAATCAATCAGAGTATCAAAGTTGATGACGTCATCATGTAGGCCGGCTCTGGCCCAACCCATCAGTTTTTGGGACCAATCAGAACGGTCAGAATGTGTTTTCATTCTAGAAGAAACGTAAGTTTGGCCGGAGCCTTGTGGATGGGGAGCCAGACAAACAATCCAACCCATTGTAACATACTGTATTGTTGGGGACATTGAAACTGTCAGTATACAATAAATCCCAAGTTATTTTGTGCTTGTGCTATAAAGAGTTCCCTTAGTTGCCTCTCTCTCACACACATCTTTTTTCTGTCACACACCCACACACATGGACCCCAGGAAGAGTAGCGGCTGCCTTGGCAACGGCTAAAGGGGATCCTAATAAATGCAAATAGATGAGTGTGCAAACACACGCATACACACACACACATTTACTCTAAATGTGATATGTTATTCTCAAGGCATAAAATGCTCAATTCTGTCAGGAATATCGTTCAATCAAAGAATGGCTATTTCTAAGACTGTGCTCTATGTAGCTTCATTTCCTGTTACAAAAGGAATAAGTTACTAGCAAACATTGTGACAACCAACCCCATACTGTGTGATAACCAACCCAGCGATGGGGCTGCTTGTCATTAGTGGACAGAGTGTGTTTGATGGCTTATAACTCCATGTTGGAATAAGATATGAGGATAAAAGGGTCTCCATTTCAACCCAAGACCTTGGTCTTTGTCCTGATGTTGAAAAGTATTGTAAGATATACTGGTGCTGAGAAATACACACCAGAGTAAAAAGTGTGACAACCAATCCCGGTCTTCCCTATATCTCCACCTCAACTCCACCAATGCGGTAGGACGGGTGTTTGGAGCAGAAGCATGAAACTCTTCCCACAGTTGACACCCGCCTCTGGCCATATGGCACAAGGGCTGGGTACCTTGGCACCGTCCTCACCTTGGTCACACTAACACACCGGAGAGATGGCGGTGACAAGCACACCTCGCCCCATGCATGTCTAAACACCTGTGCTAGCCTTCTGTTCTCTGCTCAGCCTCGCCTCGTTCAACACTCGTCGCCTTGTTGCGTGTCTGAGAAATGTTCCTGGTCTATTCGGGGGCAGTCTGTAGGATTTTCTGTTCAAAAGGGCCAGGGTGACACAGAGTAGGATATTGTCTAGGTTTGAAGAAGTGACAAACCAATGTGCCAACTATTGTGAATCTTCTGTTTGCACAAAGAGATTACATCCCACATCACGGACGTGGGCCCACATCAGAATAAATTATCCAATATTCTGTGCAAGACGCAGTACACAAACAGTTTCCCTTCTTGCCATGCATAAATGGCTAAACATGTCTAAACATGGCTAAACGTGTGTGTGTGTGTGTCCCAGAAAGCAGCATCCAACAGTGCAGTGAAAGAGCAGGGGGTTGATGAGCTTAAATCATGCCTTTATTCAGTCACTCAACCACTGTAGTGCATTGACCACCAGCCCTCTGCTAAAGTTGGTGTGCTGAATTGATAACTCATGTGAATAAATATAAACTTGGCAGTTCTCTGATGTCTGGCGATAGATCACTATTTAGCATTGACCTCTCCCCCTCTACTATTACACAGTATTTCCAATAAATGTTTATGAATATTCATCATCTAACACATTATTTGTTCGCACATGTATGACATTTACTGTAAAAAAAAAAGAAAAAAAAGAAGAAGAATCAGAGATTCAGAGATTGTTGGAAAAAACTAATACATTCTTCTTATACGGTCTTGTAAAAGTCAAATTGAGCATTTATTTGATACTTCTTGTCATTGTTCTGGAAAAGTGCGATGGAGACGAAGGGCTGTGTGACATACAGCACTTATCATAAACTAATGGAGCATCTTGTAAAAAGATACTTCCCTGTATTACCTGCTCACAACGATGAAATATAGTCCAGGTGGCTTGGGAGTGTAAGGACACATTGTCTACTCTACGTTCTGTGGTGTTTACAGACTCTGTTAAAGTGATTGCATCAGATATTTCACAATATCTTTGGAAATGAAGATGATCAGTGATCAGGTACTTCAAAAAAGGGTCCTCTTGACGAAAGTAGCATGTCAGTTGAAAAATACCGTTTGAAGAGACTGTTCAAATTGCAGCCCAAACTTCTGCTTTCCAAAATTGTACTATGTTTATGTGTCATTCTACATGCAACGTTTCCACCTTCAAATAACTTTAAATGTCAATAGTAATATATAATATATCTCACAACTAAGCAGAAACCAAAGTATTCTTTGCCTGGTCCGTGAGTTTTGGTGGGCTGCCCTCTCTTGGCAGGTTTGTTGTGGTGCCATATTTCTTTCAATTTTTTAATAATGGATTTAATGGTGCTCTGTGGGATGTTCAAAGTTTCTGATATTTTTTTTAGAACCCAACCCTGATCTGTACTTCTCCACAACTGTCACGACTTCCGCCGAGGCTGCCTCCCCTCCTTGTTCGGGCAGGTGTCGGCATTCGGCGTCACCGGCTTACTAGCTACTGCCGATCCATTGATCATCACTCCATTTGTCTTGTCTTCAATCACACACACCTGGTCCTTATTCCCTCATTAGTCATTGTATAAGTGTTCCCTCTGCTTCCTTGTCTGTGTGGGTAATTGTTTATTGTGGAGGTTAGTGAAGCTTGGTGGAGCTCGTGTATTTTGTATCGACGGGAGTATTTACATTTTACATTTACATTTTAGTCATTTAGCAGACGCTCTTATCCAGAGCGACTTACAGGAGCAATTAGGGTTAAGTGCCTTGCTCAAGGGCACATTAACGTCATTTAGCAGACGCTCTTAGCCAGAGCGACTCACAAATTGGTGCATTCACCCTATAGCCAGTGGGATAACCACTTTACAATTGGGGGGGGGGGGTTGAAGGATTCCTTTATCCTATCCCAGGTATTCCTTAAAGAGGTGGGGTTTCAAATGTCTCCGGAAGGTGGTGAGTGACTCCGCTGTCCTGGCGTCGTGAGGTAGATTGTTCCACCATTGGGGTGCCAGAGCAGCGAACAGTTTTGACTGGGCTGAGCGGGAACTATGCTTCCGCAGAGGAAGGGGAAACAGCAGGCCAGAGGTGGATGAGCGCAATGCCCTCGTTTGGGTGTAGGGACTGATCAGAGCCTGAAGGTACAGAGGTGCCGTTCCCCTCACTGCTCCATAGGCAAGCACCATGGTCTTGTAGCGGATGCGAGCTTCAACTGGAAGCCAGTGGAGTGTGCGGAGGAGGGGGGTGACGTGAGAGAACTTGGGAAGGTTGAACACCAGACGGGCTGCGGCATTCTGGATGAGTTGTAGGGGTTTAATGGCACAGGCAGGGAGGCCAGCCAACAGCGAGTTGCAGTAGTCCAGACGGGAGATGACAAGTGCCTGGATTAGGACCTGTGCCGCTTCCTGTGTAAGGCAGGGTCGTACTCTCCGAATGTTGTAGAGCATGAACCTGCAGGAGCGGGACACCGCCTTGATGTTGGCGGAGAACGACAGGGTGTTGTCCAGGGTCACGCCTAGGCTCTTCGCACTCTGGGAGGAGGACACAGCGGAGTTGTCAACCGTGATGGCGAGATCATGGAACGGGCAGTCCTTCCCCGGGAGGAAGAGCAGCTCCGTCTTGCCAGGGTTCAGCTTGAGGTGGTGATCCGTCATCCATACTGATATGTCTGCCAGACATGCAGAGATGCGATTCGCCACCTGGTTATCAGAAGGGGGAAAGGAGAAGATTAGTTGTGTATCGTCAGCGTAGCAATGATAGGAGAGACCATGTGAGGATATGACAGAGCCAAGTGACTTGGTGTATAGGGAGAAAAGGAGAGGGCCTAGAACTGAGCCTTGGGGGACACCAGTGGTGAGAGCACGTGGTGCGGAGACAGCTTCTCGCCACGCCACTTGGTAGGAGCGACCGGTCAGGTAGGACGCAATCCAGGAGTGAGCCGCGCCGGAGATGCCCAGCTCGGAGAGGGTGGAGAGGAGGATCTGATGGTTCACAGTATCAAAGGCAGCAGACAGGTCTAGAAGGACAAGAGCAGAGGAGAGAGAGTTAGCTTTAGCAGTGCGGAGAGTCTCCGTGACACAGAGAAGAGCAGTCTCAGTTGAATGACCAGTCCTGAAACCTGATTGGTTTGGATCAAGAAGGTCATTCTGAGAGAGATAGCAAGAGAGTTGGCTAAAGACGGCACGCTCAATAGTTTTGGAAAGAAAAGAAAGAAGGGATACTGGTCTGTAGTTGTTGACATCAGTGGGGTCGAGTGTTGGTTTTTTGAGAAGGGGAGCAACTCTCGCTCTCTTGAAGACGGAAGGGACATGGCCAGCGGTCAAGGATGAGTTGATCAGCGAGGTGAGGTAGGGGAGAAGGTCACCGGAGATGGTCTGGAGAAGGGAGGAGGGGATGGGGTCAAGCGGGCAGGTTGTTGGGCGGCCTGCAGTCACAAGTCGCAGGATTTTATCTGGAGAGAGAGGGGAGAAAGAGGTCAAAGCATAGGGTAGGGCAGTGTGAGCAGGACCAGCAGTGTCATTAGACTTAACAAACGAGGATCGGATGTCGTCAACCTTCTTTTCAAAGTGGTTGACGAAGTCATCCACAGAGAGAGAGGAGGGGGGGGGGGGGGGGGGGGGATTCAGGAGGGAGGAAAATGTGGCAAAGAGCTTCCTAGGGTTAGAGGCAGATGCTTGGAATTTAGAGTGGTAGAAGGTGGCCTTAGCAGCAGAAACAGATGAAGAAAATGTAGACAGGAGGGAGTGAAAAGATGCCAGGTCGGCAGGGAGTTTAGTTTTCTTCCATTTCCGCTCCGCTGCCCGGAGCTCTGTTCTGTGAGCTCGCAGTGAGTCGTCAAGCCACGGAGCTGGAGGGGAGGACCGAGCCGGCCGGGAGGATAGGGGACACAGAGAGTCAAAGGATGCAGAAAGGGAGGAGAGGAGGGTTGAGGAGGCAGAATCAGGAGATTGGAGGGAGAAGGATTGAGCAGAGGGAAGAGATGATAGGATGGAAGAGGAGAGAGTAGTGGGAGAGAGAGAGCGAAGGTTGCGGCGGCGCATTACCATCTGTGTAGGGGCAGAGTGAGTAGTGTGGGAGGAGAGCGAGAGAGAAAAGGAAACAAAGTAGTGGTCGGAGACATGGAGGGGAGTTGCAGTGAGATTAGTAGAGGAGCAGCATCTAGTGAAGATGAGGTCAAGCGTATTGCCTGCCTTGTGAGTAGGGGGGGACGGTGAGAGGGTGAGGTCAAAAGAGGAGAGGAGTGGAAAGAAGGAGGCAGAGAGAAATGAGTCAAATGTGGACATAGGGAGGTTGAAATCCCCCAAAACTGTGAGGGGTGAGCCATCCTCAGGAAAGGAACTTATCAAGGCGTCAAGCTCATTGATGAACTCTCCAAGGGAACCTGGAGGGCGATAGATGACAAGGATATTAAGCTTAAATGGGCTAGTGACTGTGACAGCATGGAATTCAAATGAGGAGATAGACAGATGGGTTAGGGGAAAAATTGAGAATGACCACTTGGGAGAGATGAGGATTCCTGTACCACCACCCCTCTGACCAGATGCTCTCGGGGTATGCGAGAACACATGGTCAGACGAGGAGAGAGCAGTAGGAGTAGCAGTGTTTTCAGTGGTGATCCATGTTTCCGTCAGCGCCAGGAAGTCGAGGGACTGGAGGTTGGCATAGGCTGGGATGAAGTCAGCTTTGTTGGCAGCAGAACGGCAGTTCCAGAGGCTGCCTGCGACCTGGAACTCCAGGTGAGGGGTGCGTGCGGGGAACACCAGGTTAGAGAGGCAGCAGCCGCGCGGTGTGGTGCGTTTGTTTAGCCTGTGCAGAGAGGAGAGAACAGGGATAGGCAGAGGCATAGTTGACAGGCTGTAGCAAATGGCTACAAAAATGCAGAGGAGATCGGAATGAAATGAGCTAAGCATCTGGGAGAGGAGAGAGCAGGGCCTCCCTCACCAAAAACTTCAACCTCAGAAACTAAAATTGTTTCACTGAACCAACCGAACAAAAACTCTCCCAACTTCCACCTTTAGAAATCAGAATTGTTGTGAACCACAGCGGTTCAATGTTTAAAGGAATAGACTCAACCCACTTTATTCAGCTAGCTAACTATGACACCATAGCTAACTAGCATGCTAGCATCCAGTAACACACAGTTTAGCACTAACACTTGGTCACAACAAACCACCAATAGTGTGATAACACACTAAACAGATCATACGTGTCTGTGTCAAGTTCCTTTCATGATGCAGCAATGATTAAACGTTGGCTAGCTAGGACAAGTATATTGCTAGGACAAGTATATTTGTAAAGTGGTTATCCCACTGGCTATAGGGTGAACGCACCAATTTGTGAGTCGCTCTGGCTAAGAGCGTCTGCTAAATGACGTTAATGTGCCCTTGAGCAAGGCACTTGACCCTGATTGCTCCTGTAAGTCGCTCTGGATAAGAGCGTCTGCTAAATGACTAAAATGTAAATGTAAATATTGTATATTGTATTTAGCTACTACAGTACAGATAGCAATGGCCACTGTGTTGACTTTGTTTGAAGAACGGCTAGCTAGCTAGCTTCGTGCTACACCCGGCACACAATGGCTACTGTGTTGACTCTGACTGTTCGAAAAAACGGCTAGTTAGCTCGCTTCGTGCTACAGCCGGCACGGCCGAAGACACTGCCAAGACACACCAATAGTATGATAACACACTAAACAGATAATTCGTGTCTGTGTCGAGTTCCTTTCATGACGCAGCAATGATTCAACGTTGGCTAGCTAGCTAGGACAAGTATATTTCCTGTGTGCCTTGTATTATCCAGTGCGCCTGTTTTGTGCCCTGGAGTGTGTTTGACGCATTTCTGCGTATACCTGTATTTTGCTGATTAAAGCCTGTTATTCTGTGATTTACCCTCCTGCGCCTGACTCCTTCAACACCACCTCATCACAACAACTTTGTCCCTGACCTGTTTGGAGAGCTCCTTGGTCTTCATGGTGCCGCTTGCTTGGTGGTGCCCCTTGCTTAGTGGTGTTGCAGACTCTGAGGCCTTTCAGAACAGGTGTGTATATATATATAATATTTTTTTTTTAAATCACCAATTTGGACTATTGTCCATTATATGAAATCCAAATAAAATTCCATTTAAATTACAGGTTGTAATGCAACAAAATAGGAAAAACGCCAAGGGGGTTGAATACTTTTGCAAGGCACTGTATCTAAGGGGAAATCTCTCATGTATTTACCTGGACAAGAGTCATGACAATAAACGTCAACCTGCGAACAAGACAAGGAAAGAGACACTTTAGGGTATGCTAGGAGAATACTACTATCATCAATGTTCTCTATTCCTAGTTTTATGTTTCCAGAGTCATTCAAGGTAGGCCTGTAAGGGATGAGGGCACAACAGCACAAACTATGCCTTGTCATCTAAAGGGTTTTGCCAGACAGGTATAATTTTCCTCAATTACAGGTATTATCAGGAAAATGGTGGCCATTTCCATCACAGCAGTATCATAGTCAATACCATACTGCAGTATGAAAGACCTCTGATGAGCTACAGTACATAGAGGAAGAGCTAGCTACACCGAGGAAGATTACCTATTGTACCAAGTAAAAAGCTAGACATTTGTTATGTGGTCTCGTGCTTTTCATTTGCCCAAACAGGGTAACAAGTGTCAATAATATTTGCATACAACAACAAAAAATCACAGTTAATCACAATGTTTATGTATATTTTATGTATATTTTTAGCACATGCTATCAGTGAATTAATATCTTCTATCTCTGCCTGGATTCTGATTATTATCTCTAGAATCACCAGATATATGTCAACATACTGTGTCATTGACAGAAAACACTATGCATGTGTATGCGTGTGTGCATGGGTGAGTGTACACTTCTGTGTGTGTGCGTGTGTGCATGTGTGTTTGTGTGCATGCGTAGGGAACAGAGCCGTAGTATGGACCAGCAGCTCCCCCAGCTGTAACACTGAGAGTCAGGCAGTAAGAGAGAAACGAAGTGAGTGAGTGAGTGAGTGAGTGAGTGAGTGAGTGAGTGAGTGAGTGAGTGAGTGAGTGAGTGAGTGAGTGAGTGAGTGAGTGAGTGAGTGAGTGAGTGAGTTAGAGAAAAAGGGAGGGGACATAGTGTAGAGAAGCAGCAGAATTCTGAGGGAAAGAGCGAAAGAGAGAGAGAGTTGTCAGAAGAGAGAAAGAGTGAAAACAGTGGAGTGAGACAGAGAGAGAGAGAGAGAGAGGGAGAGAGGGAGAGAGAAAGAGTGAAAACAGTGGAGTGAGACAGAGAGAGAGAGAGTTGTGAGGAGAGAGAAAAAGTGAAAACAGTGGAGTGAGGCAGAGCAAAAGAGAGAGAGTTGTGAGGAGAGAGAAAGAGTGAAAACAGTGGAGTGAGGCAGAGCGAGAGAGAGAGCGAGAGAGAGAGAGGGAGAGAGAACGTGAAAACAGTGGAGTGAGACAGAGCGAGAGAGAGAGAGTTGTGAGAAGAGAGAGAGTGAAAACAGTGGAGTGAGACAGAGTGAGAGAGAGTGAGTTGTGAGAAGAGAGAGAGTGAAAACAGTGGAGTGAGACAGAACGATAGAGAGAGAGAGCTGTGAGGAGAGAGAGAGTGAAAACAGTGGAGTGTGACAGAGTGAGAGAGAGAGAGAATTGTGAGGAGAGAGAGAGAGTGAAAACAGTGGAGTGAGAGAAAGAGAGAGAGAGAGAGAGAGAGAAAGAAAGAGAGAGAGGGAGTTGTCAGGAGAGAGAGTGAAAACTGTGGAGAGAGAGTGAGAGAGAGAGAGAGAGTTGTGAGGAGAGAGAAATAGTGAAAACAGTCGAGTGAGGCAGAGAGATTGAGTTGTGAGGATAGAGAAAGAGAGAGTGAAAACAGTGGAGTGAAACAGAACGAGAGAGAAAGTGAATTGTGAGAAGAGAGAGAGTGAAAACAGTGGAGCGAGTCAGAGCGAAAGAGAGAGAGAGCTGTGAAGAGAGAGAAAGAGTGAAAACAGTGGAGTGAGAGAGAGAGAGAGAGAGAGAGAGAGAGAGAGAGAGAGAGAGAGAGAGAGAGAGAGAGAGAGAGAGAGAGATAAAAGGTGAAAAAAGTGGAGTGAGACAGAGCAAGAGAGAGTTGTGAGGAGAGAGAAAGAGTGAAAACAGTGGAGTGAGGCAGAGCGAGAGAGAGAGAGAGTGAAAACTGTAGAGAGAGAGAGAGAGAGAGAGAGAGAGATAAAAGGTGAAAACAGTGGAGTGAGAGAGCGAGAGAGAGTGTTGTGAGGAGAGAGAAAGTGAAAACAGTGGAGTGAGGCAGAGCGAGAAAGAAAGAGTGAAAACAGTGGAGAGAGAGAGAGAGAGAGAGAGAGAGAGAGAGAGAGAGAGAGAGAGAGAGAGAGAGAGAGAGAGAGAGAGAGAGAGAGAATTGTGAGGAGAGAGAGAGTGAAAACAGTGGAGTGAGTGAGAGTGAGAGAAAGAGAGAGAGAAAAGGTGAAAACTGGAGTGAGACAGAGCGAGAGAGAGAGAGAGTTGTGAGGAGAGAGAAAGAGAGAGAGAGCGTGAGTTGTGAGGAGAGAGAAAGAGTGAAAACAGTGGAGTGAGACAGAGCGAGAGAGTTGTGAGGAGCGAGGAAGAGTGATAACAGTGGAGTGAGGCAGAGCGAGAGAGAGAGAATTTTGACCCTGCACCCGAGAGAATCAACCAGTGAGCCATGAAGGCTGCTCTCCGTTTTTAAAACTGAAATGGTAGAAATAAAATAAGCATATGACTCAACACATATCTCCCAATCTCACATGTAAAATCATCCAGTTTCAGGCATGCCAAACTGAGATTGCCTACCTGAAAAAAAGCATTTTCCAGCTGAATACGTTCTGGCTGTTCTAGTAAGCAGATGCATTATGACAAAATTTAAAGATTTTTTTTTTTTAAACACACAAATGATCATGCCAGACACTAGCCTGACGACTCACACTAAATCATTCTGCTGCTCTGTCGTTTGTGGTGACGAGGGGCATCATCAGCGATTGGATCGTCTCTAAGCAATCAGAGTATCAAAGCCAATGTTGAATTTTCAAACCGTAGCTTTACCCACGTATCTTCTGGCTCTGGCCCTGGCCCAAACCATCGGTTTCTGGACTAATCAGACGGCCCCGAATGTGTTTGCATTTGGTGAAAGGTCGGCAAGGTACTCAGATCCAGACTTATTGCAGGCTAACAAATGATGTGCAAATAGCATACTAACCTTTTGTTGATGTCAATATGTATGAAGGTTTATATTTGCTTACTGTACTGTGTGCTCACGAATATGCAACGTCCTCCTGATATAGTGATGTTAACTAAATTACCTATTTAGTTGTATCTGTGCTAACCAGACATTTACACAATAACTAAATTACCTATTTCGTTGTATCTGTGCTAACCAGACATTTACACAATAACTGAATTACCTATTTAGTTGTATCTGTGCTAACCAGACATTTACACAATAACTGAATTACCTATTTAGTTGTATCTGTGCTAACCAGACATTTACACAATAACTGAATTACCTATTTAGTTTAATTTTACATTTACATTTACGTCATTTAGCTGACGCTCTTATCCAGAGCGACTTACAAATTGGTGCATTCACATTATAGCCAGTGGGATAACCACTTTACAATATTATATAAATATTTTTTTTTTCTTTGGGGTGGGGTAAGGGGGGGTAGAAGGATTACTTTATCCTATCCCAGGTATTCCTTAAAGAGGTGGGGTTTCAAGTGTCTCCGGAAGGTGGTGATTGACTCCGCTGTCCTGGCGTCGTGAGGGAGCTTGTTCCACCATTGGGGTGCCAGAGCAGCGAACAGTTTTGACTGATCAGAGCCTGAAGGTACGGAGGTGCCGTTCCCCTCACAGCTCCGTAGGAAAACAAAATGGTCTTGTAGCAGATGCGAGCTTCAACTGGAAGCCAGTGGAGTAATAATAATAATAATAATATGCCATTTAGCAGACGCTTTTATCCAAAGCGACTTACAGTCATGTGTGCATACATTTTTACGTGTGCGGAGGAGCGGGGTGACGTGAGAGAACTTGGGAAGGTTGAACACCAGACGGGCTGCGGCATTCTGGATGAGTTGTAGGGGTTTAATGGCACAGGCAGGGAGCCCAGCCAACAGCGAGTTGCAGTAATCCAGACGGGAGATGACAAGTGCCTGGATTAGGACCTGTGCCGCTTCCTGTGTAAGGCAGGATCGTACTCTCCGAATGTTGTAGAGCATGAACCTACAGGATCGGGTCACCGCCTTGATGTTAGCGGAGAACGACAGGGTGTTGTCCAGGGTCACGCCAAGGCTCTTCGTACTCTGGGAGGAGGACACAACAGAGTTGTCAACCGTGATGGCAAGATCATGGAACGGGCAGTCTTTCCCCGGGAGGAAGAGCAGCTCCGTCTTGCCAAGGTTCAGCTTGAGGTGGTGATCCGTCATCCATACTGATATGTCTGCCAGACATGCAGAGATGCAATTCGCCACCCAGTTATCAGAAGGGGGAAAGGAGAAGATAAGTTGTGTGTCGTCTGCGTAGCAATGATAGGAGAGGCCATGTGAGGATATGACAAAGCCAAGTGACTTGGTGTATAGCGAGAATAGGAGAGGGCCTAGAACTGAGCCCTGGGGGACACCAGTGGTGAGAGCACGTGGTGCGGAGACAGATTCTTGCCATGCCACTTGGTAGGAGCGACCGGTCAGGTAGGACGCACGCTCAAGAGTTTTGGAGAAAAAAGAAAGAAGGGATACTGGTCTGTAGTTGTTGACATCGGAGGGATCGAGTGTAGGTTTTTTGAGAAGGGGTGCAACTCTCTCTCTCTTGAAGACGGAAGGGACATAGCCAGCGGTCAAGGATGAGTTGATGAACGAGGTGAGGTAAGGGAGAAGGTCACCGGAGATGGTCTGGAGAAGAGAGGAGGTGATAGGGCAGGTTGTTGGGCGGCCGGCCGTCACAAGTCGGAAGACTTCATCTGGAGAGAGAGGGGAGAAAGAAGTCAAAGCATAGGGTAGGGCAGTGTGAGCAGGACCAGCAGTGTCATTTGACTTAACAAACGAGGATCGGATGTCGTCAACCTTCTTTTCAAAATGGTTGACGAAGTCATCCACAGAGAGGGGGGAGGGGGAGGAGGATTCAGCAGGGAGGAGAAGGTGGCAAAGAGCTTCCTAGGGTTAGAGGCAGATGCTTGGAATTTAGAGTGGTAGAAAGTGGCTTTAGCAGCAGAAACAGAGGAAGAAAATGTAGAGAGGTGTTATGTGGGCAGCTTGTCTCTCCCTTTTCTGTTTCCCTTCCTCCTTGTTTTGTCCCCTCTTTGTCTGTTGTATCTGTATGTGTGTTTTTCCCCTTTATGTGGGTGTGTCTGGAGTGGATCAGGGGGCGTGCTCAGGATCTGCCTCTCCTGTGCAGCTGCGGGTTGTTTCCAGTGATTCCTGCCTACGCAGCTGCATCCTATTCTCTCATCAACCTGCACTACTAATTCCTGAGCATGTTCCTCCACCGGCGCCAGATCGTTGTTCTTACTAGAGCGGTAACTTGGCTCACCAGTAAAGTTATATTGTCTTAGTCTTCAGCCTGGCTTTTTACTCTCCTTAACCTGTCGTTTGTTTTGTCCTCAGTTCAGACATACCTCCCTGCCTGCCTGCCTTCGTGCCTGCCTGCCTGCCTGCCTGCCTCAGCCTCTCCTTCCTCCGGAGCCGACTAGCCCACTCTGTTCCTTTTCTTCAGTTGTTTTTGGACTAAGACAAATTGTACTTTTATTAAAAATAATTTTTGTTTCCTCCACTCCCTTAGTTGTGTTTGTTTCTCTGAGTGCTGGGTTGAACCATTGCGTAACAGAACGATCTGGCCATGGACCCAACAGAGAAACAGCACGGGGCAAACGAAGACAGCTTCCAACAAGCTATCCAGGCTCAAGGAACGTTGCTAGGACAGCATGACCAATTGATTCGGACTCTTTTGGAAGATAATCATCAACTGCTGAACCAGGTGACTCAGTTAACTACACAAGTCTCTAAATTGTCTGTTATCAGATCTCCATCTCTCTCTGACCCCCAGTTTGATGCACCCCAAGTTGTTTCCTCGGACATTATGAAGGCTTCGTTCCATCGGGAACCCCCTGTCACGTCGCCTGAACCGTTCAATGGAGAATTGGACAAGTGCCGGGGATTTTTGCTTCAGTTTGACTTGATTTTTCGGCAGAGACCACTGTCGTTTTCTACTGATTCCTCTAAGGTTCATTATGTTCTGGGGCTGTTAAGAGGGAGAGCTCTGGTTTGGGCTGAGGCTGTGTGCTCAAATCAAACTTTGACTGGATTGACTTTTGCTGATTTTTCTGCTAAATTGAAGACTGTTTTTGACCATCCTGACCATGTGGGTAATTCCTCCAAGATACTTTTTAATTTGAGGCAGGGTTCTAACAGTGTGGCTGAGTACTCTATTGAGTTCTGGACTTTGGCAGCGGACTCCAAGTGGAACAATGTGGCACTTCAAGGAGCATTTCTAAACGGTTTGAATGAAGCCATTAAGGATGAACTGGCTGCTCGTGACGAGCAACATGATTTACATTCTCTCGTTTCCCTGTCCATTAAGCTAGACAACCGGTTGCGGGAGAGGCGTCGGCAGAGAGGCAGTCGGCCACATCTAGGAGGACGAGTTCCCCAGCCTTCAACCACTCGAGTCTCGCCTCCCCGGAGCCGGCAGCTTCTTGTTTCTGATCCCATCCCGAGCACAGAGGAGGAACCTATGCAAGTGGGTCAAGCTCGACTACCTCCGGCAGAGCGGCAACGGCGCCTCCAGGCGGGTGAGTGCCTGTACTGTGGAGACGCCACACACATTCTGGCTACATGCCCTAAGCGACCAAAAGACAAGGCTCGCTCGTAACGGTGGGTCTACTTGCGAGCCCAGAGTTAGATCCTGAACCCATCATTCCCCGATTACAAGTACCTGTAACCTTACGTTTCCAGAGTCATTCCCTGCCACTCTCAGCTCTCATAGACTCAGGTGCAGAAGACAACTTTATTAGCCACCAGTTCATTACACAAGCTCGTATCCCCATGGAGCTACTACCTACCCCCATTCGGGTCACAGCCCTTGATGGGCGCCTCCTCGTGGAGATAACTCATCAAACCACCCCCGTTTCCCTAGTGATTTCTGGCAATCATTGTGAAAGCATTCAGTTAAGAGTTATGTCTGGCTCAGCTACCTCCCTAATCCTTGGCTTCCCCTGGTTGGCTCTTCACAACCCACAAATTGATTGGACACGTCACACCATTCTCAGTTGGAGCACTAACTGCCATTCAGAGTGCCTTAGATCAGCGGTTCCCCCCACTAAGTGTAACCCAACTCATCCCTCAGCTCCTCTCGATCTGTCATCTGTCCCAAGGAATACCATGACTTAGCGGAGGTTTTCAGTAAGGACAAGGCTCTGTCTCTACCACCTCATAGGCCTTATGATTGCCCTATTGAACTGCTTTATGGTGCCCCCTTGCCCTCTAGTCGCTTATACAATCTGTCCCGACCGGAAAGAGGGGCAATGGAGCAGTATATTGGGGATTCTCTGGCCTCGGGCATAATCCGTCCCTCGTCGTCTCCTTTGGGTGCAGGTTTCTTTTTCGTGGAAAAGAAAGACAAGTCGTTACGCCCCTGTATCGATTTCAGGGGTTTAAACAACATAACTGTTAAAAACAAGTATCCCCTTCCACTCATCAACTCAGCTTTTGAACCTCTGCATGGCGCCACAGTTTTCTCCAAGCTCGACCTCAGGAACGCTTATCACCTTGTCCGAATCCAAAAGGGAGATGAGTGGAAAACCGCTTTCAACACTCCACTGGGACATTTTGAGTATTTGGTCATGCCCTTTGGGCTCTCAAATGCCCCTGCTGTTTTCCAAGCCATGGTGAACAATGTTCTTAGGGATTTTTTGAACCGTTTTGTCTTTGTATACCTGGATGATATTCTTGTTTTTTCCAAGTCACCCGAGGAGCATGAGTCACACGTCCGTCAAGTCCTTCAACGGCTCTTGGAGAACAAGCTGTATGTCAAAGCAGAAAAGTGTGAGTTCCACAAACAGTCTACATCGTTCCTTGGTTTCATCATTGAGAACGGGCAGGTGAAGGCGGACCCCGAGAAGATCCGGGCAGTGACGGAATGGCCCACACCCACCACCCGTAAGCAACTTCAACGATTTTTGGGCTTTGCTAACTTCTACCGTAGATTAATTAAGGGTTTTAGTAAAGTGGTGGCACCCCTTACTAGACTCACATCCCCAAAAGTCCCTTTTCTGTGGTCCCCGTAGGCGGAGCAGGCGGTAGGGGTTTTGAAGGAACTGTTTTCCACCTCCCCCGTGTTGATACACCCCAATACCTCTCTGCAGTTTGTTGTGGAGGTGGACGCGTCGGACTCAGGTGTGGGAGCAGTCCTCTCCCAGCGCTCCCCCACTGACCAAAAGCTTCACCCCTGTGCTTTTTTCTCCAAGAAATTGTCACCCACAGAACGGAATTACGACGTTGGAAACCGGGAACTGCTGGCGGTCAAGCTAGCACTGGAAGAATGGCGGCACTGGCTGGATGGAGCTGTACTGCCGTTTGTGGTCTGGACAGACCACAAAAACTTGGCTTATATCTAAGCCACTAAGAGACTCAACTCACGCCAAGCCAGATGGGCCCTGTTTTTTAGTAGGTTTAACTTTATTCTTACATACAGACCGGGGTCAAGAAATGTTAAACCAGATGCTTTGTCCTGCCAGTTTGCTGACCCTTCGGAGACCAGCGAGCCTGAGGCAGTCCTGCCTTCCTCATGCGTCGTGGCGGCAGTACAGTGGGAGATCGAGTCTCTTGTGAAGACTGCACTTGCCACGGACCCGGGACCGGGTGATGGACCTCCCAACCTACTCTTTGTTCCCGAGACGGTCCGGTCTCAGGTGTTGCAGTGGATTCATACCTCCCGTTTTGCTGGTCACCCTGGGATGAGACGCACGTTGACGCTGCTTAGGAGACATTTTTGGTGGCCTTCAATGGAAACTGACGTTCGGGCTTTTGTGGCAGCCTGTTCAACCTGTGCTCAGGGCAAAGCCTCCCATCAGTCCCCTTCGGGGCTGCTGCTACCCCTCCCAGTTCCCAGCCGTCCCTGGTCCCACATTGCCATGGATTTTGTCACCGGCCTACCCAAGTCTGAAGGTAATGATGCTATACTTACCATTGTGGACAGATTCTCTAAATCTGTCCACTATATAGCATTACCAAAATTACCGTCTGCCAGTGAGACAGCGGACCACCTAGTCCAACATGTATTCCGTCCCCATGGAATACCTGTGGACATCGTATCTGATAGAGGCCCACAGTTTACTTCCCGTGTTTGGAAGGTTTTCTGTTCTGCTTTGGGTGCTTCCGTTAGTCTGTCCTCAGGGTTTCATCCCCAGACCAACGGTCAAACAGAAAGAGCCAATCAAAACCTTGAAGCAACCCTTCGTTGTGTGGCTGCTCAACATCCATCATCCTGGGCCAAACATCTGCCTTGGATAGAGTACGCCCACAACTCCCTCACCACCTCTGCCACCGGCCTTTCACCCTTTGAGGTTACCATGGGTTATCAACCCCCTCTGTTTCCTGCTCAGGAGAAGGAATTGGCTGTTCCTTCGGTTCAGGAGAACCTCCGCCGCTGCCAGAGAGTGTAGTGCGACGCTCGGGAAGCATTGCTTCGGACCACCGACAGGAACAAGACGACAGCGGATAGGAGCAGGACTCCCGCACCTGTGTTTCATCCCCTTTATGTGGGTGTGTCTGGAGTGGATCAGGGGGCGTGCTCAGGATCTGCCTCTCCTGTGCAGCTGCGGGTTGTTTCCAGTGATTCCTGCCTACGCAGCTGCATCCTATTCTCTCATCAACCTGCACTACTAATTCCTGGGCATGGCTCTCCACCGGCGCCAGATTGTTGTTCTTACTAGAGCGGTAACTTGGCTCACCAGTAAAGTTATATTGTCTTAGTCTTCAGCCTGGCTTTTTACTCTCCTTAACCTGTCGTTTGTTTTGTCCTCAGTTCAGACATACCTGCCTGCCTTCGTGCCTGCCTGCCTGCCTGCCTGCCTCAGCCTCTCCTTCCTCCGGAGCCGACTTGCCCACTCTGTTACTTTTCTTCAGTTGTTTTTGGACTAAGACAAATTGTACTTTTATTACAAATAATTTTTGTTTCCTCCACTCCCTTAGTCGTGTTTGTTTCTCTGAGTGCTGGGTTGAACCATAGCGTAACAAGAGGAGGGAGTGAAAAGATGCCAGGTCCGCAGGGAGTCTAGTTTTCCTCCATTTCCGCTCGGCTGCCTGGAGCCCTGTTCTGTGAGCTCGCAATGAGTCATCAAGCCACGGAGCAGGAGGGGAGGACCGAGCCGGCCGGGAGGATAGGGGACATAGAGAGTCAAAGGATGCAGAAAGGGAGGAGAGGAGGATTGAGGAGGCAGAATCAGGAGATTGGAGTGAGAAGGATTGAGCAGAGGGAAGAGATGATAGGATGGAAGAGGAGAAAGTAGCGGGAGAGAGAGAGCGAAGGTTGCGACGGCGCATTACCATCTGAGTAGGGGCAGAGTGAGTAGTGTTGGAGGAGAGTGAGAGAGAAAAGGATACAAAGTAGTGGTCGGAGACATGGAGGGGAGTTGCAGTGAGATTAGTAGAAGAACAGCATCTAGTAAAGATGAGGTCAAGCGTATTGCCTGCCTTGTGAGTAGGGGGGGACGGTGAGAGGGTGAGGTCAAAAGAGGAGAGGAGTGGAAAGAAGGAGACAGAGAGAAATTAGTCAAAGTTAGACGTAGGGAGGTTAAAGTCACTCAGAACTGTGAGGGGTGAGCCATCTTCAGGAAAGGAATTTATCAAGGCGTCAAGCTCATTGATGAACTCTCCAAGGGAACCTGGAGGGCGATAAATGACAAGGATGTTAAGCTTGAATGGGCTAGTGACTGTGACAGCATGGAATTCAAATGAGGAGATAGACAGATGGGTCAGGGGAAAAAGAGAGAATGTCCACTTGGGAGAGATGAGGAGTAGAGAATGTCCACTTGGGAGAGATGAGGATTCCTGTGCCACCACCCCCGCTGACCAGATGCTCTTGGGTATGCGAGAACACATGGTCAGACGAGGAGAGAGCAGTAGGAGTAGCAGTGTTTTCAGTGGTAATCCATGTTTCCGTCAGCGCCAAGAAGTCGAGGGACTGGAGGGTAGCATAGGCTGAGATGAACTCTGCCTTTTTGGCAGCAGAACGGCAGTTCCAGAGGCTGCCTGAGACCTGGAACTCCACGTGGGAGTTGTTGTATCTGTTATTATTACTATACAACTATTAAGTTGTATCTGTGCTAACCAGACATTTACACAATAACTAAATGACCTATTAAGTTGTATCTGTGCCAACAAGACATTTACAGAATAACAAAAAATGGCATCAAACACACATCTTATAACATACCCCGTCTTAAGCAACAAATGCACAATACCAGAAGCATTCCCCAACTCCCTCATGAAATGAAAATGAAGTTATGTAGGCTATGCTGTATCAAGTGTGTGAATGCACACTTCTGAGGAGGAAGCTCAAGAGAAATACCCCCTAGTCTGGATAGATGAGCCAGGGCATTTTTTAGTAAATCTCAATCTGGCAACCGTCAATCTGCCAACCGTCAATCTGGCAACCGGGGGCATATCTGATCCTGTTCATTTCAGCTGAGCTTTCATGCGACCCTCACAGCTTGTATGGAGAGAGAACAGCCATCTAAGAGTACGTTTGACATCAGGGTTCATGTCTCGTGATGTGTCCCAGCAATGGGAGCTGACTTTCTTTCCTAGTTTCTTTTCCTGGTCTCCTTTCTTTGTCTCCTCATCCAATTGGCAAGGATCCCCCAGAACCTATTTCTCAATAACATACGGTACGTACTCAGAATGTCTGTGAGGCAGACAGCCCTGTGGCTGATTTCTATATACACCTACTTTAATAGACTGTGCAATGACTGGATTATTGATCACATCCTGAACTAGAGGGCACTATCCCACAGCATTATCCAGCTGAGAATATGTGTTTGAATATGTATTCATGCTGACATAAAGGCATTTGACTTGTATCTCCATTAAGCTGATGTATTGGCATGCACAGAGACAGAGAGAGGCCGAGAGAGAGAGGGAGGGCGAGAGAGAGAGGGTGAGAGGGGGGGGGGGGCGAGAGAGAGAGAGAGAGATAGATATATATATACATCTCAAGCCATGCATGTTTGGATACTGGACGGGTGCAATCTCCATACAGGGCAGACTGGGAAACAGGCGCAACCAACCATGGATGGGGTGGGGGTGGGGTGTGGGGAACTTGACGACAACTTGCGGACAGTGGGTTTAGAACAACAATGGCAAAAACTGTATACAAAAAAGTATAAATATACCACCAAAAGGGCACTTGTGAGTGGGAGGGCAAAGGGCAGGTGCTCAGGCACAGGTAGACCCCTATCTGTGAATGAGGTTTCATTTCCAGTTTTTAGGACTACAAACTGGCGAGCTCTATGGCCACAACCATCTGTGACAATCTAAAGAGAGAAAGAATGCTTTGAGTACAAAACTGTGGATACATTAGAGACCATTAGAGACCATTTTCTCTGGCACGCTCAATTCTCTTAGCATATCTTTCAAGTCTAATGCGACAAAATAATTGTTGAGAATCTAAGGCTGGTGACAATTTTTTTTGAAAGTCTTGGCAAATCTAGAGGTTAGGAATCTGGGCTAATATCCATACAGTTTCTCTCTAGCAAAACACAGAACAAAGAATTGGTCTTGACCTGACCCTTAAAAACAATGTGCACACACAAACATTTGATGCTAAAATTATTTTTATTATTTTATAATGCTTGAAGAATTTTTATATAAAAATGGATATAGAAAACAAGGGAAAGAATGAGAATGAATTTCAGAAAATATTTGTAAAATAGCAGAGGTCACTTGTTAGCAAGGAAAACGTCAGGAACTGAAAAAATACAAAAAGGTATCATTGTTAGAATCATGTAATACTGTGTGTCAAACAAACTTCAGTCATCAGCTTTAACATTCTCTGAGTTGGAACATTCTCCTCTCTTACCTATGCATTATGCCTTCGTTTTTCTGCACACAAGGGTTAAGAATTTAGCAAGAATTTAGCAAAGCGATTTTTCCCAGCTGCAAATATAGAGACGAGAGAGAGAGAGAGAGAGAGAGAGAGAGAGAGAGAGAGAGAGAGAGAGAGAGAGAGAGAGAGAGAGAGAGAGAGAACTGTACACAATGTTAATAGAGACTAATATTTGTGTTCCTAGGTTAGGGCCCTTAATATGGAATACATTAAATAGAGTGGTTAGAATATATAAAGGGTAACAGTTTCTATGAAGTACATATGTATAATGCTTTTAATGAATTGTGTAATGCCTTAAACTTATGTGCTATGACACTAACTATAACCATCCATAATAACTAATACGTGGTTGTAAAACTGTACAATGTGTTATAGATAATTAGCTACAATGGGGGAGGGGGGACTTGAAATGGATACGATGTACTGTAGGTGAAATGAATAGTGTATGTATTGACTGATCATTGAAAATGATGTAACACCTTACATTAGTGTCTTTATTGGTGTATTTGATATTTGGTATTTTATTAGGATCCCCATTAGCTGTTGCAAAAGCAGCAGCTACTCTTCCTGGGGTCCACACAAAACATGAAACATGACATAATACAGAACATTAATAGACAAGAACAGCTCAAGGACAGAACTACATACGTCTATGTCTTCTAGATGGTGTTCTATACTGTATGTTATGATATGTCTATGTCTTCTAGATGGTGTTCTATACTGTATGTAATGATATGTCTATGTCTTCTAGATGGTGTTCTATACTGTATGTAATGATATGTCTATGTCTTCTAGATGATGTTCTATACTGTATGTAATGATATGTCTATGTCTTCTATATGGTGTTCTATACTGTATGTAATGATATGTCTATGTCTTCTAGATGGTGTTCTATACTGTATGTAATGATATGTCTATGTCTTCTAGATGGTGTTCTATACTGTATGTAATGATATGTCTATGTCTTCTATATGGTGTTCTATACTGTATGTAATGATATGTCTATGTCTTCTATATGGTGTTCTATACTGTATGTAATGATATGTCTATGTCTTCTATATGGTGTTCTATACTCTATGTAATGATATGTCTATGTCTTCTATATGGTGTTCTATACTGTATGTAATGATATGTCTATGTCTTCTATATGGTGTTCTATACTCTATGTAATGATATGTCTATGTCTTCTATATGATGTTCTATACTGTATGTAATGATATGTCTATGTCTTCTATATGGTGTTCTATACTGTATGTAATGATATGTCTATGTCTTCTAGATAGTGTTGTATACTGTATGTAATGATATGTCTATGTCTTCTAGATGGTGTTCTATACTGTATGAATTCTGAGGATTTAAAATGTGAATCTATAATCATGCTTCCCTTTCAATGTCAATGTGTATTTGTAACATTCTAACCCTGTTTACAATAGTGCTTTGACGAAGAAGCTTTCTCCAAAACGTGTCAGCGAGTAATATCACTGAAGGGAATTAATCTGCCGTCCCTCACCTTATTTTACAAACAGTGAGCAGGAGAGGGTGGTGACCTGGGGGATCTGAGGTACTGGAATGCATTAAAAAAAATATATATCCTTTATGATAAAGCATTGCATTCATATCATCACATTTGGGTAGTGGCATAGAGCAGTAGAGTAGAGGCACTTCCAGAAGTTGGACACATGGGGGACATTTTTAGTAGCATAATGGCCGAGAAAATGTTGGCCTTTTAGAAACGCATTTCATGCAATTCTATGTCATTTTACATGACGAGACTTTGGTAGAGTATTTGTTAATACCACACAAATGATGGAAATGGCAGGCTACACTGACAAACTGAGAATCACAGATCAATAAAAACGACCTTGTCTTGAATCCGTCAATAGCCGAGGCCTAGGTGTGTGGAGACACATATTGTAGGCTACAATATGAGGAGGAAATTATAGTCCTAAAAATGCTTTCCAGTTTCACTGACTCACCCAATGATGCACAGCTCCCTCACTGGTGATGGCCGATGCACTCGTGCCAAAAGCCTGTCTCTCTCTCTCTCTTTTGTAAAACAATATTTGGAAGTTGATCCAATATTTTGGTGGCCTACAGCATAGAGTCTAAATAAGTGATGAAGTGCAACGCTTGAGAGATGAGAGTTCAGGCTCCTGTCTATCAGAGCAGAGAGAGAGATCAAAGAAAGTGAATCTCATTATAGTTACATTTGAAGTCGGAAGTTTACATCCACCTTAGCCAAATACATTTCAACTCAGTTTATCAGAGCAGAGAGGGAGAGAGATCGTAGAAAGTGAATGTCATTGTCACGACTTCGGCCGATGCTGCCTCTCCTCCTTGTTCGGGCAGGCTTCGGCGTTCGTCGTCACCGGCTTACTAACCACTGCTGCCCCAATCATCATCACAATTGTCTTGTCTTGTCAATCACACACACCTGGTTCCTATCCCCTAATTAGTCAGTGTATGAGTGTTCCCTCTACCCCCTTGTCCTTGTGGGGGTTTGTTAATTGTGAGAGTAGTGTAGCTCGGTGGAGCTACTCATAACATTGTGTTGCCAGGGTAGATTTCCCCCCTGTGCCTATGTATTATTGGATTCCGTTACAGTGTATTTGCCAGGGATGTTAGTTTGCCCTGTGCCTGTTTCGTTGATCGCTATTGGAGCGCATTTGTGTGTCAACGTAGGAATAAACTCTGTATTCGGTGGTTACCCTCCTGCGCCTGACTCCTTCCACCACACTCATCACAGTCATTCTAGTTATGTGAGAGATACAGGCGTGCTTCTCACACAGCCACCGTCACGCGTCGGCCACGCGTTTGGCTCCAACATATACTATGCCCACATACTCAAGTGTAGCTGTGGGGCTTACAAGTCTGAATTTCTTACAGCCTAATTTTCAAGACATCAATGTACAGCAACATTTTTAGGTGTCACTGCAGAACACCCTCCATATGCATATGAACACATACTCAGAGGTGGGGCTTACAATACTCACATTTCATATACTCAGAGGTGGGGCTTACAAGACTCACATTTCATATACTCAGAGGTGGGGCTTACAAGACTCACATTTCATATACCTTTCAAGACATCACTGTAGGACAAACATTTGATTTGATATCAGAATGTACTTCAAATAAAATAAATCAATGTATGCTACAGCAGAACACATATTATAGTATATAGGCCTCCTGCCTGTCTGATAATATGAAGCGCATATTCAGATTAACTTCACAGGACAGAACAAGTTTGTAAAGTTTTCCAGAACCTTCCACAACACGGCCATTTCCTGGTGCGTCTTCTCCTCCCTATCTCTTGTTTTGCTCCTGGTGTCTGTGACACATCTGGGTCCTTTAGCAATCCATGACCTCACATAGGGGACTGGGTTGAATTTGGTCAGGGGTGGGCCAACAAGGCTCAGAAAGAGTAGCCCTGATATGGTGGAGGTATGCAGAGAGGCGCGGGTTGAGGTGCAAATCAGATTCATTTGAGAAAATCCTGCTGGCCTTCTGCACTGGAGATGGGGATGGTGCTGACCACCATCAACATCTCTTTAAGTCCATCTGGAGATGAGGATGGTGCTGACCACCGTCAACATCTCTTTAAGTCCATCTGGAGATGGGGATGGTGCTGACCTCCATCAACATCTCTTTAAGTCCATCTGGAGATGGGGATGGTGCTGACCTCCATCAACATATCTTTAAGTCCATCTGGAGATAGGGATGGTGCTGACCTCCATCAACATCTCTTTAAGTCCATCTGGAAAGTCTCCTTTATCATTACCATCAGTGTCCCTGTACTGCCTGTAGGCCCGTATGACCTTACGTGGACTGTCAATGCCAAACCTCTGGCAGAGAGATTCTATCACTGTTTCTCCATACAGTGCTCCTGCATCCTCTGGCCAGTATTGAGCATAAAGCACCTTCAGCTCCTCTATGAACTGGCTGTATCCTGTATTGTCCACTGGTGACTGCCCTGTGTGCAGTAATAACACCCTCACTTCCCTGGTGACTGCCCTGTATGCAGTAATAACACCATCACTTCCCTGGTGACTGCCCTGTGTGCAGTAATAACACCATCACTTCCCTGGTGACTGCCCTGTGTGCAGTAATAACACCCTCACTTCCCTGGTGACTGCCCTGTGTGCAGTAATAACACCCTCACTTCCCTGGTGACTGCCCTGTGTGCAGTAATAACACCCTCACTTCCCTGGTGACTGCCCTCTTTGTCTCTCTTTTGGAGCTCGAGTGACAATTCAGATATGTGCGATGCACTTCAACAACTAAGACCTAGATTGTTAACAAACGCATGCGAGGATATCCGCATGGCAAGGCCACTATAGCTCTGACGGGTCACGCCGTCGCGGGAGGCATCCTCAGATCATCATTATCTTGTCCGTAAAGGTTAATGAGACATATTTGTTTATGGTCCAATAACATATTTAAAATAATCTATCTACCTTGCGTATCTGTTTGGACAATATGCACATTCAGATCGAAATTACTGTTAATTAATATCACCCCTTTTGAGTTTCTTAGCCCATGGGAGAAGTAAATTTCGCCCCCCACCCCAGTCCTTTTTCCACCCAACTTCATCTAGAATTGTTGAATGGGTTTCCTGTAAACAATAGATATTATATTCCTTCTCTTTGAGCCATGTAAATATTGTTATTCTTTTGTTATTGTCTGCTAAGCCATTACAATTATATAACTGGCTATTACAATTATAAGCTTTGAATGTTGCTTGACAAGCCAGGGGTTATACGTTTGTTTGGTCTTGAACTGAGCCTCCGTCCAAATTGCACCTGCTCCGGGGCACTGCCCCCCCCCCCCTTTTACATGATGGTTTTTCTGGGAGGCTGGAGAAATAACCAGGAGGCAACTTGATTTAACTCTGATCGCTTTTTTAAATGTTTACAGTGCAAAAAGTGAACAAATTGTATAAATCATGCGTGAGGTACCGGAGCCGGGCAAATAGGTGCTGGAACAAATGAAGTCAAATCTGAGAGGTGCCAGATCCGGCTCAAATTAAGCACTGGAACCCAGGTCTGGAGTGTATGACGTTGGTGTATTGGTACTGAATATACCAGAGATGGAGACAAGACTGATTGGAACAGAACCAGTGAGACCCAGACCAAGACTCAACCACTAGAGACCTCTAGACCCATGTGTCCAACCTGTAAGGAGACCTAGACCAGTTTAAATGTGTCTCACCTGTAAGGAGACCTAGACCAGTTTAAATGTGTCTCACCTGTAAGGAGACCAAGACCAGTTTAAATGTGGACAAATGAGCCCCAGAGTGTGAACATTAATGCTAGTGTGATGATGATGCTGTCAGTACAGCATAGTGTGGTGAGTTTCAGAGTTGGTCATTAGTCCTCATAGGGGATGGTTTCATTCTATGGAGTAGCAGTGGTCTTCATGACATTGTGCATGTTTTAGATCGAATCCATTGCGGTCAACTGCACAGACTCACTAATCTACAAATCCCCTTGCATCTTAAATAATGACTCACTAAGGGGGCTTTCACACTAAATTGGTTTGGAGCTGGGGGGGGGGTTTCCAACTTGTTTGGACTGGTGTGAACACTATCCGCACTCGGGAGCGCACCAAACAATGCACCTAGGTTGGCTCCAAAGGAGTGGTCTCGTTCCGTTTCCATTCATACCCCTTGGTGCTGTAGTACTGGGGTGTGATTGGCTGCAGGTGTCAACGCAGTCCGGACCAAACACAGGAAAAGATCCAAGCATACAGTATTATTGGTTGTTTGAAATGTGAGCATTTGATCAAATGCACGCATTATAATATCTTGATATCTCTGAAACATGTTGTGAATAGCAGTACATTTATGAGCGCATCTGTAAGGGGCTTAATACAGTTGTATTCCAGACACTTGGTAGCAGCACACGGGGAATAAAGAAGAAAAGTTAAAGTGGACTGGGGGAGAGGAAGAAAAACTAACAACAAATGCTGTTACAGTATCTCACAAAAGTGAGTACACCCCTCACATTTTTGTAAATATTTGAGTTTATCTTTTCATGTGACAACACTGAAGAAATGACACTTTGCTACAATGTAAAGTAGTGAGTGGACAGCTTGTATAACAGTGTACATTTGCTGTTCCTTCAAAATAACACAACACATAAGTGAAAATGTCACATACAGTACCTGTATTGGTAGTCCATACTGGGCTTTACTATGGTTCTACATACAGTACCTGTATTGATAGTCCATACTGGCTTTACTATGGGTCTACATACAGTACCTGTATTGATAGTCCATACTGGGCTTTACTATGGCTCTACATACAGTACCTGTATTGATAGTCCATACTGGGCTTTACTATGGTTCTACATACAGTACCTGTATTGATAGTCCATACTGGGCTTTACTATGGTTCTACATACAGTACCTGTATTGATAGTCCATACTGGGCTTTACTATGGTTCTACATACAGTACCTGTATTGATAGTCCATACTGGGCTTTACTATGGTTCTACATACAGTACCTGTATTGATAGTCCATACTGGGCTTTACTATGGTTCTACATACAGTACCTGTATTGATAGTCCATACTGGGCTTTACTATGGTTCTACATACAGTACCTGTATTGATAGTCCATACTGGGCTTTACTATGGTTCTACATACAGTACCTGTATTGATAGTCCATACTGGGCTTTACTATGGTTCTACATACAGTACCTGTATTGATAGTCCATACTGGGCTTTACTATGGTTCTGCATACAGTACCTGTATTGATAGTCCATACTGGGCTTTACTATGGTTCTACATACAGTACCTGTATTGATAGTCCATACTGGGCTTTACTATGGTTCTACATACAGTACCTGTATTGATAGTCCATACTGGGTTTACTATGGTTCTACATACAGTACCTGTATTGATAGTCCATACTGGGCTTTACTATGGTTCTACATACAGTACCTGTATTGATAGTCCATACTGGGCTTTACTATGGCTCTACATTTTTGTTAGTTTTTCTTTCTCTATAAACTCCAACGCAAAAGGTACTCTTTACTTTAATTTTCATAATGTCAGTACGATGTACAGTATCTTATTTTTTTATTTTATTTTTGGTCATTTAGCAGACGCTCTTATCCAGAGCGACTTACAGGAGCAATTAGGGTTAAGTGCCTTGCTCAAGGGCAAATCGACAGATTTTTCACCTAGTCGGCTCGGGGATTAGAACCAGCGACCTTTCGGTTACTGGCACAACGCTCTTACCCACTAAGCTACCTGCCGCCCTATCTCACAAAAGTGAGTACACCCCTCACATTTTTGTAAATATTTGAGTATATCTTTTCATGTGACATCACTGAAGAAATGACACTTTGCTACAATGTAAAGTAGTGAGTGTACAGCTTGTATAACAGTGTACATTTGCTGTCCCCTCAAAATAACACAACACACAGCCATTAATGTCTAAACCGCTGGCAACAAAAGTGAGTACACCCCTATGTGAAAATGTCCAAATTGGGCCCAATTAGCCATTTTCCCTCCCCGGTGTCATGTGATTTGTTAGTGTTACAAGGTCTCAGGTGTGAATGGGGAGCAGGTGTGTTACATTTGGTGTTATCGCTCTCACACTCCCTCATACTGGTCACTGGAAGTTCAACATGGCACCTCATGGCAAAGAACTCTCTGAGGATCTGAAAAAAAGAATTGTTGCTCTACATAAAGATGGCCTGGGCTATAAGAAGATTGCCAAGACCCTGAAACTGAGCTAAGATTCAACCACTAGAGACCTCTAGACCCATGTGTCCAACCTGTAAGGAGACCTAGACCAGTTTAAATGTGTCTCACCTGTAAGGAGACCTAGACCAGTTTAAATGTGTCTCACCTGTAAGGAGATCAAGACCAGTTTAAATGTGGACAAATGAGCCCCAGAGTGTGAACATGAATGCTAGTGTGATGATGATGCTGTCAGTACAGCATAGTGTGGTGAGTTTCAGAGTTGGTCATTAGTCCTCATAGGGGATGGTTTCATTCTATGGAGTAGCAGTGGTCTTCATGACATTGTGCATGTTTTAGATCAAATCCATTGCGGTGAACGGCACAGACTCACTAATCTACAAATCCACTTGTATCTCAAATATTGACTCACTAAGTGGTCCAGATCAGTGATTCTGCGCCTCTCCTTGATCAGACTGATCCCCTCCAACACACTGATGCCTGTTTCTCACTATAGAGCTGAGTCAAGCCAAGCAGGGCCAAACTGGGCTGGCTAACACTACAGAGCTGAGTCAAGCAGGGCCAAACTGGGCTGGCTAACACTACAGAGCTGAGTCAAGCAGGGCCAAACTGGGCTGGCTAACACTACAGAGCTGAGTCAAGCAGGGCAAAACTGGGCTGGCTAACACTACAGAGCTGAGTCAAGCAGGGCCAAACTGGGCTGGCTAACACTACAGAGCTGAGTCAAGCCAAGCAGGGCCAAACTGGGCTGGCTAACACTACAGAGCTGAGTCAAGCAGGGCCAAACTGGGCTGGCTAACGCTACAGAGCTGAGTCAAGCAGGGCCAAACTGGGCTGGCTAACACTACAGAGCTGAGTCAAGCAGGGCCAAACTGGGCTGGCTAACACTACAGAGCTGAGTCAAGCAGGGCCAAACTGGGCTGGCTAACACTACAGAGCTGAGTCAAGCAGGGCCAAACTGGGCTGGCTAACACTACAGAGCTGAGTCAAGCAGGGCCAAACTGGGCTGGCTAACGCTACAGAGCTGAGTCAAGCAGGGCCAAACTGGGCTGGCTAACACTACAGAGCTGAGTCAAGCAGGGCCAAACTGGGCTGGCTAACGCTACAGAGCTGAGTCAAGCCAAGCAGGGCCAAACTGGGCTGGCTAACGCTACAGAGCTGAGTCAAGCAGGGCCAAACTGGGTTGGCTAACACTGCAGAGCTGAGTCAAGCAGGGCCAAACTGGGCTGGCTAACGCTACAGAGCTGAGTCAAGCAGGGCCAAACTGGGCTGGCTAACGCTACAGAGCTGAGTCAAGCAGGGCCAAACTGGGCTGGCTAACACTACAGAGCTGAGTCAAGCCAAGCAGGGCCAAACTGGGCTGGCTAACGCTACAGAGCTGAGTCAAGCAGGGCCAAACTGGGCTGGCTAACACTACAGAGCTGAGTCAAGCAGGGCCAAACTGGGCTGGCTAACGCTACAGAGCTGAGTCAAGCAGGGCCAAACTGGGCTGGCTAATGCTACAAAGCTGAGTCAAGGCAAGCAGGGCCAAACTGGGCTGGCTAATACTACAGAGCTGAGTGAAGCAGGGCCAAACTGGGCTGGCTAACACTACAGAGCTGAGTCAAGCAGGGTCAAACTGGGCTGGCTAACACTACAGAGCTGAGTCAAGCCAAGCAGGGCCAAACTGGGCGGGCTAACACTACAGAGCTGAGTCAAGCAGGGCCAAACTGGGCTGGCTAACACTACAGAGCTGAGTCAAGCCAAGCAGGGCCAAACTGGGCTGGCTAACACTACAGAGCTGAGTCAAGCAGGGCCAAACTGGGCTGGCTAACGCTACAGAGCTGAGTCAAGCCAAGCAGGGCCAAACTGGGCTGGCTAACACTACAGAGCTGAGTCAAGCAGGGCCAAACTGGGCTGGCTAACGCTACAGAGTTGAGTCAAGCAGGGCCAAACTGGGCTGGCTAACGCTACAGAGCTGAGTCAAGCCAAGCAGGGCCAAACTGGGCTGGCTAACGCTACAGAGCTGAGTCAAGCAGGGCCAAACTGGGTTGGCTAACACTGCAGAGCTGAGTCAAGCAGGGCCAAACTGGGCTGGCTAACACTACAGAGCTGAGTCAAGCCAAGCAGGGCCAAACTGGGCGGGCTAACACTACAGAGCTGAGTCAAGCAGGGCCAAACTGGGCTGGCTAACACTACAGAGCTGAGTCAAGCCAAGCAGGGCCAAACTGGGCTGGCTAACTCTACAGAGCTGAGTCAAGCCAAGCAGGGCCAAACTGGGCTGGCTAACACTACAGAGCTGAGTCAAGCAGGGCCAAACTGGGCTGGCTAACACTACAGAGCTGAGTCAAGCAGGGCCAAACTGGGCTGGCTAACGCTACAGAGCTGAGTCAAGCCAAGCAGGGCCAAACTGGGCTGGCTAACACTACAGAGCTGAGTCAAGCAGGGCCAAACTGGGCTGGCTAACACTACAGAGCTGAGTCAAGCAGGGCCAAACTGGGGTGGCTAACACTACAGAGTTGAGTCAAGCAGGGCCAAACTGGGGTGGCTAACACTACAGAGCTGAGTCAAGCAGGGCCAAACTGGGCTGGCTAACACTACAGAGCTGAGTCAAGCAGGGCCAAACTGGGCTGGCTAACACTACAGAGCTGAGTCAAGCAAGGCCAAACTGGGCTGGCTAACACTACAGAGCTGAGTCAAGCCAAGCAGGGCCAAACTGGGCTGGCTAACACTACAGAGTTGAGTCAAGCAGGGCCAAACTGGGGTGGCTAACACTACAGAGCTGAGTCAAGCAGGGCAAAACTGGGCTGGCTAACACTACAGAGCTGAGTCAAGCAGGGCCAAACTGGGCTGGCTAACACTACAGAGCTGAGTCAAGCAGGGCCAAACTGGGCTGGCTAACACTACAGAGCTGAGTCAAGCAGGGCCAAACTGGGCTGGCTAACACTACAGAGCTGAGTCAAGCAGGGCCAAACTGGGCTGGCTAACACTACAGAGCTGAGTCAAGCAGGGCCAAACTGGGCTGGCTAACACTACAGAGCTGAGTCAAGCCAAGCAGGGCCAAACTGGGCTGGCTAACGCTACAGAGCTGAGTCAAGCAGGGCCAAACTGGGCTGGCTAACACTACAGAGCTGGGTCAAGCCAAGCAGGGCCAAACTGGGCTGGCTAACGCTACAGAGCTGAGTCAAGCAGGGCCAAACTGGGCTGGCTAACACTACAGAGCTGAGTCAAGCAGGGCCAAACTGGGCTGGCTAACGCTACAGAGCTGAGTCAAGCAGGGCCAAACTGGGCTGGCTAACGCTACAGAGCTGAGTCAAGCAGGGCCAAACTGGGCTGGCTAACACTACAGAGCTGAGTCAAGCCAAGCAGGGCCAAACTGGGCTGGCTAACGCTACAGAGCTGAGTCAAGCAGGGCCAAACTGGGCTGGCTAACACTACAGAGCTGAGTCAAGCAGGGCCAAACTGGGCTGGCTAACGCTACAGAGCTGAGTCAAGCAGGGCCAAACTGGGCTGGCTAACGCTACAGAGCTGAGTCAAGCCAAGCAGGGCCAAACTGGGCTGGCTAATACTACAGAGCTGAGTGAAGCAGGGCCAAACTGGGCTGGCTAACACTACAGAGCTGAGTCAAGCAGGGTCAAACTGGGCTGGCTAACGCTACAGAGCTGAGTCAAGCCAAGCAGGGCCAAACTGGGCTGGCTAACACTACAGAGTTGAGTCAAGCAGGGCCAAACTGGGCTGGCTAACACTACAGAGCTGAGTCAAGCAGGGCCAAACTGGGCTGGCTAACGCTACAGAGCTGAGTCAAGCAGGGCTAAACTGGGCTGGCTAACACTACAGAGCTGAGTCAAGCAGGGCCAAACTGGGCTGGCTAACGCTACAGAGCTGAGTCAAGCCAAGCAGGGCCAAACTGGGCTGGCTAACACTACAGAGCTGAGTCAAGCAGGGCCAAACTGGGCTGGCTAACGCTACAGAGCTGAGTCAAGCCAAGCAGGGCCAAACTGGGCTGGCTAACACTACAGAGCTGAGTCAAGCAGGGCCAAACTGGGCTGGCTAACTCTACAGAGCTGAGTCAAGCCAAGCAGGGCCAAACTGGGCTGGCTAACACTACAGAGCTGAGTCAAGCAGGGCCAAACTGGGCTGGCTAACACTACAGAGCTGAGTCAAGCAGGGCCAAACTGGGCTGGCTAATGCTACAGAGCTGAGTCATGCCAAGCAGGTCCAAACTGGGCTGGCTAACACTACAGAGTTGAGTCAAGCAGGGCCAAACTGGGCTGGCTAACACTACAGAGCTGAGTCAAGCAGGGCCAAACTGGGCTGGCTAACACTACAGAGCTGAGTCAAGCAGGGCAAAACTGGGCTGGCTAACACTACAGAGCTGAGTCAAGCAGGGCCAAACTGGGCTGGCTAACACTACAGAGCTGAGTCAAGCAGGGCCAAACTGGGCTGGCTAACACTACAGAGCTGAGTCAAGCAGGGCCAAACTGGGCTGGCTAACACTACAGAGCTGAGTCAAGCAGGGCCAAACTGGGCTGGCTAACACTACAGAGCTGAGTCAAGCAGGGCCAAACTGGGCTGGCTAACACTACAGAGCTGAGTCAAGCAGGGCCAAACTGGGCTGGCTAACACTACAGAGCTGAGTCAAGCCAAGCAGGGCCAAACTGGGCTGGCTAACGCTACAGAGCTGAGTCAAGCAGGGCCAAACTGGGCTGGCTAACACTACAGAGCTGAGTCAAGCCAAGCAGGGCCAAACTGGGCTGGCTAACGCTACAGAGCTGAGTCAAGCAGGGCCAAACTGGGCTGGCTAACACTACAGAGCTGAGTCAAGCAGGGCCAAACTGGGCTGGCTAACGCTACAGAGCTGAGTCAAGCAGGGCCAAACTGGGCTGGCTAACGCTAAAGAGCTGAGTCAAGCAGGGCCAAACTGGGCTGGCTAACACTACAGAGCTGAGTCAAGCAGGGCCAAACTGGGCTGGATAACACTACAGAGCTGAGTCAAGCAGGGCCAAACTGGGCTGGCTAACACTATGAGCTGAGTCAAGCAGGGCCAAACTGGGCTGGCTAACACTACAGAGCTGAGTCAAGCAGGGCCAAACTGGGCTGGCTAACACTACAGAGCTGAGTCAAGCAGGGCCAAACTGGGCTGGCTAACACTACAGAGCTGAGTCAAGCAGGGCCAAACTGGGCTGGCTAACACTACAGAGCTGAGTCAAGCAGGGCCAAACTGGGCTGGATAACACTACAGAGCTGAGTCAAGCCAAGCAGGGCCAAACTGGGCTGGCTAACACTACAGAGCTGAGTCAAGCAGGGCCAAACTGGGCTGGCTAACACTACAGAGCTGAGTCAAGCAGGGCCAAACTGGGCTGGCTAACACTACAGAGCTGAGTCAAGCAGGGCTAAACTGGGCTGGCTAACACTACAGAGCTGAGTCAAGTCAAGCAGGGCCAAACTGGGCTGGCTAACACTACAGAGCTGAGTCAAGCAGGGCCAAACTGGGCTGGCTAACACTACAGAGCTGAGTCAAGCAGGGCCAAACTGGGCTGGCTAACACTACAGAGCTGAGTCAAGCCAAGTTCTGGAACCATCCTTGAAAGGACAATGTGTAAAGAAAATATCCCAGCCAGTCCAGTCCAGTTGTGGTCAGCTCTGTTGTGTCAATCTTGTTTCTCCATACCTCTAAATGCCATCTTTCTAGATGGTGCCATTTTCAAATAAAATAAAATAAAATTTAATTACATTTGTCACATGCGCCGAATACAACAGGTGTAAACCTTACCGTGAAATGCTTACTTACAAACCCTTAACCAACAATGCTGTTCAAGAAATAGAGTTAAGAAAATATTTACAAAATAAACTAAATTTAAAAAACAAATCAAATCAAAAAGTAACACAATAAAATGACATAACAATAATGAGGCTATATACAGGGGGTCATTCTAGAGGTGGAGTAGCTCTGCCAGTCAATGTGTGGGGGTACAGGTTAGTTGAGGTCATTTGGAAAGTGACTATGCATAGATAAACAGCCAGTAGCAGCAGTGTAAAATCAAAAAGGGGGTGGGGGGGGGGGTCAATGTAAATAGTCCGGGTGGCCATTTCATTAATTCTTCCCCCATTCGTTTGGGATTGAGACCTGCAGTCACCTTGATTTAAGACCACTTTTGAGAAGTGTTCCACAGGCAGTAAATCTATTGTAGAATAAATGGAACCTGGATCCATTTCATTCTATTAACATGGCTTGTGTGTGTTATAGCAGTAATGGGGTTAAACTGATATTAAAACGACAACTCCATAGGTGGGTACCAGGTCAGGGGAGTTCATCTCTGCTCCCAGCATCCCTGGGACAGTACTGATCAACATAGCTGACCTGATGCAGAGGTGGACCAGTGATGTTTTCCTCTCAGTGGTGAGACTTGCCCTTCCATTTGATACACTGTTAACTCATAAGATCATACAAGATGTTACAGGCTTATTGCATGTGGAAACAGACCTGCATTCAAATACTATTTAAAATAATTTTGAATACTTAATAAGCAGTGCTTGATTGAGTTTGCCTGTTGTAATGGAACCAATAGAAAAGTCCTAAACGTACAAACATCAAAAACGTTTCTCGTTCAGTTAGTCACTCCCTGTTTCAGCTAATTATCTTCAATTTGGTGCCTAGTGAATACGACTCAGGTCTCTATGGAAACATCAATGTAAATTCACCTTAGGTTTTTACTCCTCACTTTCCCTTTCAGGTCTATAGGGTTTTGCTGCCCCCTGCTGGAGACTGGAGCACAAGGCAGTCCCTGGCTTTCTTTGGGCAGCTGGAGGATGAGGCCCTCCTCACCTGTTGTGACGGGTCCAACAAATATCCCCTGGTGAAGGCAGGGTCCTATCTCATCCAACGCTTCAATGACTCTTATGGGAGGCAGTGAGCATTTCCCATGTTAAGCTATGGAATTAATTGTACAGCATTGGATTGGTGTTGGCATGGGGTAGAGGGAGTTTACATATACCAGTCATTTCCTTTTAAATCCATGAAGGGAAGTGGACAAGTTCACACTTAGAAAGGAGATAATAGTTCCACACCTCATGTGTCCTGATAACTACAGGAATGGAACCATATTGCGGTTACCTGCTTTCTATACGGTTTGATGAGAGAGAGACAGAGAGAGAGGCAGAGAGAGAGAGAGAGAGAGAGGCAGAGAGAGAGAGAGAGAGGAGAGAGGAGAGAGGAGAGAGAGAGAGAGAGAGAGAGAGAGAGGCAGAGAGAGAGAGAGAGAGAGAGAGAGAGAGGCAGAGAGGCAGAGAGAGAGAGAGAGAGAGAGAGAGAGAGAGAGAGAGAGAGAGAGAGAGAGAGAGAGAGAGAGAGAGAGAGAGGACATCAGGTAAAGTTCTGGAGATGAGGGAAGATGTGTGCAGAAAGAAACCCTCCAGTATGGTTAACCCCAGTTAGGCCCAGTATGGACTATCAATACAAGTGACCATTTAGAATGTGACCCAGTTCAATGGGTCTTAACAGAACTGGGGGATGTCAGCCATGAAGTTGTCTAAACACAACTGGAATATAATTTGTTTGTGATTCATTGTTAATGGATTTTCCATTAGGAACACAGGGGGAAAACCTAACACAACAACACACATAACACACAACCAATAAAAACAAAGGGGGAGGAAACCACTAAAGTCATTACCATATTGTCATTTTCTAATGACAGGGAGAAAACATGTAAAATCTAGAAGACTACTTTAGATCTGGTCAGAAGAAGCCTAGTGCACTACGTAGGGAACAGGGAGAGATTTGGGACAGAGACAGTAACTCCTGTATGGAAATCTTCATTCTAATGACAGTGAGCAAATCTCCACCCTATTCCCTATGTAGTGCACTACTTTAGATCTGATCAGAAGTAGCCTAGTGCACTACGTAGGGAACAGGGTGTCATTTGGGCCAGAGACAGTAACTCCCCTGGGTATGAATTGTCTCTCTATCTTATCTGTCTATGCTTGGTTGACCTAGCAACTGGGTCTGTTTTAATGTCCAGACAGCATGTACCCAACAGTGAGGTCAGTGGGATTGGAGAGAGTCCCCTCTCCCTCTCTCTGTCTCCTCCCGAGTATCATTTCTTACTCGGCAGGATCCGTCCACGTTATCGGAGGGCTCCTGGCAAGCGGGGAGTCGCCGACCCGCGTTCAATGTGCCGGTCCGCTTAGCGAGTGCGTCCCGAAAACATGTAAAATCTAGAAGACTACTTTAGATCTGGTCAGTGCACTACGTAGGGAACAGGGTGTCATTTGGGCCAGAGTCAGTAACTCCCCTGGGTATGAATTGTGTCTCTATCTTATCGGTCTTCTATATGATGTTCTCCTCTCCTCCTCTCTTCTCTCCTCTATTCACTCTATTCTATCATCCACACCACATGCCAGCTTCAACACAATCCATTTACAAGTTAAAGACACACCTTGGAATAAATAGCAAAGGAAAACTACTACTAGATGGATTTTTTATTTCCCATCACCATGAATCATATTTAATAACTGAACAGTAGCAGACCTAACTTCATCTGTTCCTGACTCTGGGTAGTGGATTAAAAAGACCATCAATCTCCAATGATATTAAAGTACAATTCTGAACATTACTGATATACTGAGTGACAAGTCAAGATATCTGCTGGGTTTTTATTGTTTGGTTAATAGCACCACCTGCTGGACAGGTTTAATGTTGCTTGACTGAGCAGTATGGGAGAATAAAAGATGCCAAACTTAGGGCCGGTTTCCCGGACATCTCCATTGAACATGCTTTTTAGTGTAGGACTAGGCTTCATCTGTGTCCGGGAAACCGGCCCATATAGTTCAATTAGCAAGTAAGTAACACTACCTGTTCCATGATACTGAGGAAAATGACATTGAGACAGAGAACCAATTGAGAAAACATTTCAATGGTTCTGAATGACAACCAACATACATTAACAGCATACATCATGATTAATGTGAATATATAAGATTAAAACATTGCACTTAAAAAAATATGAATGCATTGAATTGTAATTCACAACATCTTCTGACGATCAAATCAATCAAATCATTGTACATAAAAACAGAGCAGAATGAATCATCACATCTGGGGACCATCACCACCAGCATGACTAGTATCTATGTGGACCCTACTACAGTTTAACCAGCTCAGCTATAGACTACACCAGCATGACTAGTATCTATGTGGACCCTACTACAGTTTAACCAGCTCAGCTATAGACTACACCAGCATGACTAGTATCTATGTGGACCCTACTACAGTTTAACCAGCTCAGCTATAGACTACACCAGCATGACTAGTATCTATGTGGACCCTACTACAGTTTAACCAGCTCAGCTATAGACTACACCAGCATGACTAGTATCTATGTGGACCCTACTACAGTTTAACCAGCTCAGCAGCGTTAAAGAGACATAACCCAGCAGCACTAGAGAAAAAACGATCTAAACGAAACCCAGGATAGAGGGGCTGAGTGAATGTGGTCTGGACTCTGTGGAGGAGGGTCATTGTGTCAGAGACACTGTAGAAGGACAGAGTACCTGCCTTGTGATCCAGGTCCACTCCTACTCTGGAGGACTGAGGGCCTGATACTTTAGTCACAACATTATTGTGCCAGAAACAATAACCACCACTATAACACACTAAACTCCAGGACTTGTTATTCTCTCCAAATCTACCATCTGTCCCTGTTCTGCTGATGTCTTTATATGAGACTGCTGTATCAACACCCCCCCCACTCCACTCCACCTCCCAGTAACAGCGTCCAGACAGACCCTCTCTACACAGAACCTGACAGTAGTTAGTGAATCTCTCTGGATGATCAGGATATGGTTGGACTTGGTCTGTACGTGTCACCTTTCTGTTCCTTTTAGACAGAGAGAGGAGTGTGCCTGCTGTGTTTGGGTCCAGTGTGAGCTGACAGGAATCTGGGAGAAGAGCAGAGCAGAGACCAATGAGGGGAGTTAGAACAATAAGTGAAGTCAGATACTGTATCTACCCTGTCTTTGATTAGAGCACAGCAGAGATCAAATCAGAGAAATATGAGGAGTCAGATAGATACCCAGTCTTTGATTAGATCTACTATTGCTATATATTTCTAGAGGGATTGTTAGGAGTGTCAGTAAAAAGAGACTGTTAGTTACTTCAGAATAAAGAGACTCACATTGTAAGAACTGTTCTCTGGTCTTGGGCTCTGGAGGCAGTACAACATCCACTATATTCACTACAGACACACAAACACATTCACAGAGAGAGGGAATGGTATCATCATACCATATTCCACATGTATATGACTAGTAGGGAACTTTCAATGGTCTAAAGTTGATGTTCTTATTATTTTTAACACACCTGTAGAGGAGATCTTGGTCCATTCTCCTTTAAGGACGTCTTCTAGTTTCTCTCTCAGTTCAGACACAGTCTTACTCACATCTCCAAAGTACTGAAGAGGACGGACAACGATGCTGGGTAAGTCTGAAGATACACTGGTACTGGAGAGAGACTGATAACTCTGGAGAGAGAGAGAGAGAGAGAGAGGGAGAGAGAGAGAGAGAGAGAGAGAGAGAGAGAGAGAGAGAGAGAGAGAGAGAGAGAGGGGAGAGAGAGAGAGAGAGAGAGAGAGAGAGAGAGAGAGAGAGAGAGAGAACAGAACCAAATGATTGAGAGTTTTAATTTCATATCACATGTATCAAGGCAGTTGAGTTACCTGGAGGAAATGGATGTGATCCTCTGTGTGTGAGAGCTGCTCCAGCTCAGTGCTTCTCTTCCTCAGCTCAGCTATCTCCTGCTCCAGTTGCTCCAGGAGTCCTTCAGCTTGACTCACTTGAGCCTTCTCTTGGGCTCTGATCAGCTCCTTCACCTCAGAGCGCCTTCTCTCAATAGAGCGGATCAGCTCAGTAAAGATCTTATCACTGTCCTCCACTGCTGCCTGTGCAGAGCTCTGTTAAGAGAGAGAGAGAGAGACTTGTCTTACTTTAATGAGCCATCCTCATTACACTAACACCCCCACCCCTAAAAGCACATTGCGTGACACCACAACCTCCACACAATCACATTATCCAGTACCCAACACCACAGTACAATACACCAACCAGCACCACATTCCAACCGTCCATCCAACCCCTCCTCTCCAGCCGTACAGACAGCCCCCCTGAGCCCCCATACCTCCTGAAACATCTCCACACTGTTGATCATTTTGTACAACTCAAACTCAACCCTAAGGCGTCAACAGTAATGGCATTACCCTGGCAACACAGAAAAAACATGATGAACAGTCTGTCATTGCAGAAAACGGACACCCCTCCCCAACTCCCAGGTCAACCCGAGCCAACCAGCTATTGGTGTCCAGGGCTCCATGTAATACCCTCCACTGGACGACCCCTGACCTTTCCAGCACTGGGAGCTTATAGAGCCCCTCCACCTATACCCTGCCATGCTCTCAGCCCCCACAACCCCCTGCCACTGATGCCCCTTCACTCCCGCTAAGCTCCTGATGTGTCTAACGTTGACACTGAGGGAGTCAGAACGCTGCGACCCTGACCATAAAATTTTTACTAACTTGCGCTGCAGGTCCACAAGCAGAACGCCTGGAAGCTGCGGAGGTGCACTAATTTGCGTGCACTAATTTAAATTCACTAACTTGCGCTGCAGGTCCACAAGCAGACCACCGGGGGCGTTGAGAATGGCCAATTTAAGCCATAGAGAGGATGCCACCAAGTTGTTGATGATCAGCACCATCCCTCTGTATGCCACTTGGGAGATGAGCCACCTCCACTTCGCCAGCCTCGACACCACCGCTTGTGACACTCCTTCCCAGTTCTTCCTATCCCAACCCTCCGAGCCCAGATACACCCCAAGCATCTTGAGCCACTCACAGCCCCACTGCAACCCCCCTGGAAGCTGCGGAGGTGCCCTGTCCCTCCATGCCCAACATAACAGAGCCTCACTCTTGCCCCAGTTTCCCTAAGCAGAAGACGCCCCCTCGTACACCCTCAAACTATTCTCCAGGGCCTGTAGGTTCTGCTCATCCCTAACCAACACAGACGTCATCAGCGTATGCTGACACTGCTATGCCTGTCCCCAACCCTATGCCTGGCTCCCACACTCCCTGTAGCCTCCTGCGTAGCAGGCCCAGAAAGGGCTCAATAACAAGAGTGTATAGCTGCCCTGACAGAGGGCATCCCTGGTGAATGCCCCTCCCTACCCAGACTGGCCTACTGAGCCCTCCCCACACCTTGACCATACATGAAGCCCCAGCATACTACCGCGACATTACGTGGTCCTCTGTAGCTCAGCTGGTAGAGCACGGCGCTTGTAACGCCAGGGTAGTGGGTTCGATCCCCGGGACCACCCATACACAAAAATGTATGCACGCATGACTGTAAGTCGCTTTGGATAAAAGCGTCTGCTAAATGGCATATTATGTATATTTATTTATTTAACATTTGAACACAGGCCACAAAATTCTCCCCACAACCAAAACAACACATTGAACAGATATTCATGGTCCACCCTATCAAAGGCTTTCTCCTGATTATGAACAGATTGTTTGTGATTGAGCGTCCTGGTACACAGTACGTTTGGTCCTTGTGTACAATAGAGTCCAGGTGGGACTTCAGTCTGTTAACGAGGACCTTGGTAAAGACCTTATAGTCCAAACAGAGCAATGCCACAGGCCTCCAGTTCTTTATGTCGCTCAAATCCTTATTTTGGGCAGGAGAGTCAAAGCCTCCCGTCTACAGCTTAGCGACAGCTCCCCCACCCAGACGCACTCACACAACACACGTCCTGTAAAATAATTCCCCAGAACTTTTTATAAAGATCCACAGGCAGACCGTCTGAGAGACAGCAGCTGAGAGTTTGTGAAAGGCCAGGGAAATATCTATTTGATTTATCTGTGACAGAGAGAGTTTGGAAAGGTCTGTGAGCAGAACCTGAGAACACCCAGGATAATAATAATAATAATATGCCATTTAGCAGACGCTTTTATCCAAAGCGACTTACAGTCATGTGCATACATTTTTACATATGGGTGGTCCCGGGGATCGAACCCACTACCCTGGCATTACAAGGACCATGCTCTACAGAGGACCACAGAGTTCTGCCCTCTATAAATCAGAGTACAACTCCACAGCCTCATCTCCTCACAACAGAAGTTACCCACCCATCAGGCTCCCTCATCTCCCCACAACAGAAGTTACCCACCCATCAGGCTCCCTCATCTCCCCACAACAGAAGTTACCCACCCATCAGGCTCCCTCATCTCCCCACAACAGAAGTTACCCACCCATCAGGCTCCCTCATCTCCCCACAACAGAAGTTACCCACCCATCAGGCTCCCTCATCTCCCCCACAACAGAAGTTACCCACCCATCAGGCTCCCTCATCTCCCCACAACAGAAGTTACCCACCCATCAGGCTCCCTCATCTCCCCCACAACAGAAGTTACCCACCCATCAGGCTCCCTCATCTCCCCACAACAGAAGTTACCCACCCATCAGGCTCCCTCATCTCCCCCTTAACAGAAATTACCCACCCATCAGGCTCCCTCTTCTCCCCACAACAGAAGTTACCCACCCATCAGGCTCCCTCATCTCCCCCACAACAGAAGTTACCCACCCATTAGGCTCCCTCATCTCCCCCACAACAGAAGTTACCCACCAAAGTTACCCACCCATCAGGCTCCCTCATCTCCCCACAACAGAAGTTACCCACCCATCAGGCTCCCTCATCTCCCCACAACAGAAGTTACCCACCCATCAGGCTCCCTCATCTCCCCCACAACAGAAGTTACCCACCAAAGTTACCCACCCATCAGGCTCCCTCATCTCCCCACAACAGAAGTTACCCACCCATCAGGCTCCCTCATCTCCCCACAACAGAAGTTACCCACCCATCAGGCTCCCTCATCTCCCCACAACAGAAGTTACCCACCCATCAGGCTCCCTCATCTCCCCACAACAGAAGTTACCCACCCATCAGGCTCCCTCATCTCCCCACAACAGAAGTTACCCACCCATCAGGCTCCCTCCTCTCCCCCTTAACAGAAGTTACCCACCCATCAGGCTCCCTCATCTCCCCCACAACAGAAGTTACCCACCCATCAGGCTCCCTCCTCTCCCCCTTAACAGAAGTTACCCACCCATCAGGCTCCCTCATCTCCCCCACAACAGAAGTTACCCAACCATCAGGCTCCCTCCTCTCCCCACAACAGAAGTTACCCACCCATCAGGCTCCCTCATCTCCCCACAACAGAAGTTACCCACCCATCAGGCTCCCTCATCTCCCCCACAACAGAAGTTACCCACCCATCAGGCTCCCTCATCTCCCCACAACAGAAGTTACCCACCCATCAGGCTCCCTCATCTCCCCACAACAGAAGTTACCCACCCATCAGGCTCCCTCATCTCCCCACAACAGAAGTTACCCACCCATCAGGCTCCCTCATCTCCCCACAACAGAAGTTACCCACCCATCAGGCTCCCTCATCTCCCCACAACAGAAGTTACCCACCCATCAGGCTCCCTCATCTCCCCACAACAGAAGTTACCCACCCATCAGGCTCCCTCATCTCCCCACAACAGAAGTTACCCACCCATCAGGCTCCCTCATCTCCCCACAACAGAAGTTACCCGCCCATCAGACAAACGTAAAACAAGGGATTTTCTTGGTTTCCCCACTCTGTTTTTCCAACCCCTCTGGTGAAACAGAGAACTGAGCCCTGTACTATAATATAATATAATGTGCCATTTTGCAGACGCTTTTATCCAAAGCGACTTACAGTCATGCGTGCATATATATATATATATATATTTTTTTTTTTGTGTATGGGTGGTCCCGGGGATCGAACCCACTACCCTGGCGTTACAAGCGCCGTGCTCTACCAGCTGAGCTACAGAGGACCAGGTGCAGACACATTTATGAAAGCAAAGACAAGGTCATTATTTGGGCTCTAAACACTAACAACCTACCCTTACACACCTCTTTTGCTACCCCTGCACTAAGATTTCTGCCATGGCATTTAAATGTTTTTGTTTGACATATTCCCCCATTCTTTGCCGGCGTTCATGTTAAGGAAGTCTAACCGTGAAATCTCCATAAGAGGTGGGAGGGAAATCACCACAATCAGAAACCAGTAGAGAAGCCCATAAAGCCGCCATGCCAGAAAAAACCATCCATTTAAGCAGATTCTGAAGACATGCCCTTAAGAACCCATGACCCATTTTCTCAGCCTATACCGCTTCCTGGGTGAGAGGACACTAAACCCCTCATTCTTCATCACGTGTTGTACTGACCTTACAAACCTTCCAGGATCAATCAAATAAGACTCCAGCAGAACCTTCTTTTTCCCCTTTAGTCTCCATCAGGAACCTAGAAAGTTCTCTCACCGTATATACTGAGCCCTCAGCCTGACTGTCTGTCAGCTCTGGATCCAATGAGCCGTCTGAAAACGAGACCGCCTTGTCCTCCTCTCCCGCAGACTCACCTCCCCCCTCTTCCTCCTCCTCCATTGGCACGGTACCGTCCTCCTCCTTCCCAGTCTCTGCCCCCCTGCACTTCCCCCCTGATCAGAGCCTCTTCCCCAATGACAGGCAATATTTCCTGGGATGAGCCCACCAAGCCTTCGCCCACCGGAGTCTCTGTTACTACAGAAACCTGCCTCAGCTCATGTAGCCCAGCTGCAACCCTCCCCACCACCGCTTTCTCCACGGCCTGCGCACCACCACTTGGCCATGCACTACTACCGTGTAGCTCAGTTGGTAGAGCATGGCGCTTGCAACGCCAGGGTTGTGGGTTCGTTTCACAGGAAAACTCCTGCCTGAGCTTTTTACTGTCCCTTTCCACACTGCTAACGCAAGAGGAAGGACTGAAAACACATTACTGTGAAGTAATATAATGATGATTCATGTTTATTATTACCTGTTTTTATGGTCATGTTTTGAAATTATACTTCATTACTATAATGATTATCAATACGCCTGAACATTAATTCAGTCACCTCTGGTCGACAAAAACGTATTTTCCTAGTACATTAATTGTCAAATTCATCAACCAGCATCGAGCACTCTGCCTTCTCAGGCAAGCGAGGGGCATGTTGAGGTAAATATGATAACCGCCAAGGTTGCATTATGTCATTTATTGGTGGGCTGGAAGATGCAGTGTTTTTTCTTTTCTATTCAGAGGCTATTTACTCCCAATATGAGATCATTTTATGTAGAAGGTTTTTATAATGCATGTTTACTAGGGTTGAGGTTAGCGCATCTGAGTAGGTATTATTTGGGTTCAATACCTGTCCTACCTATCAATCATATTGCTGCTTGTAGCCTATAACTGATGATCCCCACACTAGAAACACCCAAAACTATCTGTGCTAGCAAACCCTGTGTTCCACCCCTCCCCTGTGTAACCTTGAAGTTTGTTAAGAAACAAACACTTGTCTACGAAAAGAGACATGTTTAACGGATTCCGCTTGGCACCCAGCCGAGAGCACACGGAAACCACTTGCAAATTTACCAAAACTAACCAACTACTTGCGGTCTGTTCGGAAGCAATAAACGGAGGCAGATTAGCCACCACAACTCTTATCGAAAGAGGCGACATCTGCACCAACACACCCCTCACAACAAGACAAACCTTTTTCATTAACACAACCACCGCCTTGTTCATTCTGGATGCAGAGTCCAGATGTTCCGCTCCAACCTGTTCGCCGACCATGAGCAAAACTTCCTCCACACCTTTCTCCGGAACGGACCCGAAGCGACAGCGTTTCTTCTCCACTCGGTTGAGGCCATCACGCCGCCCTAACAAACTACCCCTACTCCCCCCTCAACTCTAAACGATAAACAGTGGACACTAATAAACAAACCCTCCACCTTGAGAAAATACATTCAGAAAAAACGCAAGAACCAAAAGAAAAAAGAATAGTAGCCCTCCTCACGAAGCACAATCTCTCACAGCAACAACTTCTTCTTCTATGATATAATGGCGGTCCACAAACCAACGTTAAAGGTGCATGCCGCCACCTACTGTGCTGGAGTGTGTGGTCAATCACGGTTTCCAACATTTCTAAATCCTCCTACCTAACTCAGTACTTCTGAGAAAATAAAGAAGAGCCCTACTAACTTCTAATAGACCCTCCCCCATCCCCAAAATCCCCCCAAACCCCCCCAACCTCAATGACCCTACACTTCAATCTTTCCCTCTCTTCAACATACTTACAACAATATAACAACACATGCTCCACCGTTTCATCGACCGTACCCTCCACACACAAACCATTCCCATGCTTGCCAACCAGATGTAATGACGAGTTCAATGTACAATGTCCTAAGCGCAATCGAGTAAACACCACATCTTCCTTCCTAATCTGACTTTTGAATCTTGGTCCATCGACCTTTCTGTAAAACTGTAAACTATTCATATAAATGCCGGCCCTTGTGCTCAGAGTACCATCTCTTCTGCCACACATCTATCAAAATGGCTCTGATCTTACATTTGGCCTCACCTCTACCCAGTGGAACATTAATATCAATTATATCTAGTTTCAAAGCTCTTTTAGCTAACTGGTCTACAATTTCATTCCCTTCCACACCCGAATGTACTGGGACCCAGCAGAATCTCACTACTAAACCCATTCTCTCAATTCTCCATAATAACATTAATACTTTCAGTTCAACTGAGTATACTGACAGTTCATCTGTTAGTCTTCTACATATCTGCACATCAAATTCAGGAACGTAAACGCCTGCTCCTGTGAGCCCACTATCTGGGTCCTTGGATCCGTCTGTGAAAAGCATTAAAAAAGCATAAAAACCTCTACCAATGTAATTGTCAACCAGTTTCTCTATATCACTGACTTCTGACCAATCTTTCCTTTTCTCTACCAAGGTTAGATCAACAACAGGGTCTGGGAGTAACCATGGAGGAACATCCCCTATCACCGCAGAAGGGCCAACCTCCAACTCCCTCAAACCACTCTCATCAGCATGTTTTCCAACTGTCCAACCAAAACCACTGCCTTGTCTACTAGTATATTCCCAACAGTCATCTAGAACAGTAGCAGTGGGATGCTCAACCTCACAGCCTTTCAACCCAATAAGATAATGACCATTTTTTACGGCTTATATCCAAAGGCATCTCTCCTGCCTCCACCAGTAAGGCACATACAGATGTTGATTTAAATGCACCAATACATATCCTTAAAGCTATATACTGGATTCTGTCCAGCTTCTGAAGCCAAGTCTTTACCTCTGTTCCATAAACTGTACACCAGTAATCAATTGTCGTCCTGATCAGAGCTCTATAAACATCCATCAACAATTGTCTGTCAGCACCCTATTCATAACCAGAGACCCACACAACTAACTACCATGAAAGTTAATGAATGAGAGAGACATGAACATCGTTACAATAGGCCCTTTTCACGATGACGTCATCTAACTTCCGCCTTTCCGCGTAGCAGGTTAACTTCACTTCCGTTCGCCCGTAACCTGAGACTTCTCAACGAGTAATAATGTTTACGTATATGCAATGGTTTGTAACTTGCTAACGTTATTGTTAATTCATAATTGTTCACTGCCTTAGTTACTTAAAAGTGGGCTAACGTTAGCTAACAACAACTTAGTACCAGATACCGATAACGTTAAAAGGTAGCGTTACATTGCTGCCTGGCTGTAATGTAACAAGTTTACTTAGCTAGCTATCTAACCCTTTGTTAGGCAGTTAGTTTATTCATGAATGTATAGTAACTCACCTATTCAAATACTGTTGTGCATGATAGCTAGATAAATATTGATTCCTGGTCAAAGCTGAATGTTAATTTAGCTGTTTCTTTTCTCCCGGTGTCTGTATCGCAACAGTATCCCATCCAACACCGAAGCATGGCACAATCTTCGAGAAGATGCTATTGCAGTTTTGTTCAAACAACAAACAGAACAGGCCGTCGCCCGGCTGAGGATTTTAGTCGAGAGGGCCATACGGAGGGTGAAGGAGTACCATATCTGGGATGGGCTTGTTCCTCTTTCCACAGTGGGTTCAGTGAATCAGCTGTGGGCCATCTGCTGCCTCATGTCGAACTATCAGGGACCTCTTGACATTAAAGGAGACAAACCAGTCTGATGTTTTTGTCAACTGGAAGTTGTATATTTCCTGAGTAAGCTAGATGGGCTGTAAATAGAAGTACTTTTATATTACTGTATTGTATGTACAAAAAAATGTAAATATGAATTAACTTTGTTGGTAATTTAATTGATCTAATGTTATACTGTATGTTTTTGTTAAGGGTAATAACTTTTTCATAGCTATTAATGAACCTAATGTGATATATTGTAAAAATATCCAACTATTAACCATGTTATGTGCTTATGTGTCATGGCACTGATGGAACTATTAAATATATGTTTGCAAGCAACTGCTTCCAATCCTTTTTGATTTTGGTAAGAGCATTTACAACATCGCAATCCTTTTCAAAATTTGTATTTCAATACATAGATATACAGTATATAACACAATTAAGTTCATTTGCAGTTAAAGAAAAACATGTCGACATTTACATCACAATCCTTTTCAAAATGTGTGTTTCAGTACATAGGAGATATACAGTATATGACAAGTTAATTTGCAGTTAAAGAAAAAAATGTCAAAGGTTCACCTTCCACATTTACCTTAACACTATTTACACATAAAATTCTGCCTTATGTTTTATAACTTAAGAAGACATCCATGTAGATGTTATAATAGAAATGATCAAGCTTCTGTCGCATTGAGTGGATAATCTCCTCATCCCTAAAGATTCTCTCAACTGTGAAGTCAGTGCGGGTATCTGTAATGAAGTCACACCACTGAAGTCCGCTTAAGGCGAGTTGGCCTTGAACCTGATAGTAGTATTTGTGACTCTTCTTAAGGCAGGCCTGGCCTTTAACTGTGATCAGGTGTTTAACTTGGGTAACATTTTCAACATCGCAACTCTTAACCTCAGCAAGACCAAATGGTGGTGCTTCTGTTGGGCAGAAGACTTTAGCATCCGGGCTGGCTGCAAGGTGAGGTGAATCAGGGTGGATGATGACCCCGCATTGTTTCAGAGAGACATCACAAAAATCAGAATATTGCCTCAGTATCTCAGGTTCCAGATCCAACCCTCTTCTCATAGCAGCTGTCTGAGGAGTTCCTCTCAGAATGCGGGTTGCCAAAGCCTTGGCAGACAACTCCCCACGAACATGGCATATTTCACGGAATCTGCTGGCTGTCAGTCGGGGTTTGCGTACCTGGCTCCACAGCTGGCATTCTGACTGCATTCTTGTTTCTGCTTCAATAGCAGCAGACATCTCCTCTGACACAATCAGGCTGTCCAAATGACATTGTTGTATGTAGTTGGGCTCAAAATCAATGGGAAATTTAAAGTTGTAACCTTCAATAGGCAACTGAGGAAACTCACTGGCACCAGGGTGTTTAATAATATCTCTACTTAATTCTAGAGGGCACTGGTAAGAAAGCACAGACCCAAATGGCACAGGGCCAAATTTAGAGTCCACCAAATTAAGGCCCTCAAGCCCGTGCAGCAATTTGCAAATCCCTGGTTGTGGACGGATGTCTTTCAGTTTCTCAGCACTGGCCATGACGTGAGGATCCGGAATAGGCCCTGGCATGAAAGTGAGATATGTCAAGTTTAGATTTCATTAAATGCCACCTTATCTTTTTCACTAAAAAAGACAACCACACTCATCCAGTCTCGTACATGCTTCTAATACAAATAAAAAAATATCCACTGAAAGTCTATATAAAAAGTAACAAATAATAATCACTTTTATGTTTGTATTATTTTAGAAATGCACTAAAGTCTTTGTGCTCTAGTACAGGCGGGGGCTCATTCAGACTCACCATCATAGGCTCGGTACAGTGTGCACTTCACACCAGCTCTGACACTTGTTTTTTTCTTAGCCGCTGGTTTACACACCGCCATATCATTGGTGGCCTCTGGTACAATTCCCTGTGATATAATAATGATGAACAATACATTGTCAAAAGTCAATACAAACTGCAAAGTTCTGCATCAGTGTAACAAATAATATCTGACCTGTGTCCTAGGCCGGTGCCAGGTCTGCAGTGCGCTGGTGCATGACAGAGGCAATGGCACTGTCTTAAAGCCCATGGTAACATAGTGAGCACTTTGAAAAATAAGTGCTACTATGTGATTACATAGTGCTTTCCCAGCAGAGCAGGAACATGACATGTGATTGAGTACCACAGGAACCTCTGCAGAGTCTAGTGTAACCTGTTCATAGAGACATAACAATTAGTGCTGTACTTACAAAACATTTTTTCTGCGTTTCATTATAAACTACTGTACACAATTTTCAAAACCCAATTTCTTTTTTTAATTAAGAAAAATTGGCTGTTCTGAAACCTTTGACAAGTAGTGCCAACACTTATCGAAAATTTGAACATTTTGAGTTATCACAGAATCTTTCCCAGTCTTTATTGCCGTCAACAACCCACATCGGTTTGTAAGAATTTCGTTGTGTATTAAGTTTAATGATACAAAATCAGAGCTCAGACTGAGAAACAAACTGATCCACAGTGGAACTTTGTGGAATCATTCTTATTAAATCTGCAACCGCAGCAAAACACAACAAAAAGAAAACTTATCTATCTTAACCTATCTTATCATAATGTTAGAGAACTGTTTATCTGAGAAACCTGAAGCCGATGAGCCTCCTCATTTTTCTTCATGGACCTGTAACATCGCCCTCTCACTGTCACCTCACCGTTAACTACACTTGAGACTGTTTCAATACAGTGATTGGGAGAAAGGGCGCAGCATTAGCCATTAATACATTACTGACTCTTATCTTACGGTCGATACAAACAGCAGTAATATTAAAAAGAGGCTGCAAAACAGAAACTCGTCAGCTCATAACCTTCGCTAGCATAGGGCTAATTTAAGCTAAATAAAGATAAACACGTACCTTCATAATCAAACAGGTAACCTTCAACGAAGAACTTGTAGCCTTTATCAAGCTTCGATCTTGAAGTAAGGGACCACTTGTCAGCAAGTCGTTCTACGTCGTTAAGTCGTATTGGTGGCAGATGTGAAAGGGACTGGGTGAACTCCATAATGATGTGCTACTAGCTAAGCGTTCCTAAGCGACACCGGATGTAAACATAACCTGCATCGCGGCAGAACGGAAGTTGTCTGACGTCACGTGAAAAGGGCCTATACTGTACATAGACATAATGTAACGGTTCTTCTTCTTTGGAGTTTAACGGCGGTTGGCATCCAATATGTTGCATTACCGCCCCCAACTGGACTATAATATAAATCCATTATACTTTGTGATACAAAATGGGAAAAGGGGAAATTATAATAATAATAATAAAAAAACACCCTTCCAACTAACCCTACATATTAAATACCCACTACCCCATTCCACTAATTTGACCCTATCTGCTCCTGCACCATGCCAACGGCCTGGGAGGACGGGCCACCACCACTCAACACACCCTGTAACTCTTCTGAAGTCTAATCTTGTATGCCCAAATACTTCTCTGCAGCTGCCACCACAACATCTATTTTCTGTGATTTACGTTCCATTTCTACGGTACAGTTGATAACCATTGCTATGAATGCTAAGAAGCTAACTTTACTGAAGCATATATCACTCGTTGGCCTATCCCTCTGTGCTGGCACAGATCTACTACTCACAGGGATCCTCTCAGGATCTCTCACCCTTGACCCATCCTCCTCTACTTCCTTCACTGCCTCAGCATACGACACCTTCTGCACTACTCTGACTCTAGCCACCTCAACCTGCCTCTCTCGCACCGGACACTTCAGATCCCCAGCAACATGGGCATCCCAACAGTTGACACACACAACTTTATCGACCGAAACTACACAATCCTCTATCCCATGCCCTCCTGCACACTTCCCACATCTTGGAATCTCCCTCCTACAAACTGCTGCAACATGACCATAAACGTTGCACCTGAATCAGCACAGTGGATTCGCCACAAAAGCTCTTTCAGGATAACTGATATATCCTAACATTACTTTGTCGGGTAAAGACTCAAAACTCAAAAGGACTGACAGTGACTCCTCTGTTTCACCACGCTCACCACCGGGTCTGCGTCCCACCAAACGAAACACAAACAAATATCACTACAGGTTACCTTCACTGATTCAACTGCACCCAACTCCTTTCCCACCCACCCTGAAACCACAAATGGATCTGCCAAAAGGTATGGATCCACTTTGTCCAACAATGTATCTCCTACTGCACCAGATTCTTCTTTATCATGTCCATTGATGCCAGGCTCTGGTTCTGAGCTCTTCACCACACCTTCTACCTCACTTAACTCTCCCTCATTCATTTCCATTTCACCTCCAGAACTCAGTCTGGCGAATGGCTCACTCTGTTTGCACTTGAGTTATAACATTTGAAAGTCTCTATTCCATTGAAACTTTTGTGAGTGTAATGTTTACTGTTAATTTCTGGTTGTTTATTTCACTTTTGTTTATTATTTATTTCACTTGCTGTGGCAATGTAAACATATGTTTCCCATGCCAATAAAGCCCTTTGAATTCAATTCAATTCAATTGAGAGAGAGAGAGAGAGAGAGAGAGAGAGAGAGAGAGAGAGAGAGAGAGAGAGAGAGAGAGAGAGAGAGAGAGAGAGAGAGAGAGAGAGAGCTCCATGTTAATGTATAGGGGACATGAGTCGGTCATGGTTACTCATGGTTATGTGATGAGGTGGCCCCGCCTTCGACTTCAAAATCAGTGTCGGCCCTCAGCCCAATAGGGAATGTCCTCTTGGTGAAACGGTCAAGATGTTGGTTTCTCCCTCAGTAGACCCGGGTTCATATTCCGCCGGTTACATTAAGCAGTCTATTCTCTGAAAGGGGTCCAGACAGCCTGTTCCCAACAGTGGAGCCAGTGGGATTGGATAGGGGCATCTCTCTCTCTCTCTCTGACTGGAGGAGAGAAGTGAAATGCTGTGTCTCCTCTGGTCAACAATACTCACCTTGAGACACTCCACAGCCTGTTGGAGCTCCTTCAGCTCCTTCTCTCTCTCCTGGAATCTCTGCTGGACTTTCTGCTGACTCATCCCCAGCTGCCTCTGTGGAGAATCACTCTTCAATGAGCTATCAAGCTTTATTTGTCCAGTAGATCAATAGTATAGTAATGGGACATAGGGCACATTGAAGATAGGGATTAAAATGTTGAGGAAGTGTCTGTGTGAAATTATATTATTAAGTTGTTATGTGAATGATTATAGTTTTAACAGTGCACAAAACACGGGAGCTGATTGGGTGTTTGATAACGAATGATAATGGTGTTTGACTTTAGAAAATGGTGATACATTTGGAGAATCTGGGTTAGCATATCTATATAATCAAGGTTTGTGTTCATATTTGTTCTGCCGTGGATCGATATCACTTGAATGATCTCATATTCAAACAACCTTAATTCCTACTGTATCTTTAATTATTTGTTTATCAGACAGTCACCAACAAGTAGTTCTGGTCTTACCTGTTTCTCAGTCCTCTCTGCTGCAGCTGACACTGTTTCATGGCCTTTATGTTCATCCATCACACACAGCAGACAGATACACTGCTGATCGGTACGACAGAAAACCTCCAGCAGTTTGTCATGATCAGAGCAGATCTTCTCCTGTAGTTGTGCGGTGGCTTTGACCAGCTTGTGCTTCTTCAAAGCAGGAGATTCATAGTGAGATTGGAGGTGAGTCTCACAGTAAGAGGCCAGACACGCCAGACAGGACATGAGGGCTTTCTGATTTCTGGTCCCAGTGCAGACATCACACGCCACATCTCCAGGTCCAGCATAGCACAAAGCAGGAGGGGGAGCAGCCTGGAGTCCTGTCTTCTTCAGTTTCTCCACCAACTCAGCCAACATTTAATTTTTCCTCAGATTAGGCCTTGGAGTGAAGGTCTCTCTGCACTGAGGACAGCTATAGACCCCTTTCAGAACATCCTGATCCCAGCAGCCCTCAATACAGCTTCTACAGTAACTGTGTCCACAGGGAATAGCCACTGGCTCCTTCAGTAGATCCAGACAGACAGAACAACAGAACTGGTCCTGGTCCAGCAAAACTCCCTGCTGAGCCATTTGGACGGTTGTTCACTCTCACACAGACAGACGACACAGAGAATCAGATAAGTTTCGTTTCCACAGAAGAGAGTTTGTGAGAGGGGCAGGGACTTCCTGGTTCTACCAGAGGGGTGGGGTTAGAGGGAGGGAGGGGTTAGAGGGAGAGTGAGAGAGAGAGAGAGAGAGAGAGAGAGAGAGAGAGAGAGAGAGAGAGAGAGAGAGAGAGAGAGAGAGAGAGAGAGAGAGAGAGAGAGAGAGAGAGAGAACTGTACACAATGTTAATAGAGACAAAGATTTGTGTTCCTAGGTTAGAGCCCTTAATATGGAATACATTAAATAGAGTGGTTAGAATATATAAAGGGTAACAGTTTCTATGAAGTACATTTGTATAATGCTTTTAATTAATTTTGTAATGCCTTAAACTTGTGCTATGACACTAACTATAACCATCCATAATAACTAATACATGGTTGTAAAACTGTACAATGTGTTATAGATAATTAGCTACAATGGGGGAGGGGGGACTTGAAATGGATACAATGTACTGTAGCTGAAATGAATACCGTATGTATTGACTGATCATTGAGAATGATGTAACACTTTACATTACAGTGTGTTTATTGGTGTGTAATTATTCCTGTTAGTACAGTGGTGTAAAAGTACTGTGATGCCTCATTCTTCCACTGTACTAGCAGCAGTAACCCTAGCCAGTAATAAGGCTACTGGAATGGAAAGTGTTACAGGAAATATAAAGGAAGGATTTATACATGTCATCTATGATATACTCTATGTAATGATATGTCTATGTCTTCTATATGGTGTTCTATACTGTATGTAATGATATGTCTATGTATTCTATATGGTGTTCTATACTGTATGTAATGATATGTCTATGTATTCTATATGGTGTTCTATACTGTATGTAATGATATGTCTATGTCTTCTAGATGGTTTTCTATACTGTATGTAATGATATGTCTATGTCTTCTATATGGTGTTCTATACTGTATGTAATGATATGTCTATGTCTTCTAGATGGTGTTCTATACTGTATGTAATGATATGCCTATGTCTTCTATATGGTGTTCTATACTGTATGTAATGATATGTCTATGTCTTCTAGATGGTGTTCTATACTGTATGTAATGATATGTCTATGTCTTCTATATGGTGTTCTATACTGTATGTAATGATATGTATATGTCTTCTATATGGTTTTCTATACTGTATGTAATGATATGTCTATGTTTTCTATATGGTGTTCTATACTCTATGTAATGATATGTCTATGTCTTCTATATGGTGTTCTATACTGTATGTAATGATATGTCTATGTCTTCTATATGGTGTTCTATACTGTATTTAATGATATGTCTATGTCTTCTATATGGTGTTCTATACTCTATGTAATGATATGTCTATGTCTTCTAGATGGTGTTCTATACTGTATGTAATGATATGTCTATGTCTTCTATATGGTGTTCTATACTGTATGTAATGATATGTCTATGTCTTCTATATGGTGTTCTATACTGTATGTAATGATATGTCTATGTCTTCTATATGGTGTTCTATACTGTATGAATTCTGAGGATTTTAAATGTGAATCTATAATCATGCTTCCCTTTCAATGTCAATGTGTATTTGTAACATTCTAACCCTGTTTACAATAGTGCTTTGACGAAGAAGCTTTCTCCAAAACGTGTCAGCAAGTAATATCACTGAAGGGAATTAATCTGCCGTCCTGCACCTTATTTTACAAACAGTGAGCAGGAGAGGGTGGTGACCTGGGGGATCTGAGGTACTGGAATGCATAAAAATATATATATCCTTTATGATAAAGCATTGCATTCATATCATCACATTTGGGTAGTGGCATAGAGCAGTAGAGTAGAGGCACTTCCAGAAGTTGGACACATGGGGGACATTTTTAGTAGCTTAATGGCCGAGAAAATGTTGGCCTTTTAGAAACGCATTTCATGCAATTCTATGTGATTTTACATGACGAGACTTTGGAGTATTTGTTAATACCACACAAATGATGGAAATGGCAGGCTACACTGACAAACTGAGAATCACAGATCAATAAAAACGACCTTGTCTTGAATCCATCAATAGCCGAGGCCTAGGTGTGTGGAGACACATATTGTAGGCTACAATATGAGGAGGAAATTATAGTCCTAAAAATGCTTTCCAGTTTCACTGACTCACCCAACGATGCACAGCTCCCTCACTGGTGATGGCCGATGCACTCGTGCCAAAAGCCTATCTCTCTCTCTCTCTCTTTTGTAAAACAATATTTGGAAGTTGATCCAATATTTTGGTGGCCTCCAGCATAGAGTCTAAATAAATGATGAAGTGCAACGCTTGAGAGATGAGAGTTCAGGCTCCTGTCTATCAGAGCAGAGAGGGAGAGAGATCATAGAAAGTGAATCTCATTCTAGTTATGTGAGAGATACAGGCGTGCTTCTCACACAGCCACTGTCACGCGTCGGCCACGCGTTTGTCTCCAACATATACTATGCCCACATACTCAAGTGTAGCTGTGGGGCTTACAAGTCTGAATTTCTTACAGCCTAATTTTCAAGACATCAATGTACAGCAACATTTTTAGGTGTCACTGCAGAACACCCTCCATATGCATATGAACAGATACTCAGAGGTGGGGCTTACAAGACTCACATTTCATATACTCAGAGGTGGGGCTTACAAGACTCACATTTCATATACTCAGAGGTGGGGCTTACAATACTCACATTTCATATACTTTTCAAGACATCACTGTAGGACAAACATTTGATTTGATATCAGAATATACTTCAAATAAAATAAATCAATGTATGCTACAGCAGAACACATATTATAGTATATAGGCCTCCTGCCTATCTGATAATATGAAGCGCATATTCAGATTAACTTCACAGGACAGAACAAGTTTGTAAAGTTTTCCAGAACCTTCCACAACACGGCCATTTCCTGGTGCGTCTTCTCCTCCCTATCTCTTGTTTTGCTCCTGGTGTCTGTGACACATCTGGGTCCTTTAGCAATCCATGACCTCACATAGGGGACTGGGTTGAATTTGGTCAGGGGTGGGCCAACAAGGTTCAGAAAGAGTAGCCCTGATATGGTGGAGGTATGCAGAGAGGCGCGGGTTGAGGTGCAAATCAGATTCATTTGAGAAAATCCCTGCTGGCCTTCTGCACTGGAGATGGGGATGGTGCTGACCTCCATCAACATCTCTTTAAGTCCATCTGGAGATGGGGATGGTGCTGACCACCATCAACATCTCTTTAAGTCCATCTGGAGATTGGGATGGTGCTGACCTCCATCAACATCTCTTTAAGTCCATCTGGAGATAGGGATGGTGCTGACCTCCATCAACATCTCTTTAAGTCCATCTGGAGATAGGGATGGTACTGACCTCCATCAACATCTCTTTAAGTCCATCTGGAAAGTCTCCTTTATCATTACGATCAGTGTCCATGTACTGCCTGTAGGCCCGTATGACCGTACGTGGACTGCCAATGCCAAACCTCTGGCAGAGAGATTCTATCACTGTTTCTCCATACAGTGCTCCTGCATCCTCTGGCCAGTATTGAGCATAAAGCACCTTCAGCTCCTCTATGAACTGGCTGTATCCTGTATTGTCCACTGGTGACTGCCCTGTGTGCAGTAATAACACCCTCACTTCCCTGGTGACTGCCCTGTGTGCAGTAATAACACCCTCACTTCCCTGGTGACTGCCCTGTGTGCAGTAATAACACCCTCACTTCCCTGGTGACTGCCCTGTGTGCAGTAATAACACCATCACTTCCCTGGTGACTGCCCTGTGTGCAGTAATAACACCATCACTTCCCTGGTGACTGCCCTGTGTGCAGTAATAACACCATCACTTCCCTGGTGACTGCCCTGCGTGCAGTAATAACACCCTCACTTCCCTGGTGACTGCCCTGTGTGCAGTAATAACACCCTCACTTCCCTGGTGACTGCCCTGTGTGCAGTAATAACACCATCACTTCCCTGGTGACTGCCCTGTGTGCAGTAATAATTGTGCAGTCTCTCTTTTGGAGCTCGAGTGACAATTCAGATAGTTGTTGAAGTGCATGACACATAAGACCTAGATTGTTAACAAACACATGCGAGGATATCCCCATGGCAAGGCCAATATAGCTGTGATGGTCACGCCGTCGTGGGAGGCATCCTCAGCTGCTGTGGTGAAATGCTTGTGAAGAGCCGGGTAATTTCTCCACACAGAATCTACACTTCTAAGGAGACCAATAGTTTAAATGTGTCTCACCTGTAAGGAGACCTAGACCAGTTTAAATGTGTCTCACCTGTAAGGAGACCTAGACCAGTATAAATGTGTCTCACCTGTAAGGAGACCTAGACCAGTTTAAATGTGTCTCACCTGTAAGGAGACCTAGACCAGTTTAAATGTGTCTCATCTGTAAGGAGACCAAGACCAGTTTAAATGTGTCTCACCTGTAAGGAGACCTAGACCAGTTTAAATGTGTCTTAACCTGTAAGGAGACCTAGACCAGTTTAAATGTGTCTCACCTGTAAGGAGACCTAGACCAGTTTAAATGTGTCTCACCTGTAAGGAGACCTAGACCAGTTTAAATGTGTCTAACCTGTAAGGAGACCTAGACCAGTTTAAATGTGTCTCACCTGTAAGGAGACCTAGACCAGTTTAAATGTGGACAAATGAGCCCCAGAGTGTGAACATTAATGCTAGTGTGATGATGATGCTGTCAGTACAGCATAGTGTGGTGAGTTTCAGAGTTGGTCATTAGTCCTCATAGGGGATGGTTTCATTCTATGGAGTAGCAGTGGTCTTCATGACATTGTGCATGTTTTAGATCAAATCCATTGCGGTGAACTGCACAGACTCACTAATCTACAAATCCACTTGCATCTGAAATATTGACTCACTAAGTGGTCCAGATCAGTGATTCTGCGCCTCTCCTTGATCAGACTGATCCCCTCCAACACACCGATGAAGGTTTGTCACTATAGAACTGAGTCAAGCCAAGCAGGGCCAAACTGGGCTGGCTAACACTACAGAGCTGAGTCAAGCAGGGCCAAACTGGGCTGGCTAACACTACAGAGCTGAGTCAAGCAGGGCCAAACTGGGCTGGCTAACACTACAGAGCTGAGTCAAGCAGGGCCAAACTGGGCTGGCTAACACTACAGAGCTGAGTCAAGCAGGGCCAAACTGGGCTGGCTAACACTACAGAGCTGAGTCAAGCCAAGCAGGGCCAAACTGGGCTGGCTAACACTACAGAGCTGAGTCAAGCCAAGCAGGGCCAAACTGGGCTGGCTAACACTACAGAGCTGAGTCAAGCAGGGCCAAACTGGGCTGGCTAACACTACAGAGCTGAGCCAAGCAGGGCCAAACTGGGCTGGCTAACACTACAGAGCCGAGTCAAGCCAAGCAGGGCCAAACTGGGCTGGCTAACACTACAGAGCTGAGTCAAGCCAAGCAGGGCCAAACTGGGCTGGCTAACACTACAGAGCTGAGTCAAGCAGGGCCAAACTGGGCTGGCTAACACTACAGAGCTGAGTCAAGCAGGGCCAAACTGGGCTGGCTAACACTACAGAGCTGAGTCAAGCCAAGTTCTGGAACCATCCTTGAAAGGACAATGTGTAAAGAAAATATCCCAGCCAGTCCAGTCCAGTTGTGGTCAGCTCTGTTGTGTGAATCTTGTTTCTCCATACCTCTAAATGCCATCTTTCTAGATGGTGCCATTTTCAAATCAAATAAAATAAAATGTAATTACATTTGTCACATGCACCGAATACAACAGGTGTAGACCTTACCGTGAAATGCTTACTTACAAACCCTTAACCAACAATGCTGTTCAAGAAATAGAGTTAAGAAAATATTTACGAAATAAACAAAATTTTAAAAACAAATCAAATCAAAAAGTAACACAATAAAATGACATAACAATAAGGAGGCTATATACAGGGGGTCATTCTTGAGGTGGAGTAGCTCTGCCAGTCAATGTGTGGGGGTACAGGTTAGTTGAGGTCATTTGTAAAGTGACTATGCATGGATAATAAACAGCAGGTAGCAGCAGTGTAAACTCAAACGGGGGGGGGGGGGGGGTTTGGGGGTCTCTATGGAAACATCAATGTAAATTCACCTTAGGTTTTTACTCCTCACTTTCCCTTTCAGGTCCATAGGGTTTTGCTGCCCCCTGCTGGAGACTGGAGCACAAGGCAGTCCCTGGCTTTCTTTGTGCAGCCGGACGACGAGGCCCTCCTCACCTGTTGTGACGGGTCCAACAAATATCCCCTGGTGAAGGCAGGGTCCTATCTCATCCAACGCTTCAATGACTCTTATGGGAGGCAGTGAGCATTTCCCATGTTAAACTATGGAATGAACTGTACATTTTATGGAGACTTATAATACCGTTTTTCTTTATTGCAAGAATAAATCTGAAAATGTGATTATTTTGTGTTATGCAGTTATGTTATTGAAACAGAATAAGTCTAATGAGAGAATAAATAAGTCAAGTCCAACCATTACCTCTCTCCTCTTTCACATCCCTCTATCATCACTCCATGGGTGTGTCCCAATAATCTCTCCTTCCTCCTGAAGTGTATCATTCCTTTACTACTCCTCTCAAATGTAAAAGCATTGGATTGGTGTTGGCATGGGGGAGAGGGAGTTCACATATACCAGTCATACGAGATAGTGATGTTTGATGGCCCGAATGTATGGCGAATATCAAAACTCAAGCCAATTTTAAACAAGCTTTTCGCTTCTGACGTTTGTATCTACTCCACCACGCACCTGTCGGGTAAGGTTGAACGCCTCCTCTCCTACTCAGCCTCCCGAAAAATCTTCTCCCAAGCGGGTGTGACACCTACTGCCGTTGCACTGCTGCTTGGATCCCACCTGGCGATCTGTTCACCGTCTGCCCTTGCCTGTCTCCCCCTGTCTGGTAAAGGTACCCCCGCCACACTCCCCCCTCTCTCCCGAGCTTTCGCTCACCTCCAGCACACACCGCAGACTTTGGACTGGTAGGAATTTTATGTAGGCTAATTAACTTGTAAAGCTTACTATGTGAGATTACTCAGAAACACTTAAATTAACTAGTATATCTCATACTTTTATAGCCTACTGGACTCATAGAGAGCCACTTTCTCAAGTTATTTTGTTGGGGCGAGTGACTCTTTGAACTTACAATGACTAGCCCCAAGTCGTTATATTTTTTTATTGTGCTTTATGCTATTTGCCTCATGACTCATGATGCATGCTTTGTTGACTATGAACTTGCTTGTTTACCCGACCGTGGGACAGACTATGTTTGTTCCCACACTCAGGACTCTGACTCTATTGGTTACACAGACTCTTGAAGCTCCAATCCACTAGAAGCTTATTACCTAAAATGGATCAATTGAAAGTGTGGGTTCACAGCTCCAATCCAGATGTGTTGGTCATTACTGAGACGTGGCTAAGAAAGAGTGTTCTCAACACTGATGTTAACCTTTCTGGTTATAACCTTTTTCAGCAAGACAGATCTTCCAAAGGTGGTGGAGTGGCAATCTTTACCAAGGAACACCTTCAGTACTCGGTTGTCTCCACCAAGTCTGTCCCCAAACAATTTGATTTGGTGGTTTTAAGCATTAAACTTTCAAATAGCTCTTTGTTGACTGTTGCTGGGTGTTATCGTACTAGGAAAATAACCTCTCACTCAACATCAACAAAACAAAGGA